>NW_026555341.1:27216050-27816050 GCF_029017545.1 Prosopis cineraria
AAAAACTATAGTAATAAAAAGACAATAACTATAACTTCTCCATCATCTTCATAAAAATTGTATATGCTTATTTTATAATTTCATATTCATAATTTTAGAGGGCATGCATGCATTCATATAATAAAAGGATACACGCATTTCGTTAGGGTTAAAATAATATGAAATTTTTATTATAAATATAACCATACAAAGTAATATAAAAACTTCATATATTTATAATAAAAGGTTAAGAGTCGTTTTTATTCTTCAACTTTATCCAAAAGGTTACTGAACACTCTAAATTCAATTATGAGTTAATTCTATCCATCAACATCAAAGATTCTTTCTATTATCACTTTGACATTAAAAATGCCTAATCTCCATTTGTCATCAATGAGTTCTGCCATTTTTGATATTTTTTATCATTAGGTTAAGAGTTATTTTTTTCCCTCAACTTTTACCCAAAAGGTTAGTGGCCTCACTCAACTCAAATATTTTATAATAAAAAATATTAAAAAATATAATGTAGGACCTACTAATAGTGAAGAGATGGCAAGAAAATGATAGTGTGATGAGGGAATGAATTTTTAATGTTGAGGGATATAATTAACCTACAGTTAAATTTAAGGTGTCTAGTGATCTTTCGAGTAAAGTTTAAGCGCAAAAATTATCCTTAATGCTGTATTAAAAATACAATGTAATACTTGTTACATTACAAAAATAGTGGTAAATGAACAAATTACTCCTTAAATTTTAGATTTATTAGCACCATAGACTATGAACTTATTTATTGTATAAATTATTCTCTCGACTTTTCAAAATGGTACAAGCTGGCTCCTGTTGTTAACAAAAACTAATTTTGATTGTTAATTAACTAAAAAATAATAAAAAAAGACCTCAAAAATTTAAAAAATGAACAAAAAAAAATGATGTAAACATTAAGAGCCATATTGCATTGTTTTTAAAAATTGAGAGAATAATTTACACAATAAATAAGTTTAAGATCTGTGATATTCTTAAACCTGAAGTTCAGAGGGTAATTTGCTCATTTATTTTAAAAATAGTTATTGTAATATTTTAGCTTTTATAAATATAATTATATCTTATTGCACTTTTGGCCAATGTGAGTTTTATGGGACCTAAGCTATTATCTATTTCTCATTGCAATTTGGGCCAATGCGAGTTTTACGGGCCCTAAACTATTATCCATGTGGTTCTGTTATGCTTCGCCTAACACCATTAGACCTACCATTGTTTTGAACCTTTTCCTTTTGGGCCAATAAAATGTCAATTTATAATCAATACCTCATCGAGAAACAACAGGCATGATTTTAAAAAACTGTTTTTTGTTTTTAAAATTAAAAAATTCCTTTAAATAAATATTTTGGATTTAATTATTTTTAAAACTTTTTAATTTTTTATTTTTTTTTAAATGAAAATATATTAAAATTGTTTTCATTTTATTTTTCTTCTTTTCAAAACAGACTACATTTGATTACTAAAAAATATAGTTGGGTTGACTAATTTCTATCATAAATTACTGCCACCACTATCATCCTATTGTTTAATTCTAAAACTGATTAAAAATTAATATAACCAAATATATTTTTATTTTGTTTATTTTGAAAAGCAATTCTTAAAACTATATTTTAAAACATTTTTGTTAAAAAGAATAGAAATAAAAACCAAACAGCTGAACATTTGTTATTCATTCCATTTAAAAATGTAAAGTATTTTTAACCAAATCTCACTTCTTAATAAAGTAGTTACCTACTTTTTAATTAATCCTAATTTTTTATATTTACCTCTATTAAACACCCTACAATAAATATAAAGTCATTATCAATAGGGACATTTTTTTTAAAAAAAATAATAATTAAACCTTAAAAGATTAAAAATGCTTTATATTTTTGAACTTTCAATTCTTTAAAAAATGCTTTACATTTTTAAAAGAAGGGAGTATTTCTTTACTTTTATTTCTTTCATTTTTTTGGGGAAAATCACTATAAATTAAAGTTCCTCATAGGGATTCTAATTACTACAAAGTCTCATGAAATACATAAATTATTAACAAGTCCTAAATCCTTTATTTGTAAATTTTTTGTGTAATTACTAAAATATCCTTGTTCTATTTTTACTTTTTAAAAAAATGCTTCACCCATTCACCTGTGCCCTGACGACCGGTGATGGCAGCCAATTGGACTTCCTTCAGCTGGCAAGCGAGTAGAGGTCCGATGACCACCGGTGGTTGATTTGTTTAGTTTTTTTTTTATATTTAATAAGGATAGTTTAATAATTATATATAAAATATATTTATAAATAATAGATTTAGGATTTGAGAGTAGCTTTTGTATTCCGTAGAATTTTATAGTAATTAGAATAGAATCTTTATGAGGGACTTAGTGATTTTTCCTTTATTTTTTCAATTTGTTTGTGTAACATAAACATACAAAACAATAGCATTTTCACCCATAAAAAGGTTCAAAAAAAAAAAAAGAAAAAAGAAAAGAGAACACAGTAAACCTTCCACCATAAAAGATAAGTCGAGGCTATATCAGGGACTTGTTTCTCTCCTCCCACTTTCCCCTACTACCTCCTATTAAAACTGAATTGTCTAGGGTCCAAATTAGATATTTTAATTTTAATTTTAATTTTGTATTTATTTAAATAAAAAATATATTTTTATTAATTCTGATAAAATAATTTGGACAATCTAGATTTATTATGAATGTTTCAAATTTAATATTAAAAATATTTACACTTTTGATATTAAATATGCATTATTCAAAGTATATCCAAATAATAAATTTATAAAAATTAAATTTTCTATTAAATCTAATCACGAGTCTAAACAATTCAGATCTAATATAGATGAAAAAATTTTAATATTAAATTTGAACAACCCATATTAAATTGAGACTGTCCAAATTAGTAATGAAACATGTTTATTATTTTTTTTAATTTTTTAATAAATATAAAGAATAAATATTTTAAATTTGAACCGCTCATATCCGCCGTTCTTCATGGGGGGTACAACAAACGGAGGGAATCCCAACTCCATACGAGGGCCCAAGCTCCTTCCAACGTTGGGAATTAGTGAAAATTTTATATGATTATTTAAGGTGTTTTGTTTTGTTTGTTTTTTGTTGGAAAACATATTGTTTTATAATCTATATGTGACAATGAGGCTCAATATTATGAGTTATTATTGATTAAGTTTGAAGGATGACAAGATTGAATTGACTGTGTTATTTGCGTATATGATCATGAACCCCATATGGGTTAATAATACTTTTATTACTAATTTTTTTACGCATATCAACATATTTATTTTATCAAAACCGACTTGAACAATTTTTATTTTTAGAAATGAAACTATTTTCTTATTTTCTTACATACCAAAAAATTTAAAATTCTAATGAGGATGAATACGAAAATTGTATTAATATTCAAGTTTTCAAAATTTGGTTAGCATTCTTATAGAATAATTTAGTGATCATGATTAACTTTTTGAACTAATGGTATTAAGAGTAATGTTAATAAATTAATATTCAAGCAGGAGTATTAAACTAAACAAAAACAAATTTCCTTTTCAAATACATTCATTACTTAAAGAATATAATTGATAATATTTGTAAACCCGTTTATCTGATCTCGTTTTCATTTATGAATATATCAGTTTTAATCAAAATTTTAATAGTCCCCTTTATATAAAAATCACATAAATTTTCTCTTGGTTTGGTGAAAATTAAACAAATAACTAATTGAAAATAATTGTCATAATAATCTCTTTATTCACCCGAAAGGGGAAAAAAAAAGAAATAGAAAATATCGTTTTGATCCTTCTATAGTTTACATTAATTTTAAAATTTACTAACTTATCAACACATTCATTTGAATTTGTTAAAAAATTCAGTTAAAATTTCACCAAGGTAACTATGGCCTCACCTGTTATTGACTATGCTCTGCTTAGGAGCAGGTATCATCAAACTTCAAATTTACAGAACCAAGCATTGATTCAAAACCTAACATTGTCCATTAGGGAAACAATTACATCAAAACTCCTTTTAAAAAAAAAAAAGAAATATAATAACAGACACTAATAGCAGGATCATTGGTCCAACTCTGAATGGCAATCATTGTCAAGAACAGAGCCAGAACACACAAATATTCCCAAATAAAAAAATTCCATTCAACAAAATCGAATTGGAGAACTAATTAGGAATGTGCATCAGATAAATCTGCAGAAAGCAGAGCCCATATCTAATTTTTAAGAAAAACCAAGAGACAACTGCACAAATCAATGTTGTCTTGTTAAACCGAGTCAATGTTAAGACTAGAGACAAAATGGGACAAGATTCTTCAGGTGATAGCTACTTCATATACAGATTGTTCTTCATGCATGAAAAAGTATTTAGTAGCAGCAAGTAGCAGACAGCCGACAATACCTAGTTTAGCCATGGAACCTAAGATATTACTTCTCTTATTATCAAGTTTTGAACTTGATTTGAAATGCCTAGAAAATGCTGATGATGAGGTCTTCATGAAAGATGAGTAAGAATCAATTTCTTCTTTTGTTAATGCTGGATTTACAGAATTCCTCACCACCTGGAAATGGCGATCACACACGGCAGTAGCAGAGATATTTTCTCTCAGAGCAACAATTCCAGCTTCCTTGCATAAACCCTCAAGTTCAGCGCCTGTGAAAAACTCGGTATCATCTGCTAGTCTTCTGAGATTGACATCACTCCCTAGTTTCATGCCACGTGTATGGACACACAGTATTTCATATCGAGCTTCTGAATCAGGTGGGGGAACATACAGCACCTATCATTCAACAAAGATAAACAAGAGTGAGATAGAATATTTGAATGCCTTTTTTTTCATTTGTTTATAATATCAAAAAGCAAGTATTATCTAAAACAAGGAACTATGAAAGATGATGTTGCGAGATAGAAATAATAAACTCATAATTCTTTAGGAGTCTCATTTTGATCGGCTTCTCAACCTTTTTATTAGTCTCTTCAGAATGTTAAGTGAAAGGAAAGGAACTCATTCATTCAGCACATCTTTGTGTGTGATTTAAGACCGGTTAGTTTTGCAACCAACAGAAGGGATATTTTTATGAAGCAAAAAGTGAAGTATCATCAGAAAATCATTCTTGTAAAACACAAAACAAGTCAGCACAATCATAGCTATAAATTAACCACCTGTATGGATTATATTGTACACCACAATGAAGAAAGTTACTTTCAATGCAAGAGTTCTTCAATCATAAAGGCTTGTTCTTAAAGCAATTCTGAAGAATAGTATTTTAGAACAAATTTTGAAAAAAAAATTAAAAAAAAACCTGTTTGAGTCATTATTTTGAAAAATATATCTAAATTGGGTGAAATAAAGGGTGAAAGAATAATTTATTTTATTAAGCATGATATTTTCTGTCTTTTCTCTAGTTTTGCAAAACAAAAAATAATTTAGTTTTTTTAGAACAACTTTAACTTCTTTTTTGTTTTTCAGAACAGATGATAGAAAAACACATTTTTAAATAAGTTTTTTCATTTTTTTTTTGTTTTCCTGAACAAAAAACTGTTCTGAAAACAGGTAATCAAACATGCCCATTTCTTGACAATCCCAAAAACACAGAGGAGCTGAAGGTTATTTCGAGCTGTAGCATCCATGCAAAGATGCAAAGAGCCAAAGAGAATTTTACAACCATGCATGTCCACCCGTGCAAAAATGTGCACTCAGCACTCACAAATTCATAATTTAATTTTAATATGACTATAGTCACTCTTGTGAACATATGTCCGCACATTCATAAATCTTAGTTACGTGCAAACTTCTGTATTGGAATAAAGTTCTCCTTTTTAAAAGGAAATATAAAGTCTGGTGGCATATGTTAGCTCTCACCAGATCAAAACGTCCAGGGCGCATAAGGGCAGCATCTATTGCATAAGGGCGATTCGTAGCCGCCAAAACAAGAATTCCCTGAGAGAAAAAAATATGGATCTTACTATATATAATGAAGAAACAGGAGACGCCTTAATTCTCTCAAATAATATATGGACTTGATTGAAAGTAAATTATAACTTACTATGTTTAATGTGTGCTTTATTCTTATGATACTGGACTTTGTAAGACACAACTGAAGGGCAAGGGAAGTATAAAAAGTCCTAAGAACCAGTACACACAGAAAACTTACAGTAGCTTCCTCTAAACCATCCATCTCAGTCAGAAGAGTCGACAAAAGCCTTTCTCCAACTGTACTGCTATTGCTTGAAAAATCACCCCTGTGAAGAGACAATAACAAGCCTTATCTCACTAATTTGAAACTCAAAAGATTTAATTATTTCTATGGCATAGCAAATAGAATAATGAAGAAACTCTGCTCCAATGTGAAAGCACCAAAAAAGAATCAATTGAAGTCAAAATGGAACTTAATTTCAGTACCCATTAGCTTTTTTGTAGCTGGTTTTCTTTTCTACTTTTTTTATTGCCCGGAATGTTTCACCAGAACACTGACTAAACATTCGTAGAAGAAAAAGTCTACTGGAAACTTTGAGAGCATTTTCACAATGCATATCCATCTATTTGTCATGTGTGTCATTCTGACTCTACATGGACATGTCATGCAATAATGATAAAAGCAAACAATGATTTTTATAGTTGAATGGATTGTATAGGAACTACTGAAAACAGAGATTGTCCTCTAACATAGTCACCATCTAATTAACCCTTTGCATTGGTCTCCCTGACTATTTCACTTCTCAATATTTTATGTCAAAAGAATTTATGCAACAATGAAATTCCCAAAGTACATCATAATTATGTGTAGCAAAGATTGCATGTGCATAAAAATCTTTAAATATATTAACAACTCACTCACCGCTTGGCAGCTACCACATCAGCCTCATCGAAAAATATTATGCTTGGTGCTGCCAGGCGTGCTCTCTGAAATGTGTTACGGAGCAATGCTTCCCCCTCTCCAACATACATCGAATACATTTCTGCACCACTAATCCATCATTTATTATTTTAAAATATTTTTTCTCTAATAAATCAATTTTCATGGGGATTTCATTAAAAAAAGTGTTGTAAAAACAAATATGATGATATACATCAAAAGCATGAAAACAATCAAAGTGTGGGATCATTGATATTAAAAATGTAGATTTAACTACCATAAGGATCCTCAAAAGATACCACTACTATCAATTTAGTCCTTGAAAGTTTATTGTCATTAATTTGTGCCTAATGTTTTAAAAATAAATCATTAAAGACCTGATCCAGAAGTTTATTGTCATTTAGTTAGTTCTAATGTTTTAAAAATTCGTCAGTTTGGTCCTGTACAAGTTTAGTGTTATCAATTAAATCATGAGTTCAGGTCAGGATTAATACTTTTAAGGAGTGTCTTTTCAAGGACCAACGAGGTAGATTTAAAAAAGGTATCAAAAGTGTATATTGTTGACAGAAGGAGTAGAAAGATGAAAAAGGGCAAACAGTTGATACAGTAGAGCTTCCAAGGTGGCAGTGAGCAAGTCACTCCATACTACAGAAAAAATAAAATTGTTTTATGAGACTTCAAAGAAATAGTTTTCAATTCCTGGACCTGAAAGACTCTTATATGTGAATAAATGTCACACCTAGTAGCATCTATTGGTTTGCTCCATACAGCGTAAGGTCAAGTCTAAATCATATAAAGACACTCACGTGAGGCAAAGATAAACCTTACTAAAAAAATGAAAATCATTTAAACCTCAAGGAAAAGAAAGAAGCTTGGGCAGCATTTGCAACAGCTTTTGCAAGCGTTGTTTTGGAACATCCTGGAGGCCCATGCAAAAGAATCCCACGTACAGGAGAAATGCCTAATCTTGAAAATGCTTCTGAATGCTTGATAGGCCATTCAACAGCTTGCTGGAGCTTTTTCTGTGCAAGGATACAAACATATACGATTAATTTCTGTTGTCATCAGAGTGATATTAATCAAATGTATTTACATACCTTCAATTCTTTTAATCCCCCAATATCCTCCCAAGTCACTTTAGGAATTTCCACTGTAACACCTCTTGTAATGCTGGGACCAACCATAGCTCTGGCATTGTTCCAATCTTCCATCATTATGTTTAAATTACTAGCATTTTCATTTTCACTTTTGAACCTTTTAGCTGCTAATATAGTAGCCTCACGGCACAAAGCCTCCAAATCAGCCCCAACATATCCATTGCAAGATGCAGCAATCATTTTTAAGTCAACACCAGGATCCAAGGGAATCTTCTTTGTATAAAGCTGAAAATCAGTGGTTAAACATATTAAATCAACTCATTTGGTCAAACTTCATAAATCAAGAATTCTATAAAACAGCCATATGGTAGAAAAACTCAAGGATAACTTTTGTCACCAAGTAATTAACAGTAGAATTCCATCAACATTTCCATAGAGAAAACCTTGAGAATTTGAAAGCGCTCCTCTTCATTTGGGGCAGTAACTTCAATTTCGGCATCAAAACGTCCATACCTTCTAAGGGCAGGGTCAATTGCATTCACTCTGTATGCAAAAATGCAATTACTGAAATTTAATGCAGAAAAAACTGAAAAAACAACAAATAAAGCAGCAGTAAATAATCTAGAGCAGTTTTGGGGGAAAAATCTAGAGCGGTTGTAAAAGACACCTGAATTCTACGCAAAAAACCCCAGGTTTCATATAATTAGGAAAGCACCAAACAGAAAATTTTAAGGTTCTAGCAATACTTCAAAGAAGAAAGCATCTCTAGTGTAACAGAATATTATATAACAGCTCACAATTCTAGGTTACCCATCAAGGCATGCCAAATAAAAACATTTCTGTCCCAGCCAGCAGACACAAATGAATCATTTTAGATGGTGAGGACCAAGACATATTCAACCCCAATCTTTTAATGTATATATTAAACTTTTAGAACTAAATATAAAACCTGTTAGTTGATGCAACCACAACAACTCTTGGCATAGCTGAGGATGGCTTATTCGAATCCATCAATGTAAAGAGTTGGGAAGCAATTCGAACATCTTGCTCCCTTCTGCATGTAGTGAATACGAGTAATAATCAAGCACAAAATGAAATTAGTGAGCATGCTCCATTAAAGATTGGCATAAATAAATTACTCTAGAGAATACGGCATAAATATGTTTTTTCCTGAATTCAATAAAATCAGCTAGAGCCATGTAGCTTCCTCCATTAAAGATTGTATAACAAATGCTTTGACTAATGAATTAAAACTCTTTCAGAACTAAAAATTTCACTAGATCATCTATTTAGACAAGCAAATAGAATAGAAATAGAAAAGTTGAGTGTAGTGTGGAAGAAAAAAACGAAATTGAGTTAGAAATACTTTATTCTGCAACAATAGTTGCTAATTGATTTCTTTATCCATAATTAAGGCCATCATAAATTGTCATGGTGTCATCAAACATGATCCATTCACAAGTTTTCAAGACCATAACTTGTAACCAAGTCTAAAAAGTTTAATTTATCAACTAACAAAAACACTATCAACCAGACAAAGCCTAAACAATGAACTACAAAAGCTGTAATTTGTATCAGTTAAACAGTATCTTAAACCATTCTTTTAGAAGTCATCTTTCCTATAGAATGCATCAACAAAGAAATTAGCCTATTTCTTGTTTCTCTGTTAATTTGACGGAGTGCTATCAATCATTATAAGTTCAGTATAGGTTGGGGAGCTCTACCATTGCTATGACATGTTCTCTACTACTATAAAATTGTGACAATTTATTCACATGTCATTCAGTCTTAGCCAAACACATCATGACACAAATGAAGCAAATGCTTAGAAAAATTAAAATATAAATATATAAATATATAAAGGTGGACAGTCACCAATTGTCCACTACCTGGAATTACGGTGAGGACAGAGTACATCTATTTCATCTATAAAGATAACCGATGGCTTGCCACAATTTGAATGAGATGATGCCTCTGAAAAGGCCTCGCGAAGAATTCTCTCACTTTCCCCAGCATGTGCTTTATGGACAGAATGAGGACTGCAAGATAAATTAAACAAAACAATGACAGGCCACTTACTCAGACTGGTGTTCGGGAACACAAGATCCACAGGAATAGATATTTAAAAAAAAAAAAAGTACCTGATAACTGTCAAATGTGCTCCACATTCCTGAACAACTGCCCGTACTAGACTTGTCTGGAATAGCAATCAGGCATAAATACAATAAATATGAAATTGATTTAGCAAAAGAAAGTTACATTTTCAAAGCAAAGTACAGAAAAGAAAACAATATATCACATAATCATCCAGTGATATTATCAATTTTAGTTATTCATTGCCGTTGATAGATATCATAAATCATAAGCGTAACGAACATGATTTAAAAGCCTAACCAAACACTTTCAACTAAAAGCAACCTTCCACTGAGCAGGCTCTAAAACCATACTGATCAAAAACCAAACCAGACATAACAACGTATCTTGCGACTTGAACTAGAACTTTCTGTGGAATAAGCTTGTCATGTGAGATATACAAAATATTTGTACATGAAACAATTAATTAGAGATTTAAAAACAGATTGCTCAGTATCAACACAGATTATACGTGCAATTCAAGATCTGAATTCACAAAAAAAAAAAAAACCTCACCATTTTAGGAGAGTATATTTGTGCAAACAGTTAATTTGAATGGATATTTGAAGAAATTACCTTTCCAGTGCCTGGAGGACCATACAGAAGCAAACCTTGCGGCCACTGAAGGCAAACCCAGAAAACAAATCAGCCAAAAACATCACAGTGGTTTAGAAGGGGATGAATTCACAAACATAATCCTGGAATTCTTAAGCAAATATATATTGTGTGTGTGTTCATTGGTTGAACCAATCATGGGAAAGGGAAAAAAGGGATGGAGACAGAAAAGGAAGTCTTACTTTGACACCGAGCTTCTTAGCTTGGTGAGAGTAGAGAAGCGGGAATATGATGAGTTCCCTGAGAGCTTGAAGAGCTTTCGCGTTCCCACCAATGACTTCTTCAGCTCTCCACCGGCATTCAATACTGCTATTATGGCTTTCCATTTGAACACAGATAACAGAGACAAATGGGTATGAATTTCAGCGGACAAGATGGTAGTTCCTCAGGATTATTCCTTCCCAAATTTAAAGATTTTGAATGATTATTCGACTCGTTTATATTGGTTTGTTTTGTCACCGAATGATACTCGTTACAGCAAACCATCAAACAGAGCAATCAAAAGGGAGAGGGCGAGAAGAGGGGAAGGTGGAGCAAGAGAATTTGATATTTACGTGCTCATCAATGAGAAAGCCACCAAGGGACAATGGAGTGTGGAGTGGAGCCGCCAAGAGCGGTGGTGGGTGCTGCCAAGTTCGAATGAACTTTGGGAAGGGAGGGGCACGATGAGAGGGACAGAGAGGGAGGGGAAGAAGGGGCAATGAATCGGGCCGGCGGATTGTGGGACCTAACTCGCAACCCGCAAACCAGCCCCGCCCAGTTATGACACATGTTGCCGTTGGATTAGTAATATATTATATTAAATATTAATATTATACAGTAAAATATATATTTTTTGGCCAAATAAATATATCTTATATAACAAAATAGACGAAGCCACATAAGGAAAAATGGCTCACATCGGCTTCTCACTCATTTTATTGTTTAAAGGAAATGTGTTAGCTCAATGAACAATAACGGCTTACATGTTCTGACTTAATGAATAAGAATGACTTATATGTTTAGATATGTCACTTTAATTTTAAAAAACTCTCTCTCAAACTTCCCCTCTAAATTGGAAGATTTGGAGAGATTCCTCCCACTCCCCTCCACTCTATTGAATCCTTCTTTTCTCCTCCCCTTCCCTCCTAACAAACATAGTTAAGATATGGTTCTTCCTTAAGGAGCTTAATGAAGTAGATCTTTATCCTTTCATTTGAAGGAAATCTTAGCCTCCTTCCTCTCACTAATCTATTCTCTTTACTACCTCTATCGAGCTCACATCCTCCTCTTTTGTTTTTCTTTGCTACTAGGTTCTCTCATTGGCTCCAATGAAGCTTAGCCATTGACATGCTTAGTCAACCTCAATAGCCGCTCTCTCATCTCAATGCCTCTCCCTTGTAAGTATTTCTCACTAAACCTTCCTTTCTTCTATGTGGTTGCGCTTGTTTTTTTGTATATGTGACTATCATTGGTGTAAGATTAGACAACTACACCCAAGGAGGGTGAATTGGGTATTTAACAAATTTTCAACTAAATAAAACTTTTCAAAATAAGTTTTACTAAGATGAAGGTGTAGTTATAAGTTTAAAAAATGAGTTTATGTAAATCTCAAATGCTTTTGTTGCAAAGTGCTTGAAAATCACTTATAGAAAAGTTTTAAACTTCTTGAAAATTGAATAAGCATAGAGGATGACCAATTTATCAAAACACAGTTCAAGGAATAAATAGATGAGAGTTTCTAAAATAAAAAATCAAGAGATTACAATAATATAAAGAGCTGAATATAAAGAGAGTAGGGATAAAGATACTACGTAAATCAATTTATCCTGATTTAGCACAATCACTTGGCCTATGTTTAGTCCTTAGAACACCTCTAAAATTTTTTCACTAAATCTACAAGTTTAAATGAGTGCTTGCTACCATAGTACAAACCACAAGTTTGATCCGAGTACTTGTGAATCACTTACAAAACTCTCATTACACTAGTGAGTATCTTGCATAAGAAAATAGACTCTCTTGATAACAAGAAATTCTCTTCTTTACAATTTTCACCTTCACGGAGAAATCTCCTTTATGTATGAAGGCAAAGGAACACTACCCTTAATTCTCTTAAGAATAAGATAAAGGCGTTTATTCTAATGATTTCTTTCTCAAAGAGATTATAGGAATAATTTAGGAACACTCAAGAAAAACTCTCTCAAGACTAGATAATATATTTAATGCTTTTAAAATAAATGAGAACAAGTTCATCACTGAAATGAATGCAACTAGGTAACAATTTAATGATATGGCATTCAATACATGATTGATGATTACCTACAAACTCAAATGAGGTTCTATTTATAGTTTGGCACTAAAAAAGACATTAAGAATGCTTAGGGTAAAGATTATAGCTTTTCAAGACGTAAAAATGAAGTTTACTAGAAAAAGCACTTTTTTTTGCGAATTGCATGAGATGCTTGTCAAAGTACGATTCATGTGTGTTTAGAAGGGACAAAAGCATGGATTGGCTTTAAGCATAAATCACTTTTAGCTAGTTCTGAAGGCTATAAGGATTTGAGCATGTTTTAAAGACTAGAAGCCCTTTGCTTTCACTGTGAACTCAAACACATGTGGGTTCAAACTAAATCAAGTGTGGATTCGAACTGACCTCTCTATAAGTCAAAACACACTTCAATCACTTCTCAAACTAGCTTGAATTGGCTTGTTCAAACTTAAGGCTTTCTAAGTCAGGTTTGAAAGAAAATAATTGTTGGAATCCATTTAAGGGTGGATCACAAGGGTGTCATGGTTGGATTACTCTAAAGCACACTTCAAGCTAACATTATGGAATAATTCAAGCGTGGACAACATCTAAATCAAGCAAGAATTAGGTCACAAAAGCAAGTTTAAGTGTAATGGCTTATTCAAATACAGACTAAATCCTTAGTCAAGCATGATCTAAGCAAGCTCAAAACCCTTGCGTTCACTAAGGGCTTAAACACGCTTGAGTCTACTTTAGGACAAGTGTGGATTGACCTATAGTGTTGAGCAAAGCTTTTGAAGTCTAATTCAAAAGGGTTTCAGTATTATTACAAGCTTGAATTGAATCCACTAAGTTGTATAATGCATGAGGAGAGGTTGATTCATGTGTGGGTTCATACCAGAACAAGCATGGATCAAACAATTAGGCATAGATGCATTTTAAGTGTTTGATAATGAGGATTTAAGACTTTATGAGCCTATAACATGTTCTAATAGATGCATTCTTACCATTCAAATTGTTATTTTGCTTTCAATAATTTTCACAACATAATCTAAGAGAAGAATCAAATAATTAAACATATAAAGTCTAAGTCTTTTCTTCTTTATATTTTTAGAGGTTTTATCACTTAATAAATATAAGATTGATCAGTACAAGTAACAAACTCCTTTCTCTTGATTTTGTAATAATCAAAACACATGATTTAACATTCTTTTCCTTTTTGACAATGACAAAACCTAATATCTATTCAAAATAATTTACTCCCCTTTAATTAGAGATAGGAGTTAATAAGTGCATAAACTAAAATGATTAAAGTAAAAATAAAATAACAGCAATGAAAGCACAATTATATTGAATAATACTTATTTCATTAATGAAAAATGAAATGCAAGAGGTGTTAGCATTATACACTCATTCAAGCATTGTACATAAAAAAATATAACATTTATTTGATACAAATAAAGCTTGAACTCTCTCTTTCTCTCCCCCTTTGGCATCATAAAAAAGATGTAAGGTGGCTTTTATGTAATATCCTGAATTTTAAATCTCAAATTTAAGAAAATAATTATGAGTGATTATGAGTGATTATGAATAAGATGAGAGTTTATTAGTTTGGGGACAGTTATAATTGATTATTGAATTTAAGTATTGTCAGTTATGGCCTTAGGATTGAGCTTGGAAGCTTGTCGAGCCACTTAGGCCCAAAGTGAAAGAAATAAGAGAGTATGTGCTTCATCCACCTATGGATGAAGTTTCACATGCTCCGTTCGAGTGTGGATGAACCTCTAAAATATAGAGTTTCAATTTAAACTTCATCTACTTGTAGATAGAATTACAAGGCTTATGACTGCATGTAGACGAAGCTACATAAATGTATTTTAAGAGGTCGAAAGTAGCAGAAATCAAAGAGGAAGAGAGGGAGATTCAAAATGGCATTAGAGGGTTTTGTTAGGGTAGTGATTTTTAGTGGTTTTGGGGCATTTTTGGACTAGTAATCACCTAAGGTAAGTTATAACACTATTTCTCTTCCATTTAAGCTAATTTTTAAGCTAGGGTTTTAATGTTTTTTCCCAAATCAAAACTGTATGATGATTTCTAGACTTTAGGTTTAATAGAAGGAATGTTAAGAATACCATTAATAAGTAAGGCCTTAATAGATACTGAAATTAATAAATTATTATTTAAAGATGAAGTAACATAAATATATATTGCTGGAGTACAATTATTAATAAAAGCTTATTTTCAAGAAGGAAGAAATTCACTAATAGAATTATTAATAATTGATGGAAGAATAATAAGTAGTGTAGAAGATAGTATTTTAGGAATATTAACTGAAAACTTAATATATTAAAAATTAAAATTTACAGTAAATACTAATTTTTGTATTTCAAGAGCTGATGAAAATATGAATAAAACTTTATTAATATATCATAAACTAGGAGAAATAAACTTATTAGTAGGATCAAGAACAATAAGTATAACTGTTATGATAGGACTAGTATTTACAAATAAATATAAGATATATAAAAGAAACAAAGGAAAATTAACAGTTGACAAACACTTTATGCCTGTTTACAAGAAATTGAATTAGATCTAATAAGAATAACAATACTTGAACAATTAAGATTAGAATTAGATAATACTATAGGATATTATAAGAATGAAAACAATTCAAGAAGATTAATAACTAATGATAATATAGGACAAAGAGCATTAAGAATTAATACACCAACATTAAATATTAATATAAACCAACTTACTAGAAGAAGTTTTAGTTTTGAACCCAAGACCCAGTACAAGTAGAGGATTATCTAGACAATAAAGATTATTGTTAAGATCAAGAAGTGAAAACCTAATAAGTTCAAACTTAGAATCATTAAGACTTGAAACACTAATAGAAAATGATAATTATATATTAATAGAAGTAAAACAAGAAGCAAATTGGATAGAAGTAATGGCCTTAGTAGATTCAAGAAAATAAAAAAGTACAATACAACTAAATTTGACAAATAATAATTTAGAAGTAACAAATGAAGCAAATAGAGCAATTTCATCAATAAGAATAAATAATAGAGATGTTATAACTGTAAAATTTGGATAATAGATAATAATAATGATCAATGTAAAATAATTTAAGTAATGACTTCTTTGAACAAGTAAAACCATGGAGAATATAAAAAAAAAGAATTATGATAAATATTAATCATCAAATAATAGTAATTCAAAAAATAAAATTGATATGACAAAATTATATTACATATTGATAAATTTTAATTATAAAAAATATAGATCTAGAAAATATCATGCTTTAGTAGATATAGAGCAACTATTTCAGTAGCAAAAGCAAATGTATTACCAGATGAATTATAAAAAAAGAAAAATAAAATATTAAAAATGCAAGGAGTAGGACAAGAAATTAATTGTATTAATTAGAAGCAAGAGACATTAGGATATAAATAGGAGAATATGAATTAAAAGAAGAAAATTAGATCAATATAATGATAATTCATGTGATGTAATATTAGGAATAGATTTTATTGAACAATATTATCCTTTACATATGTTTGAAAAAGCAATAATACTAACAACACCTTGTAAACACCAAGCATGGGGAGTAAGAGTGACTGAACCTTATAGTAGAAGAGATGAAAAATTTCAAAAGAAAATAGAAGAGTAAAAAGTACAATTCCTACCAAATAAAAAACCTTTGTATAATAATAAAGTTATAAATTCAATAAAAATGCTAAATATTGCAAAAGAAATGAAATCAATTAAACAAAGATTATTAGAAAATTATAGTGATAACCCTTTAGTGTATTGGGAAAAATCTAAACTATTAACAAAAATAGAATTAAAAGATTATAATAAAAAAATAAATTGTAAACCCTATCCATGGACAGAGAATGTTAAAAAGAATTCATAATGCATATCAATAAAATGAAACAATATGACTTAATAAGAAAAAATAGATCTGAATATTCATCACTTGCTATGATCGTAATAAAACATAGTGAAGAAAAAAAAATTAAGATTAGTTATAAATTATAAAAAACTAAATTAATTAGCAATAAGAAATAGATATCCAATACCAAAAATAGATTTTTTGTTTAATTTAATAAGAGGAAAAATATATTTAGTAAATTTGATTGTAAATCAGGATTTTTCAAATAAAATTAGAAGAAGAAAGTAAAAAATATACTGCTTTTAGTACATCTGAAGGAATTTATGAATGAAATGTATTACCTATGGGATTTCATAATAGTCCTAGTATATTTCAGGAGTATGTGACAAAATTATTATTATCAGTAAAAGATTTTGCTGTAATATATATAGATAATATTTTAATATTCTTAAAAGATAAACAAGAACATGAAAAACACTTAGGGAAATTTATAGATCTTATAGAAGAAAAATGATTAAATATATCACCTAAGAAAGTTGAATTAAGAAAAGAAAGAATAGGATTTTTAGGCCAATATATAATCAATAATGGAATAGAATTACAGAAACATATTATTAAGAAAATATTGAAATTTGATGAAATTAAAAATAAAAAAGAACTTCAATCATTTTTAGGATTAGTAAATCAGGCCAAAAATTATATTCTAAACTTATCAAAATTAACAGGAAAAGTAAGTAAAATAGCTAGAGAAAAGGCAATATGGATATGGGATAAAGAAAAAGAAAAATTAGTGAACCAAATAAAAACTTTGTATCAAAATTTACCCAAGTTAACTATCCCAGTAAATAATAATGTAATATGAATAATATACACAGATGCTAGTGAAAATTATTGGGGAGTAGCTTTATATCACCTTAATGAAAAGAAAAAGAAGTAATAACCAGATATGCTAGTGAAAAATTTAATGATTCTCAAACTAAATATCATTCTAATTGGAAAGAGTTTTTAACAATAATAAAAGCTGTACAAAAGTTTAAATTATTTATTATTAATACTAGATTTATTATGAGAACTGATAATACTCAAGTAAAGCATTGGTTGAATAAAGGAATAAAAACAACTCAATTATGTCATAATATGTTAATTAAGTGGCAATCAGATATGTCTTATTATGATTATGAAATTGAATATATCAAATGAAAAAATAATCTTGTTGCTGATTATTTGTCTAGATGGAGCTAAATAGAAAAGAGACCAATATGATGACAAGTAGTAGTGGTGGTGGTTCACCTACAGGACCAATAATGACCCCACTAGACCAAGTAATTATGAAGGTAAATATTACGAAGATGAATATGAACCTTCTTGTTAGACAACTAAATAACAGTATGCAATCATTATCTGAGATAGTAGCTCATCTAAAAAATGAGGTGAATATTTTGACAAGTAGAGTGGAGGCCTTAGAGAAATCTAAGGAACTATTATCCCAATCTCCTAAAAGATAAGTAAAACAAGTAATTGAGTCATCGACTCAAACTACTGAGTCATTATTCCAGCCTCATAGTCCAACTAAATCGGGCCCAACAGTTCCTTTCACTGAAATAGTAAAAGAAGCCTAAAAGTCTAAAGCCTAAATAGTGACAAGAACACCTTAAAATAGTGCATCTACTTCTACCTCTTATAGGAGAAGAAGTCCAAGCCCAGTAACTTTACCATCCTTTAAAACTCTTGATCAATATGATTATTTTAAACTCCTGATTAATAAGACCAACCATTTTGCTCTCCCTAATACCAGTAACATTAAATATATTTCTTATTATTCCTTCAATAAAGTCATTATTTATCAAAACACTAACCTTAATATTGTAAAAACTCTTTATAGCTATGGCCTTATCTACTCAATATATCCTTCTAATGACATGTCTGAAATATCAAAACTTCCAGAGTCCATCAAAGAAGTTGCCAAACATTATTTTAGAATAGTAACCCAATATCGAGTCTTTATTAGGTGTTACTCAATAACAATTGAAATAACTCTTGACAAATTCTATCCTCTAATTAATCTGATTAAGTTTGGGACAAGAAAACCATTTGAGTATGATCAAGAAGAAAAAGAAGAGATTATGAATGACGAAGACCTCATATAAAATCTCCACTATCAGAGCACAAAAAGTACATATAATTTTCCAGGAACTCAACAGGACAACTATGGCAGAAGAAGAACAGTGGGCATATTTTATTGGTCCTATAACATGTATTTTCTCAGTAGGAAAAAATAGCAGAAATTAATTGGGGCCAAAGATTAAGAAATGATTTAATAGATAATGATGAAGGGACAAAGAAGAAAAGATGTCAAGTATTGTTAGAGTATGATATCCATAAATGTAAATATTGTGATAAGAAAAGAGAAGCTGACAAAGACTATGAAGACCCTTCTATCAATATGAATATTCTAGAATAGCCTGCCGACAAGTAAAGAAAAAGATGGAAGGAGACTGAAGAAGATGGAAGAAGACATAAAAAGTGATGGAAGAAAAAGTCAAAAAGTCTACAGAGCTAAAAAGAAGCCTAAACCTATATTGTCTCTTGTAATAATTCCTTTAACTTTCTATTTTGTGAAAAAGCCTAAGAAGTCTAAGTCTATATTATCTTCTTACTTTTTCAAAAGTAGTTTGTTTTCTTGTAATTATTAAGGTTAAATTAACTAAGGTTATGTAACTAGGGTTGGAATGCCAACTTATATAAAGCCATGTAATCCTTGAGGCAACACACTTCAGAGAGAACCTTAGAGCTTTCTTGAGCACTTGAGTTCTCTGCCTCCATCCTTGTAACCTTGCCCTCTTACTATCAATAAAAAGTATTTGTTTTAATTATTTTCTTCTTTGTAAGTATTGAATATTAACAGGTATGGCTGAGTAATTTTTTTTAGGGGTTAAGGGGGGATTATTATCTAATGCTTAATTAAAAAGTTTTGGATTTCCACAATGATCTTGTAAGGGAAATTATTAGTTATATATTGCTATGGCCACGCCCCCAGTAGGAAACAAAGGAAGGCTGTGCTGTGCTGGTCTAAAGGAAGTGGTTCTTCAAAGGTCTATAGCCAGGCTTAAGAGACTGTCGGTTTGTTAATTTTAATATGAAAGAGGACTAAGAACCTTTCATATTCTGCTATGACCCGGATCAGTGTTGGTTAAACCTGTAGCAATACATAGCCAGTTGTTTCAGTTATGGTATCAGAGAATCTATTCCTAATATTACATGACATGAATTATCATTATATTGATTTAATTTTCTTATTTTTAATTCATATTCTCTTATTTGTATCATAATGTCTCTTGCTTCTAATTCAATACAATTAATTTCTTATCCTACTCCTTACATTCTTAATATTTTATTTTTCTTTTTCCAATTCATCTGGTAATACATTTACTTTTGCTACTGAAATATTTGCTCATGTATCTACTAAAGCATGATATTTTCTAGATCTATATTTTTGATAATTAAATTTTATCAATATGTAATATAATTTTGTCATATCAATTTTATTTTTTGAATTACTATATAATTCTTTCTTTTTGTATTCTCCACAGTTTTACTTGTTCAAAGAAGTCATTACCTAAAATTATTTACATTGATCATTATTATTATCTATTATCTAAAATTTTACAGTTATAACATCTCTATTATTTATTCTTATAGATGAAATTGTTCTATTTCCTTCATTTGTTACTTCTTAATTATTATTTGTCAAATTTAGTTGTATTGTACTTTTTTCTTTTCTTGGATCTACTAAGGCCATTACTTCTATCTAATTTACTTCTTGTTTTACTTCTATTAATATATAATTATCATTTTCTATTGGTGTTTTAGGTTTTAATGATTCTAAGTTTGAACTTATTGGGTTTTCACTTCTTGATCTTGACAATAATCTTTCTTGTCTAGATAATCCTCTACTTGTACTGGGTCTTGGTTCAAAACTAAAACTTCTAGTAGGTTGGTTCATATTAATATTCAATGTTGGTGTACTAATTCTTAATGCTCTTTGTCCTATATTATCATTAGTTATTAATCTTCTTGAATTGTTTTCATTCTCATAATATCCTATAGTATTATCTAATTCTAATCTTAATTGTTCAAGTATTGTTATTCTTATTAGATCTAATTCAATTTCTTATAATACAGGCATAAAGTGTTTGTCAATTGTTAATTTTCCTTTGTTTCTTATATATATCTTATGTTCATTTGTAAATACTAGTCCTATCATAGCAGTTATACTTATTGTTCTTGATCCTGGTAATAATTTTATTCCTTCTAGTTTATGATATATTAACAAAGTTTTATTCATATTTTCATTAGCTCTTGAAATATAAAAGTTAGTATTTACTGTAAATTTTAATTTTTGATATATTAAGTTTTCAGTGAATATTCCTAAAATACTGTCTTCTATACTACTTATTATTCTTTCATCAATTATTGGTAAGTTTTTTCCTTCTTGAAAATAAGCTTTTATTAATAATTGTGCTCTAGCAATATACATTTATGTTACTTCATCTTTAAATGGTAATTTATTAATTTCAGCATCTATTAAGGTTTTACTTATTAATAGTATTCTTAACACTCCTTTTGTTAATATTGATTCTATAGGGTGTTTCTTTTCTAATATTACACATGCATATTTTTTTTGTTTCTTAGACTTCACAAGTTTTCCTACTTTGTTCAAAAAACTTTCATTTTTTAATTCTTCAAGTTTTAAATTTAATTTTGAATCTCTTATTTTCTCATATTTTTTTTGATTAAAAATCATTCTTTTTTGAACTATTCCTTCTTCTGCACTTACAACTTCTTCATATTCATCATATTCATTTTGATTACTACTCTCAGGTTCCTCTTCTAATCTATTCATCGTATATATATAACTTATTTCTTTTTCTTCAGATTCACTACTTTCATTTTCAATTTCACTAATTATTTTTAGTTTATAAATTTCTGTGTCTGAATTATTTAATTTATTTTTTATTTCAGATAATTCTTCATCATATCCTATAGGTTCTAAATTTTTTTATATACTTCTTCCATTATTTTTATAATTTTTTTTATCTTTTTTGCTTGGACAATTTGGTGATATATAACCTAATTCTCCGCAATTATAACACTTACATTTCTTAGGTTTTTTATTATAATTTATTCTTCCTTTTCCTTTTCTTTTAAAGAATTTTCTTGGTTTTTATTTTTTATATTTTCTATAATACTTTTCTTTTGGATATTTTTTAAATTTTATTTTTAATTTTCTTTTCTTCCTTTTTCTTTCATATTTTTCTGGTTTACATCCCCATTTATGTCTTTTCATTACTTTTTCACATCTGAATATAGTTTTATTAGTCTTATGATATTTCATATTTCTCTATGCAGTTCTACATTTATCAGCTATATATTTTTTTAAGAATAATTCTCTTCTTTTCATAGTATCTACTTTATTTAATCAATTTATTGGACCTCTTCTTATATCATCTATTATTTCTTCTTCTTCTGAATTTATTTGATAAGTATTATAATAATCATCTGTTATTGTATTTGATAATAATTTTGGTAATTTCTTATAAAATTAATATAAATAAAATCTTTCTTCTTTTAAGTCTCCTAATCTTGCTTGATAATAGTATTTTTTGTATTAGCATATAAAAGCATTTAAATATTCTGGTTCTAAAGAATATAGTTCTATTTCATGTAATATTTTTATAGCTTCTTTGTGATGACTTACTTCATTAATATCTAATGCTCTTCCTACAAATTTATTTATTAAAGATTTTTGATATTTTTCTATAATCATTGCATAATATTCTCTTCTATTTATATAACTTTTATCAGGTTTTCTAAAATTTTCTCTAAATTTGTGAGTTTTATTTTTCCATCATTTTTGTACATTTCTTATAAATGTTGGTTCTATTAACATAGTTGCAGTTTGTGTATCTACATTTTTTTTCTATTAATGCTATTAATGTTGATTTATCCCATTCCTCTATTATCTTACTATTATCCAAATTGCGGTCTAAGTCTAACTATATTCCTAAGTTAAATATTTATTTTTTTTATATCGTGCTAATGGTGTTGGTATAAATTTATTTTTTTTTGGTGTATTAAATGTAGTTTGAAAAGGTATATTATTACAATTTGTTTTATTTGATTTTATAAAATCTATTTCATAATAAGTTTCTCTTCCATCTGGTTTCATCATTCTTTCATCTCTTGGTTCTTCTGATATTCTACTTAATTCTACATTTCTATTATTATAAGATGGATTATCTAAATTTGGTGGTCTAAAATCTTGAGGCACTCCATAAGGTTGTTCGTAATTTACTAATTGTGAATTTTGCATTTATATAAAGGTTTCATCATAATTATTATTTATTAAATGTTTGTATTCTTGTTTTATTTTTTCTAATTTGTCCTTTTCTTTATTTCTTCATTTTTCAATAATTTTTGTAACTCTATTTCTAGTTCTTTAGGTTGACTTTCTATTTCATCTATTGCTTTTGCCATATTTACACTCCTTATATTTTGTTGTGATTTTTGTTTATTTTTCTTTCTAGGTTTATAATTATAATTTCCTAACATAATTTCTGTAGCTCTATTTGCACTCTCCCATTCTTCTTCATCTATTTCACTTAATTTATTTTCTCCTTTTAATTCTCTTTCTATTTCTTCCTCTAATCTTTGTTTTATTTCTTTATCCTTCTTATTTACATAATTATTTCCATTTTCTCAATCAAATATTTGTAATTCTAATTTTTCTATTTGTGCATGTATAAACCATATATTATTATTTATTATTTCTTGATCTTTTCTTATTTTTTCTTCTTCTATTGTAGTTTATTTTATATTTTCATTCATATCTTGTTTTCTTATTTTTGCTTCAGTCACATGTTCTTCTTCAACTATTCTCATCATATTTATTTCTGACCATTCTTCTTCTACTTTACTGTGAGGGTTTATTCCTAAATATTCCATTATTCTATAAATATTATGACTTAGCATACTTTGTTCAGTTCTTAGTCTTTTTGTATCATATTTTATTTCATCTAATTTTTCATTGCATTCTTTCTTTATTTCATATACTTTTTGCTCTAAAGGTTTAGCATATTTTTTAAGTCTTTTTATTTTTTCTCTAGGATTTTCTTTTTCAAACATTATTTGTACTTTTTCTGGTAACATGTTTATTATCTCTTTTCATTAAATAAATATTCTAGATCCTTTATATTTTCATTTATATAACAACTTAATTGTTTTATTAAAAACATATTTGTTCAATTTGCTTGATTACTTATACTGTCTCCTTCTCCTCCTAATGAGAAGGGTACTAAGATACATGATAAATTTTTACTGGTATATAAGAACTTTCTGGAATTTTATTTATTCTACTTCATACATTTTTGGTTCAATTTTTTTTTATGATATTCATTATGGAAAATTTTCTAATGCTCATATAATTGCAATGCTTAAATATAGACAATAACAATACTCTATATAATTTCTATCTACTTTTGTTTTATTAAGAAATTCTATTGTTTCAAATCTAATTGATTCAGCAATTAATTGTTGTAATCTAGTTTTATCAATTTGTAAATTATCATATAAATAATGATAGGAATATAATCTTTGAAAGAAAGTTGTTAACATTATTTGACTTATTATTTGAACAACTAATCGCCCAGTTGTAATATTATTAGCCAAACTAATTGACTATCAAAATATTCAAACAATTCAAAGCAACAGATAAAGAAAGCAAGTAAATAGATAAGGAAAGCAAGAAAACAGGTTACTGAGTGAAACAACAATAATCTTTAGGGATTAAGAAGTTCATATTATCTTTCTCTTAATATTATTTTGACCATTTGCTTTGATACCATAACAGAAACAATTGGCTATGTATTACTCTTTCCAATTAGAATGATATTTGGTCTAAGAATCATTAAATTTTTCACTAGCATATAATTTAGGAGACTTAAAAGAAGAAATATTTTATTTAGATTTATTTTATAGGAAATTACTAAAATTATTATCAGATACAATAATAGATGATTATTATAATACTTATCAAATAAATTCAGAAGGAGAAGAAATAATAGATGATATAAGAAGAGGTCCAATAAATGTATTAAATAAAGTAGATACTATAGGAAGAAGAGATCTTAAAAAAAAATATAGCTAATTCTTCTTCTTCTTTTTCATTAGTGTGATATAAAGCTGCTTCCTAATAATTTTTACAAGCATCTGCGTATATTATCCATATTACATTATTATTTACTGGGATAGTTAACTTGGGTAAATTTTGACATAAATTTTTTATTTGGTTCACTAATTTTTCTTTTTCTTTATCCCATATCCATATTGCCTTTTCTCTAGCTAATTTACTTACTTTTGTTGTTAATTTTGATAAGTTTGGAATATAATTTCTGGCTTGATTTGCTAATCCTAAAAATGATTGAAGTTCTTTATTATATTTAATTTTATATATCATATACATATATCATATATATATATATTTATTAGATACACACACACATGAATATATATATAATTATATTTTGAATTTTATATAAATATATATAAATATTTATCAAATAAATATTCAAATATATATATATATATATATATATATAATTCATTCACCCTAAATTACATTCATTGAATCTAGACATATTTCAAATTCAATGAACTTGGACATTATAGCTCGAGTTGGGCTATTTTTGTGTGTGACCCTGTAGACCTATATAAAATTGGCAGTAGGCTAATTATGCTATTAGCCCACAAGTCACAAGTGGCCTCTAGCAAGACATTGCAACTACCCAATTCACATAGAGATCGATGATCTGATGTTACCATCATACAATCATATCACATCCCTTTTGTCACGTAATATTTTGAACAACTATGAGACATGGAATTATCATTCTCCTTTACTTGACAGTTACTTTCTCGATCTCTGAGTAGACTGGCAGTAGCAATGGAAAAACCCTTTCCATCATAGTATGGCCATACATTTTGTTAGTCTTACTCATCGAGGGGCCTAGTAATATCTCTCACTTAATGTGTGGGACAAATTTCATCTTGACCACTCATATTTCTTTGCATAAATATCACTAAATTAATCATAGCCTTTATGATCACCCATCAAAGGTAACTTTTGACTTAGTCAAAGTTCAGTGGTCATCATGTAGGAATCCATGATGATCTCAGGTCAAAGGACTTAGTGATATAGTTACATATGAGATAAGCTTATGACTTGTACCATGCAGCTTTCTCATAGCAAGTCGGTCCAGTAACATATACTCTTTTTAGTACCTATGACTATAATTTGTATTTCTATAACTAATCAAAGTCATACTAGTCTTATTTTATCTATAATCCCTTAAAGATGACAGATCAGGAACATTTAGGAAAATCACTATAGTTTGTCTAAGAATACAATTATCATATTGAACAAAAGAGAAATTCATTAAATAATAATGTGCATAGTATAATGATTGGCCCTAGGGTACAATTTCCAACAGTGTTAGGTTGCACACCATCATCCCATTAATGCTTGACTCTCTCATGACATACTCTTGAATTGGTCAAGCTTCTCAAGGTTGTCTCTGTGATTCCATTCATGCTTATACTTGATCTAATCTCTATGTGAATTGGATTTACCACTTCAAAGGAAAATCTCTAGTTAAGTGTGAATTAAACGTATTTTACCTATACCACTTGCTTGAATCAGCTTCTAAAGACTCCCCAATTTTCCATATGCCCATTTGTGCTTGAGCTCCTTCTTGTACATGCTTGAATCATCTCAACTCTTGCACCAATCTTTCTAACACACTACTGCACACTTGGATCACTTTTGATTCATACTTGAATTAGTTATTTCTCCAAACTTCACCTTAGATGAATCTAAAACACTTAAGAACAAGGTGAGAACTTTCAAAAACATTATAAAGCCACTTTAGTGCTTATGTTAATAGTGCATAACATATTAGAATATAACATTTAACATAAAAGTAATAATTAGAAATACATTACAATTTTTTAGAATTTACCATTCTCAATTCTCTTTTAACATGTATTACTTGAAAATCCTTTTCACAGCATGGAGGTGAGACCCTCTTAGATCAACATCTTGAATTTTAATTTAGAAACTAATTGCTAATTAATGGTAAATTAGTAAATTAGTGGGTTAAATGAATAGTCAGATTTTTGAATGGTGAATTGACATTTTGATTTTTAGGATGTTGAAAGACTAGGATTGGGTGGAATAATGACATTTTGGTATGAAGCATGTGAGATATAGTGAGAAATCTCTCATTGTGCCACTTGCCACGACATACACAGCATGTGTCATGGCGGATGATATATAATTTTAACTCTAAATACATGAGTCAACTTATGAAACCAGAGAGAAGAAGAGGAAAAGAGACAAAAGGAGAGGGGTAGAATAAGAAGCATATAAAGTGAGTACACCCAAGCAATCTGGAGCTGAGTAGTAGTAGTTCACAAAATTTCATGGACTGAGCTTAAAAGAGCTTCTCATAATTTCATCCACCTACCTTTAATGGGATAATGAAAGAGGTCAAGCTGAAGAGTGAATTGAACAAATTGAGAGTATATTTAAGGTCATGTTGCACTCAAGGAATAAAAGGTGACCTTAACTTCAATGTTATTTGTGATAGAGGCCAAGCATTAGTGGAAGTTGAGACCAATAGGTGGAGTTAAGTGGACTTGGGATGAGTTCAAGGTATGATTCTTCGATTTCTACTTCCTGGTGGCCTTTAGAGTAGAAAAGAAGGCTGAGTTTCATGAGTTCAAGTAAGGGAACTTAGACGAAAAGGCTTTCATAGCGAAGTTTAACCAATTATCCAAGTACTTCACTTATCTTATGGAAAATGATGATTCAAAGTAGAAGGCAGAGAGACTACTTGAGAAGATTAGACTGAAATATAGCCAACAGTTAGCATTGTTTAGATCACCTCGTATGGTAAAATGTGCAACAAGTTGAGAATAGCAACAAGAAGGGGTAGAGAGGCAGAGACAAAAAAGAGAAGAGATAGTCAGGGCATATTTTCATAGTTTCTTGGCCCTACTAGTAGGTTGAGCAAGAGATCTAATTTTAGTTTCGGTAGTTTTGAGAGCTTTAGGAAGAAGAAAAAGAAGTTTTAGAAGGGATCTCAATTTTGAGGATCATTCTAAAGGAGCAGTGGACCTAAGAATAGTGTTGGAGGTTTACAACCATCTCAATAGACTTTGATTATGCTTATACCAACTCTCAGCACAATCAAGACCCTACAATGCACCAAGTATAAGAGATATCACATGGGAAAGTGCTAGACTTCCTTTAAGTATGGCAAGATGGGACATATAACTAAATATTATGAAGAGGGCAGAGTGGGTACCACATAGCTAAGATCCATTATTCTTAAGAGGGTGTTTGTGTTGTCTTAAGAGGAAGCCAGTGTGTCTCTAAATCTGATTAGAGGTAAGATCTATTTGTATGGTTATGATATTGATGCTTTGTTTGACTTTAGTGTTACCTATTCCCACATTTTTAATGATTATGTGTTAAGGTTGAAATTTTTTGCTCATGCTTTACCTTATGTAATTAATGTGTCTACGTCGGTGAGTGTTTCTATTAAGACTGATCGTGCCTATTTGGGTATTGATCTAAAGTTTGAAAATAAGTCAATTACGATTGATTTGATCTATTTGCCCATAGTTGGGATTGATGTAGTAATGGGTATGGATTAGTTAGCAAGCAATGTGAGACTATATTGTGTAAGGAGGATGATGCCTTTACTTGCATACACTGTACTAATAGTAAAACCTAGTCAGTCAAGATTCTCATGTGTGATACAAGTAGAAAAGTGTGTTCAATAGGTTTGTCAGGCTTACATGGTGTTTTTTTTCTGTTCATGCTGCCTATAATGGAGGAATTAAGAGGATAGGGGTGGTAAATGAGTTTTGTAACATCCTAGAAAATTTAATTTAAGGTTAATGGGTTAATTAAGGATACATTAAATAATTGAGAGTTAACTTAGATTAAAAGATAATATACAGAAGACTAATGGGTTTATCAGACCCTAATTAGGGCTCAGAATTAGACCCTAAAAGGTATTAGGCCATATTTGGGCCTAATTAGATGGACAGTGTTTTGAATCTAAAATTTTGATCTTTGGTTGTAGCTAAAGGTTTATTTGTCATAGCCAAAACTTGATTTTTTAGCCTCTAGACCTGCATTTCAGCTCAGAAAATTAGAAAGTTAAGTAGGAGTCTGAAGGTGAACGAGGAGAGCTCTATTATGGTTTGTTGTGGGCATCCAATTAAGTCTATTTGGAGCTTCTAATTACTTGGATAAGTTCCTACAACCTCTTCTCTTCCTCTTTTGTGCATATTCATCATGGTTTTTAGGTAGTTCTTTAGAATCTAAAAATGAGTTGTGAGTTTGTCTAAAATTCTGACTTCAATAGGATTAATAAGAGTTAAGTGTCTAACCTTTAGGTTATGATTCTATTGATGTTTTAAGATTTTAAAGTGGGGTTTAAAGTAAACCCTAGAGTTAATTAGTTGAGCTAGGCAGGTTATGAGTTATTAGTGATGTTGGTTAGACTAATGAGAGTCTAAGTGAACAAATGGAACCTAAAAATGGATTTGATTGTGGGTAGATGATCATAATGAGATTTTTAGGTTTAGGCTTTGATTAGAGTTAATTAAAGATAATTAGTTATTAATGACTATTGATGTGTTTGATTGTGGATTGACTATTATTAATACTATTAAGCTTATTGGAGGCTCCATTTAATATTCACGGGTACTCTTGGTTAGTAAACCAAGAGTTGATGTAACCAAGAATTTAAGTATAGTATATCATTATGTTTGCATTTACACTTTAAGTATTATTATGGATGACTTGAAATGAGCTTATGGAAGAATATGTTAATTTCAAACTATTACCCAAATATGAAACATGACTCATTATGATGAAGTGTTTGGTGATTATATTTATATAGATGCTATATGATACTGTAACATGAGGTGTTAAGCCTAGATTGCCTATAAGATGAATATGTTAGCATGATGAGTGATTGTAACTGATAATATTCGAAGAGTTGTGAAAAACATACATATTTATGATGAAACGCTTGTTGATTATGTTTATATAGATGTTATGTGGTATTTGAAATATGAATTGTGGCCCTGGATTGGTTATAAGTTGATTATATGATGATCTATTATAAACTATGATGTAGTGTGGACAGTGATAGGCATGCAAGTTCTAGACAATTATGAGGATGATGAATTACTATGATATGCAAGAGTTTAGATTTGCATATGTTGATTAAACTTGCATGATCATAATGGATGGGAGTTTACCTTAGCATAGTAGAGGGATTATGATAGAAAATTCATATGGTGTAGCCTTTACTGAGTTTGCGCACAGTGGTTAGCACACTTGATTACTATATATGCTTAGTATTGCCGAAAACCTACAGGTGTGGCATGGGTTAGGCATAATGCTCAGTATCACCTGTCTTGGATTGGACGGTATGGATCAAGCACTTATGACACCTTAAAATTAGAGTAGGGGGAATCCATAATTTGAGAGTGAGTGTGAGAGCCTTTGGTCGGGTGACCCTTCGCAATTGAAGAGCGGGGCTAGTCCAGTCATATGAGCTAGACCTATATAAGATAATAACCCATGATTCAGTCAGATGATATAAGGAGTGGTATAAGGTAACTGCATTTGATTATGCAAACCATATTATAAAGATGCATTGTAAATAATATTGGTTTGTCTTATGTGATTTTAAATGCTTAATTGTTGTGATTGCCACACTTTAATATGCTTGATTAAATTACTTGGTTACTGAGATGTTTATCTTACTTCCATAGTTTAATGTTTACAGGCGACAATTAAGCTAAGGGCAAAAGGGAGGCTTATGATGCTAGAAACTGAGTAATCAATTGTAATATATCTAGTTTTTTCTTTTATGTGTAATTTGAATATAATATTTGCCAACTAGGGGTCTTTCATATTGACTTGTGTTTATTTGAAGTCAACTTGCATTTGTAACTTTAAACATTAAAATTTAGTCATTTTTTGATTGTCTTGGCCATAATAGGGTCCAAACCCTAATCTGATTATGGTAGTGTACCAAGATAGTTTGAACAAGTATATTTTGACTAGTTAAATGAGTTTTACATATTTTGGGTGATTGTTTAGCTTGAATGCAAATAATTGCATTTTCGCCCTCTTGATATGTGCTTCATGGAAGTTGGGTGGTCAATTCTTGTATTAGAAATTGTTTGATGCTTATGACTATTTGGACAAGTGTATTAGGATTTATTAGGTATGGCTCAAGCTTTTGTATGGGCTAATGGCTTATGGTTTGAGATTTGGACACTTGGTTGATGGTTTAAAGGCAAAAATGTAAAATTGTGGTCTCGAGTGTCTAAATTCTTCATCTAATATTGGATTGACATGAAACTAAAACTGTTAGCTAGATTATGAAATTGTTGACATGTGAGTGCTTGAATCACCTCAATTGGAGATCTAATCAAAAGTTATGCGCGTCAAAAGTTAGTGGTTGGTAGCTATTATGACAGGTGCTATCATATCTTTGGCCGTTACATATGGATTGTTGGCTGTGGCTAAAGGAGTGGCTGAGATTATTTAGTTGTAGCCAAATCTTCTTTCAAAGTGTCGGCCGCAGCTAAGTGCCTTTGTTAAGCAAAAATGACCCTTTTGACCTTGTTTTGATTTGTTTTCAACTCTAAATGTTTTCCATGCTTTCAAGTATTTTTTTACTTTGATTTATAATGGTTAATGGACATTCTATACTTAGTTTTAAGATTAAATGATTTATAAGATGTCATCTATACAAGGTTTCCTTACTTAACCTTATGAATTTTCAAATAGGCAAGGTTGATCCTTTTATGCCATGACATCTTTTATTATTAAATTAATTATAAATATCATGGTAGCTTTACGTTAAGGTTAAGTATGTGCTAATTATGTATTTAAAAATTGGAGGTTTTACAAGTTCCCTAAAGTCTTTTAGGAAGAAGTGTTAGGATTATTGCTTGAGAGAGAGCTAGAATTTTCAATTGACTTGTGCCTAGAACACAACCCATATCAAATGCTCCTTATAGGATGTCTCCATTTGAACTGGTAGAATTGAGGAAACAACTTGAAGAGAAGGGTTTCATAAGACATAGTGTGTCTCCATAGGAATCACCGGAATTGTTTGTGAAGAAGAATGATAGTAGTATGAGACTATGTATTGACTATAGACAACTAAACAAAGTAACTATGAAGAACAAGTATCCATTGCCCAGGATTGATGATCTTTTAGATCAATTGGTTAGAGCTACTTTATTTTTTAAGATTGATTTGTGATCAAGCTATCATCAGTTGTGAGTTAGAGTTGAAGATGTGCCGAAGACTACTTTTCACACTAGATATGGCCATTCTGAGTTCTTGTGATGCCATTTAGTTTGGCTAATGCTCTAACGATGTTTATGGACTATATAATAAAATATTTCGTTCCTACCTTGACAAGTTTGTGGTAGTGTTCATCAACAACATTTTGATCTACTTGAGAGATGAAGAGGAGCATGCGAAGCATCTCTATACTATCCTGTAGTTTCTAAAGGATAATAAGTTGTACACCAAGCTCAACAAATGTGAGTTTTGGCTAAGAGAAGTAAGATTTCTTGGCCTTGTTATGTTAGCAAATGGGATTGTAGTAGATTCGCATAAAGTAGATGATGTGCTAAAATAGGAATCACCTACATCAGTGACAAAAATCAAAAGTTTTTTAGGTTCAGTTAGGTATTATTGGTGCATCATTCAAGGGTTTTTATAGATTGCATCCTCACTGACTAAGTTAACTCAAAAGGATCAACCGTATATATGGATCGATAAGTGTGAAATGATGTTTCAAGAGTTGAAAAAGAAGCTAATGTCTACTCCAGTGCTTATCATTCCTGACCCTCACCTACTGTATGTGGTTTATATGAATGCCTCGTTAAAAGGCTTAGGGTGTGTTTTAATGCAAGATGAGTAGATTGTGGCTTATGCCTCGAGACAGTTGAAACCACATTAGGAAAACTACTCGACGCATGATTTAGAGCTAGGAGCGATGGTTTTTGCTTTGAAGATTTGGCAAAATTACTTGTATGGTTCAGTGTTTAAAGTATTCAGTGATCATAAGAGTTTAAAGTACTTAGTGGATCAGAAGGAGCTAAATATGAGGTAGTGCAGACGGATGAAATTCCTTAAAGACTATAATTTTGAGGTCAAGTACCATCCAAGAAAGCCAATATGGTGGCTAATGTGTTAAGCCAGAACACGATGCATGTTACTTACATGATGATTCAAGAGCATAAATTGCTAGAGACTTTCTTGCACACTTAGAGGAAAGCACCTCAGATAACTTTGTGCAATGTGCATTGTACAGTGTTGACTAACAAGTTTTGGAGAGAACTAAGAGGTGCTCAATTTGAGGACAAATATTTGCTAGGAATTCTTAAGGATGTTAGAGAGAGGAGAACCATAGAGTTTAAATTCAATAATGATAGTTATGTTACCTACAAAGATTGGATTTGTGTGCCAGTGATGAGAAGATAAGGAAGATAATCCTAGAGGAAGCCCATCGTAGTGAGTACATGATTCACTCAGACACCACTAAAATGTATCAGGATATCGCTTACTTGTCTAACATCTTAGCCTACCCACATACCCTCTCACTAGGGCACCGACGGTGAGATGCAATATCATATATATATATATACAAACAAGATTCACAACATAATTCATATACACATCTATTTATGTATCCTAGTTGGCAACTCAAACTTTATAAACAAATTTACACATTCATTTCATTCAATGGTAGTCATACCATTACTAAATAAAGCTACTCTTTCCTCATTTCCTTTCCTGGCCTTATCGTGCTTTATTCACCTCAATTTACACAACATAATGCCCTTTAATCAATTCTCAACACTTCACATAAGCATTGATTTAGCTAAACCGAATCCCTTAACACATAAAAAAAGTTTAATTGAATCCTTTTAAATTCACTTATCCATTATTTATAGTCATTAGCCTTATAAGCTACTCAAACAACCATAACAACCTCCTAACACATTATTCAACCATAATTTTTCCATTTAACCTAACTTTTTAGCTATTTTGAGCCTAAATCCTCAAAACTTAACCGTTCAACTCCATACTAGTCATAAAATCTTAGTTTTGTATTCGATAGCCTGTTTTATGCCTTTCTTTTAGATTTCAACACCTTAAAACCTCATTATTCAATGTCTCAACTAATGAAATTCAACAAAATAGGGTAGAATTGAAGTTTAGGATTGCACGATACTTACCCAGCAAGTTATTAATCGAAGCAAACTCCAAACCTCCAGATATGGCCTGTCCTAATAGATGGGAACCTCTTCTCCTCTTCAGCTATGTTTCCCAACACCTCTCCTTCTAATTTCATCAGCTGATCATGTCAGCTTTAAGTAATCTCTGGACGATACATCATCGTGCATGCAACTTTCGTCGCGGTGCGTGGCACAGTAAGTTCAATCTCATTCTTGCTCACGCATTATGTCTCCGATTTTCGTTCTACCCTTCAATCCTATCAGTATAACATCCAAACAATACAAAACATCAAGTCAACGCCCAAACCACAATCAATCCACTAATTACTAATTTATCCCTGATTAGCAACTAATTCCTCGGATTGAAATTCAGAATGTTACACATTCAAAATGCCTAAGTCAAACAATAAGGACTATATGCAAATGACAATAATAATAATAATAATAATAATAATAATAATAATAATAATAATAATAATAATAATAATAATCCCTATTATTGGCAAAACTTGTATTCAATTACACAATAATAAAACTAGAGACTTTATAATAACAAGTTCTAGTTCCTCACTTCTCCAACTTCCCCTTTCCCTTTAGCCTTATTGTCTACTAAAAAAGTATTAACAAATAGGAATGAGATTATACAATCTCAATAACTAAGTAATTTAATTAAAATAGATTAAATTTTGGCATGTACAACAAGTAAAGCATACATAATTTTACACATAGAAATTCTCATACTAACAATAATGCATTATTAAGAGATAATTTGCATGATTAAATGCAACCATCTTATTCCTATCTTTATATTATTTGACTAAATCTATAGGTTATTATTCATATAGGTCTAACTCATGTGACTAGGCTAGCCTAGCTCTTCAATTGTAAGGGATGACTTGGCTAAAGATTTCTACCCTCACTCTTGGACCATAGATTCCTCCTTCGTGAATTATAGGGTGTCATAATTGCATGATATGTAACATTCTAAATTTTTAATCCCGTGATTAGTTGTTAACTGAGGGTAAAGTGGTAATTAGTGTAGGATTAGAGACTTGAATGATTACTTAATAATTTGACTCTTTGAAATGTTAAATGAATAAATGTAGGTGAGAGGATTGTGTTATGGGTCGAAGCAAGTGTTTGTGGTGAGAAATTTTCTCACTGTGTCACACATTGCGACTTGTGTTACATGCACTGCAGTGTATGGACTAGAAAATGGCTCTTTAAATTGTGAAATTTTAGAAATTTCAAAAGAAAGAAATTAAGAACACATGAGAGGGAGGAGAGAAGAAGGGCTGAATTGTTAGGGCAAGCCATTTCAGGTTAGTTAAAGGTGCTTGTTATCAATAACTTAATAGGTAAGCTATGTATAACCCTTACCTTCCATTTTACACAAATTTCTCTGAAAATTAGTTATAGAAAAATTGAATCGGTGAAGTTTAAGGGGTTTGATTCTTATCCAATAGTAATAAAAGGGTTCTCAGGAGTTAAATTAAAGTTTTGTGACTGGTTTAAAGCTAAACGATAGAGCTTTGAACTCGTAGGCTCAATTTTGCCTTAGGTTAGAGAGAGAAAGGGGTAAGAATTTAGTTTGAGTGAAATAAGATTGATTGAGATGATGTAAAGTAGTAATTGAATAGTAATAGATTTAGAATGAATAAATGAAAGAGTTTACAGATGAATATAGCCATAATAGTAACTTTGTGTTTTCAGGCAAAACAAACTAAATGACTAAAATGTGTCAAATGTGTTTAAATTGACATATTGAAAGTGTGAGTTGAGAAAAAAAGCTTGTGATAAACTGTTATGGTAGTTGAAATCCATAGGTAACATTTCTAGTGACAGAAGGGAGGGTTAAAGTAACCGAATAATTTCCTTTATTTGACTATTTATTGTAACTGTGTATGAGTATGTTATATAGTGCATGAAATTGTTTTGAATTGAGCATGTTTTATGGTATTGAATTTTTATTGCATAAAAGGACTTTTGGTTAAATGAATGATGAAATCTGTATAGTTTGCTAAAAAATACGTATATGAACATGTATGAGGAAAGTGGTGATAAGGAATCTGGAATGGTTTGGAAAGCATGATCATAGGGGTAAGAGTTCACCCAAGTAGAAAGATGGTGATAAGACCATATGGCATATTCTCCTTAGTGCCTAATGAGGTGCGATATTGGAGAATTATACTTAGTGCCTTTTAAGGTACGGTGTTGGAAAAGATCATCTTAGTGCCTGTTGAGGTACGGTGTTAGAGATATAAGACTCCTTAATGTTTGTGTGATATGGTGTTGGAGTTAATGACACTCATTATGTGTATTGGGGGAAACCATAGTCTGAAAGTAAGATAGAACACCTTTGGCTGGGTGATTCTATCACTAAAGGTGAGCTCAAGGCCAATGAGAGTGTACATTAGTCTAAGGTGAGCCTGTAATGTCTGCCTCAACATTACCAGGACAACACTTATACACGCTGTTGCGATAACTAGGATTAGATAAAATCTCATAAAAAAGTTATCACAACTTAAGGGTTTAAAAGAATTATTTTAAAATATTGGGATCCAAAGAAAACCCTTTTTAAAATATTATTTGAGCTTAAACCATAATTAAAAATTAATTAAGAACAATTATAGAAGCATGAAAATCAAATCACTTCAAAATAAGCTAAAACAGGCCTTTTTGTAAAAATTCTTGCCTGTCTGCCGTGGCATAAATCGCGCCTGCTGTGACATAACTACTATGCGTTGCGGCGTGCACCTACTGTCATGATAGCAGATTGCTATCATAAGAGCTCTTCAAACTTTCGGAGAGAACTATTTCACCATCCAACACTCGATTTAGGTGGTTTAAGTATCCACACGAAGCTCCTCAAGCCCTCTAGCTAATGGCATCAGTCTCACACTCAAATAGTGATTCATTTAAGAGATAGACACTCGAATCCAAAATGGTTTGTTTCCATTTCAAAACACTTTCAAAAGAGTCTAACTCACAATACCAAATGTCATTAGTCTCAGAGACACTTTGACTACCTCAATTGCACCACACACAATATGACAATTCAATCATGACACATAATTAAGCATTCACACTCAAAATGACCATTAAAATCCCCATTCACAATAATATAAGCAGTGGATAAAACCTAACACATATATCAACTTAGTCATTTTAGTACATCAATCATTTTAAACATATCACATATAAGTGTAACTTGGCTAAGCACACACACTTAATCCACAACATCAATCTTGGACCAAGAAACACACACCCTTATCACAAATTCATATCAAGAGATAATCACATCAATGTCATGTTTCTAAGTTGGCATTATATATTGACAATATTCATTATGATATCTAAAAAGAGGAAAGGGAAGAGTTATACAACTATGTTCGTCAGTCTTCAAATGCCCCTTCCTTTTCCTTGCCCCTACCGGAGCCCTCACCTATAAAATATAACCACGGGATGAGATGAATATCTCAATAATAGAATAATTCACTGCTATTAATTAACATGCACAACCATAACAGAGTAAAACTATAAAACTCCAAAATAGACTTTTAGCATGTCACCACATACTCTTTTCATCAGTACAAATCTTTTACTAATAGCACGATCGTTCTACTATCCGAGCCTCCATATCACCCTGATCAAAACTATAGGCTCTTAGACCAAGTACACATTCACAATGATTCGAGCTGACCTTCAATGGTAAGATCACCCGGCCAAAGGTGTCCTATCTCACACACATACACACACACATTAAATTTCTCAACCCATTCATATATAACTTTCATCATCCTTATCATTTACAAATAGATTTTTCATGCACAAAATCATATTTTGCAATATGTAAGGTTATCAAATCTTAAGTGATAAATTTAACATATATACTCACAAATAGTTAAGAAATATAATCAAATAGCGTAAATCATTTCATTACCTCAACCCTTTGTCACACACAAAAGGGTTACTGTGGCTTAACGTTAGCTCCACACGTTCTATACACATGATATAGCTCAAGCAATGCTCAATCTGCACAATCAAGTGATAATCATCAATTATCACTCTGGATAACTCTAAATTTACCAAGTTCTAAGTGTCTAAGATACCTAAATTTTTTTTCTAACAACATCAACCATTCCCAAACACTCTAACCATCCTATTAAATATCTCAACACACCAAAATCACTAACCAATATCCCACATTGTCTCAAAATCTTTAAATTATACCTAGGGTTTGTCCAAACCCTTACCAAAAATTCTTAATCACCATAAAACTCATAATCTTAGGATTAGAGGTTTGATTTAACTCCCCAAGACCTTAAATAAACCAATGGGTTTGGTCTAAACTCAAAGGAACTAAAATCAAGGCCCCCATTACCCCAAATGTCTAGATTTTCACATAATGAGGGAGAGGGAGAAGAAAGAAAGGCTTACCCAATATATATGAAACTTGAAAGGCCTTCACATTAGAAGTAAACCCTAGCAACCACAAGTCTCTCTTCGTCACTACTCTTGAGTTCCTGTTTTCTCTCTTTTGTTTAAGTCTGATTCGTGATTTGATAAGTGTAAATTTTACATGCACATTGTGGCCCATTGACATGCCTAGCACTAGGCAAGTAGGTTATGGGCCAGCCCGCGAGCTAGCTTACACAGGCTGGCATTTTTATGGGTTAGGTTGGGCCAGCCTGCTAAATAAAATGGGCTAGAAAACCTAACCTAACCTAGGTTAGCCAACCCATAGGCTGGCCTGCAAAAAAATTATCAAATTTTTTTAATAATTTAAAATTTATATAATATAAATATATATATTTATTTTATATTTTAAAGAAAATTAAAAATTAAAGAAATTGTAAATAAATAAAATAAATATAGAATTTAACCAAGCAAATTCATTTTGCTAAATTTTTACCATTAATTATCTTCTCGTTTAAGTGTGCTATCTTTCTCACTGAGAAAGAAAATTTGAATATAAACCTATATTATTTTTTTCAATGAATTCATATTTATTATTTTAATCAATAGATCTTATGAGATTAATGAATTATATATATTCAAAATATGTTATAAAAACTAATAAATCATCAATTTACAAAATATAACAAAAAATTTATTTGCAAATTGTAAAAAGGATTTACACTATATTTTAAATGTAAATAAAATATTTGAGAATCATAAATTATATATTTGAGAAATATTGTTATTATTATAGATTTATAAAAAGATATAGTGTTATTAAAAGATAAAAAAAATATTTTTTAAAAAATATGCTAGCCCGCGGGCCAGCCCGTTTAACCCGCTAGTTTTACTAGTTGGGCTAGCTAGCTCGTTTAAAAAAATGGGCTAATTTGTTCAACCCAACCTGTTAAATTTTGTGGGTTAAACAGGCTAGCCCGTGGGCCCAACCTGTTTTTTCGGCTCTAGATATGCCCGCTGCAGTACATGGCATAGAAAGTCTCAAAAAATTTTAAACTCCCTTCCATACTATAGCCCACTCAAACATAACCTTAGCCCTTTTCTAAGACTGTCTAATGATTTGAAAACTATATTAGTTTCCCATAAATCTCATTAATCAATAATTTATCTAAATTGACCAATTTACGCTTGAAAACACCGACATTTATAAATTGGGAAACTTAGGATGTTGCAAGCCTATGGTTTTATGTCGGGGTAATTTAGAGTTTCAGTCTGTAGTGATCATGCTATGTGATGCAATATGTTGCTATATGTGGTATAAGTTGAGAAAAGTGGTGAAACAAGTGTAAATGTGATGAAATGTTTGATATGAGTGTTATTTGATATGAAATATATGATATGTTATATTAAAAGGTATATTATGCTTTAATTTCATGTAGTTGCATGTGATAGTCAATAGAAGTGAGTTATTTCATTACTGAGATTTTTATCTTACTCTGTGGTTACATTTTTACAGGACTAGGTAATAATCAGGCCAAAAGGAGAGAGATAGGACCAGCATCAGGGTGCCGTTATCGTGGAAGTCTTTGAGATTATGTAATGAACTATGAATTTGGGTAATGTGTGTATAAGAGTTATCATAGGGTTGAATGTATGATTTGAGTAGTGATTTTATGGAATCTTAGCTCGATTATATATATTTGTGATTAAATAAATTAGGGGCTATGATTTGAGTATATTTATATTGAAATTGTGGTAAATGTTGGTGAATCTTAAGCCTATATGAGAAATTATGATGAAATGAATAATTTAAGGCTAAGATTGAGTAATACATATGTTATGAATGTGACTATATGTGATTATGTTGAAAAAAAGACCAAGTGGGCCAAGTTGTGCTAAGTGTTGGCAAATTGTAAAAGTTTATAAAATGTGAAAATTGACTGTTAAGGGGTCAAATTTTGATATATATTTATGTTTGTGATATAATATGGTCAATCAGGTGTAATAAATCCTTTTGAACTTGATTCAAGGCCTTAGGTGGTCTAATAAGAGAAATGGATCAATTTGAGTGCTTGGGTGCATGAAATTTTCATAAAAAGTAATTTTTTGCATTTAGGTGTCCAAATTTTAATTAGATCATTAGATCGTGTCTAAACTGTCTCATTAGCTAGCTTATAAGATAAGTTTTGTGTGGGCGCTTGAATCACTCTGATGAGATGTCATATGTGAAAATGGCACATGTTAGCAGTTCATCATTTTGCTATCAAAATGACAGTAGAATTTTAGACAGGCACGCTGTGGCGCATGATGTCACATGCTACGGTGTATGGCATAGAGTGGGGCGTGTGGCTCTGTGCCATATGCCATGGCACATATACTACACACCGTGGCACATGGCTTATTTTCCAACTTGATATTGTGATTTTGGATGCATGCAATTAGTAGTGTAAATGCATATAAATATCTTCCGCTATGTGATGCTCTGACATGGTATAACTTTAGTGATTTTGCAAAACAAGTCTTTAGCCAAAGCTTTTCAAACAAATTCTTTGATTGCTAGTTGATGTGTTTAACGTGGTGATTTAGTTAATCTTCTCCTGTATTAAGTGAATATAGGAGGAGGTTACACGACCTATATTTTCCCCTATAGGAATTAGTGATATTCATCATCCTGCCCAACCCATGTCATACCCATAGGTTAATAACAATATTAAGAACATGTATTTAATAATTATACCAACCACTGTGCAAACTCAGTGGAGGCTGTACCATGTGGATTTCCAATATTACCCTCTTGCTATCTCTCGTATGATCATACAAGTTCAATGTACATATGTAATGGCATAAAGATAATCATAACCAATTCTACTTAACAACACTATGAACTTGCATATATGATAGGGGATGCAGAAGCATAATTGTGCTAGTTTAGGGACAGAACCCTAAAACACAATAAAAACACAAGAACAAAGAGAAAGGGATGAAATTTATGATGAAAAATAAAGAAAATGAAAAATAAAGAAAGAAAGGAAATAAACAACGGGATAATGATCAAGGATAAGATCCTTTAGAGCACCTGCCTCTAGGAATCTCAACCTTCGAAGACACCATAAGAGTTGATCATGCTCTTGATCACATCTGTTTCTCATACGGGATGCCACCACAAAGCACTAAGGCTCACAAGAGTTATAAAATCTAAAATAAATAATTTCATTCAACCTTTGTTTCCTTTAAAAGAGGGAGCATGCTAATTTATATAGGCTCATAGAGAAGACTATTTCCTAAAATTAAAACCCTAATTTCCTAATACTAAAAAGAAGAAATAATATAAAATAATAATAAATATTCAGCCACATAATTTAGGAGATGTGATCTTAAAATTATGGGATTACAAAACTTAAAAATGAATAATATAATTCATTCTAATCTTTGACTAAACTTAAAATAAAAAACTAAGACTAATCTTGCTCCTTAAGAAAGGGAGTCAAATCAAAGGACAATTAAAATAGAAAATAATTTAGGAGACAATCAAGGGATCATAAAGGATTTAAAATCACACTACCCTTGACTTCTTCACTAGGGTTTCTTGCCTCCTTGCTTGCAAGAGGATCAACTTATAGTCTTCCTTACATTGGGCTAAGATTTGCATCTCTTGGGCTTGACTCTTCATGAATTTGGAAATTAAGTACATTATACACGTATAGATGCTCTCCTTTAGGCTTGAGAGGAGTGCCCCAATGCTCTCCAAACTCTTAAACTTCTTGCATAAGACTGAATAAGGATTACTTCATGACTTTAATTTGGGCTCTTGTCATTAGACCTCCAATATATTGTAATGGGTCTTTAGGCACATTGGATTGGAAGTATTGGTGGGCTCCTTGCTCCTTGCCTTGGGCAACTTCTATGTCACCATGCTCATGATTACCATACTCAAGCTTTGTTGCTATTAATGCCATGTCATCCGTGCCATGGGGTCCATCAATATATCAATGATCACACATTCAACTCATATTCAATTCAAACTCATCAACCTATTTTCATATAATCATATCACTCATAATCCCACCAACAATAATTTCAACACAATATGACAAGTCTTACAACTTAAGATTTCAATCCATCAAGGCAAATTACTCATACTTATGCTTCTATCACATATATCATGCCATCAAGACATATATATAAAATCACAATTTGTAAACACAATTATATATTAAGATTAAATTCTTGGTTACCTCCACTTTTGGGCTACCATCTTAAAAGTATAATTTGAATTTCTAAAAGAGCTTCCCACTAATGCAAGCCTTGAAAATAAACACTCTACAATTAATGACCAATAATTAGCATTAATGATTAATTGTCATTAATTATCCTTAATCACAATTTTGGCCTTAATCCCTTGTAAAGCATGATTAAGTAAAACTAACCCCAAAACTTACTTCTATTATATTATTTAACTTCCATTAAGCTTAATAAACATTGCCAAGTAACCTTATTAGCTTAAACTCAATTACTTAGCATTAGTATTAATCTTAAACCCCTCATTAATGGCATTTAATATTACCAACAACTCAAACTAGAGGTAAGAAACCTAAATAACTGTCATTAGACTTCATTGAAGTCATTAAAGTGTTCGAATAATACCCCTAGCTTTAAGCATTAACTCCTCTAACATAACAACTAGAAAAGAGATGTGTGGAGGGGTAGAAGAAGAAAAAGAGGCTCACTTGATGATTTAGAAGCTTCAAACCACTCCCAAAAGCATCCAATATACAACTCTAGCAGAGCCTTTCTCCTTCTCTCAGCCTCTCTCTCAAATCTCTTTATATTTATGTTTTTTAAATAATTGACTTAGGATTTAAAATCCCATCATGTTTCCTACAATAGATGGCCCAATACAAGAAGCCTTACTTAAGTTTAATGATTTAAGCCCAAGATGGTCCAATGCTTTTTAAACTCTATTCTAAACCCTAAATAGGATCTTATCGACTCAAATTGCCATCTAATTACTTTAATTAGCCTCTAGCTATCTTAATTTAACTCTTAGATTAAATTTTGGGGTGTTACAATCCTTTTTGGTTAAGAGAACTATTGCCTTGCATTATCTATAAACCTTACGAAGAACCTTTGCATTAAACAAACTAGACTTTTCCTTATTTCCCCATGCTCCTTTTCCCCCCTATGTTTTTCCTTTCTTTCCTAATGCTCTTCATCTTTTTCTACTCTATTCTTCTTCATATTCTATTTTAGATTTGCTTAAAAGATTGACTTAAAAAAAGGACCTGCTCTTCCTATTCTTAACTTATTGCTCACAAATATGTGTGTGTGTAATCTTCATCTCATATATAATCTTACTTTTTTGTTCGGATAAGCTATATATACTTGTAGTCATAATTTAAATCATAAATTAAAAATGTCTATATAATTTTCTCAATCAATGATAATAACGTTTTGTTATATATTCATATATTCATATTTCGTCCAACTTTATTTAGTTCTTGAGGTACTTCAGCATTTTGGCACTTCAAACACTATAACATTTGGGGTGTCTAATGTTGCATTATTGAAGATTCATGAAGCTCAATTGCAGATCAATGGAAAGTTTGCAATGCAACTTTAAGAGTTTGTACTAGTGTACCTATTTTTTTTTATAATGAAAAGTTTAAGTGAGTTGGGTCCCTAGGCCTCAATAAGGCCATGACATGCCTTTAAGATTAGTGACAGTAAGCGCTTGTAGATGTATTTATAGATTGCTCATCAATAAAGCTTTTATATTGGCAATGAAATTTGATTTTATGACCTTATAAGTTATGCACCAAATCCTTATTAATTGAATTAACATTTGTCCATTATAGCACGTGCTTTTGGTGTTTCTAGTACAGATTACTTTAGTATTAGATCCACAGAAATGAACTTCAATTTATTTGGTATATAAGTCCATCTGAAATTACTGGTATTGGGTAGTCTAGTAATGTTGCTAATTATGCCCCATGGTTGGAAACACACATTGATATACCTTTGTACAAACTACAAACTACTAAATTAGAGTCCATGTCAACCATGCCACTCAGTTCTACTTAATTCACTTGCTTGGTTGGTTTTAGTTCAACCAACACTCAGAGAAACATAGAGTACTTGAAACTTCGGGGCTTGTTTAATTTATGTTTTCAAAATCTATTTTTAAAAATAAAAATCTATAATTGGGTAAGTGTTTTGAATTTAATATTTCCAAAATTATTCTCATTTTTTTAAAAACATCTTAGAGAGTGTTTTTGTTCTTTTTATTTTCAAAACATACTCTATATTTGACTATTATAAATTATTTTGAGTTATTATCAACCACTATCATAAGTCATCATTATTATTGCCCCTAAGCGACTACTACTAACTTTTTAATTCTAAAATTGTATAATCAAACGTATTTTCTTTTTTCTTTTGTTTTGTTTTGAAAAAAAAAATTAAAAATTGATTTACAAATAGTTTTTAAAAACAAAAAATGAAAACAAAACTAAACAAGCCCTTTATCCCTCCTCGTTCCTTCAGTTCATGATCCTTAATTTGGTAGATTAGCATCAGCAACATTATCACCTTCTATTTTTGGATCATAAAAAAGGCTTGTTTGATTCACCTTCTTCTTCTTTTGGACTTAGGCGAAGCATTTTTTCAAGCAGTTCATCATCACTCACTTTCCAGCAAATAGTAAGACAAGCAGCTCCATCAATTCAATATGGAATTTCTACTTTCTAGGTAGTATGCCTGTGAATTAACTTCTCAGCAAATCTCACAAAGAAGGACCAACAAGTTTCTTGTGAGGTTTCATTTTTTATTGATACACAGAAAGATGATGCTATTTACATTACATTCTCTAGGTTTACTAGAGCCTAATAAGCTTAGCTTATTCTAATAAGAAAGTTATGATATGTGTAGTCTATGATGGAGAAGCATTACCTTGAATTTTTATTTTTTTGACTTGGTTAAAGGTATCCTCCCATTGGAAGCAATCATATTTGAGGCAGGCATGGTCGAGTATTAAATATGGGCATCCATCTTGATGGAAATTCAAACTTTAATTCATCATATTGTAAGAGACTAATCCCTTCATTAGTCCTAACCCTGTTGGTCCTTGAATTTTGAATTTTAATTATTTACTTGTACATTTTGTTTGAAGACGAAAGGGTGTATTTAATTTATTGTCTTTTGTTTCTTGAAAAAAGTAAATTATAAAAAAGGAAAGTTATAACAGAAAGTCAATAAACTTAATATAAAAAAAATTTAAAACTATTACTTTTATTTATATTCTGTTACCATTTTTTTTGCACATCCCTATATATTTTCCAATGGAAGGAGTGACTTCTTCCAGTTTTCTTAGATATACACTACCAAAAAAAAAGTTGATTAGCGACAGCACTTCATTGCCACCTCATTTATCATTGTCATGTCAAATATTATTATCTTCAATTGTGTTTTGGCCAAATTTGAACTCACAGCCTCACACCTTCTAATGTTTTTGCATCCACTTTATTGCCAGTTGAGCTAAAAGAAATATTTAGTTTTAATTGATAAATTAAATACATAATATTTAACCCCACACACACGAACATATATTAATAAATATATTATTGAATTTACTTATTTGCTTAACATTATATTTATTTATTAATATGGTAAAATTAGTTTATGTACAATAAATATTTATATTATATTTTGTATTAAAAATTATTTTTGATAATAAATTTAATATTAAATTGAAAATATTTCATTATCATTATACATTATATTATAATTTGTATCTATATAATATATAATATTTTAAATTTTTAAAATTTCCTTTATTAATATCTTTTATGCTATTTTATTTTTAAATAATAATAAATAAGTACTCAATTTAAATTATTATTATTATTATAATTTAAAATAATAAATTATTTAAATTATTTAATTATAGCATAATAATAAAATATTAAATAAATTATATATAAATATATATTATAAATAAAAAATTAAATTAAAATAATTTGTGATAGAATTATGACAAAAAGCTTTGTGACAAAATTTTTTGTCACTAAATTCAAATAAGATATCCTAAACATTAGCAATGGAATATTCCGTCAGTGGATTCCATCATTAAATTATTTCTAACAGATTCGTGACTGGATAATGACAGAATTTTAATGATGGAACATTCCACCACTAAATTCTATTGTTAATTTAGCAACGGATTAATGAAGAAAATTTATTTCGTCATTAAATTTTGTCGCTAATTCATTTTTTTTTGTAGTGATATTTCAAAGCCTATAAATCACTATGTTGGGTTAGAGCACAATTAATATACAAATAATATAATCCCCACTATAATGGTACTTATATTTAGTGTTTGACTATATATTTAATATGATTACCTTTAATAGAAAGATACTTATGAGCAATAAAAAAGTACAAATAATATTAACATTAAAATTTTAATAAGTAATAATATTCAGATGAGTTCAAATAAGTCTAAATTTTAATTTGAATATAAAAAATTGCATGAACATCTATTTAGCAATATCTTATTGATCAACAACAAATAAAAACGATTTGACTGTATACGTGGTTTATGAAAATAATAAGCTTGCTGCAAATTAAATATGCCCACCACTCGTCTTTACAAGTGCAACATACATGGCATCATCTGCGCACTTACAAGTTCTTATTTTATGTGTATGTATACCCCATATGCAATTTAAATTAAAACTCGTAAAGTATCTGTACCATGCACATGTTTTATATTACAGTTTTATAAATAGATCCAAAAAAATAATTTGTAACAGACACTTTATCCATATATATCATCTTATTGTAATGAGGTTGTGTTATTATAATCATTAATATTAAATATACATATTACAGTAAAGCAAATGATAAAAACTAAATGTATATTATGTAAACAGATGCGATGATAAGTAGACTAACAAAAATTCATAATTATTTAGATCAAATTATCCAAGACATTTTCTATAAATGACATTAAAAGTTATGTCTCTAGAGTGATCATTCTCATCAAGAACTAATATTTTTAGACTCTCCATGCTTCGAACATGAGAAACAACATATAATTGGTCATTAGTAAAAATAGGATGAGATATGTAAAAACTAATATGAAATAGGAATCTAGTCCTAGCTCTTATTAATGGGCATTGCAAATGCCAACATAGTGGAAAACTATCTCCTTTTTATAGTAAATGACAACTTTGAATCAGATGGATATATAGCAATACGTGGTATACATACTTTTGTCCTTGTAATTGATTTAGATATTTCTTGGGCTTTAATAACATGTTTTTCAGCTCATGTAACTATAAGACGTCCACCATTACATAACCCCATAAATTGATCAATATTTTGATTCACATTAAAATAATTGGGACACCCACTTTAAGCTTATTTCATAATTCAAGAGGCTTGCCATTGTAATTTAATTTACAAAATCTATATAGTGCAAGTCATTGATTAAATTTACATCTCCATCATCTTTAATAACACTATCATATTGGAAGCATACAATTTTCTCTTCAAGGAATAGGGACAACATGTAGCTGTTTACTTTTTCAACCAGAATCAATATAGGAGCTAATATAGCTTATCTTTAAAATATGAAGAATTATAGATATTAGTAAGAAAATTCAGGAAAGTTGAATCAATAATGGACTTTCTTGGATTATCTGAACCATCACGCAACAAATTAGTTAGGATTTTAATATTCATAAATCCTTCATTAGCTTCAACAATAGTCCCACTACCAATTGACATAATCCAATAAGAAAAATCCATAAGAGTACTAGTAAATGCTTATTTGTTGCTAGAAGTCTCATCTTTATTGTTAGTATAAGAAGTTGACAACTGTTCTAGAATAATGAGTTAATGTTTGCAAAAATAATATCTTCTCTTGACTACTTAAAATAACAGGAAGGCCAGATTTGCTTGAAATCTCTACCAAACACAGCAACTTTTCCTTCAAAAGGAGGATCACTAGCTAGTAGGTTGCTTAAATTTAGAATATCCTTTAAGCATTTGTCAATAGCTTCAATACAAAACTTGTGTGCCATTGGAGCCTTATCCCATCTAATTAATGACTTATGAACCAATAATTTAGCCAAGTTACTCCCTTGTTTCATGCTACATATAGTGTCTTCAATTACAGAAAGAGGAATAGAACATTTGAGTGAGTCGTATGTCCTCTTAGGAGTATTAGAGAAGCTATACTGCTTGATGCTATATTGAAAACTATTTTACCTCTAGATCTTAATAAAGCATAAAGTGTCTACCAAACATACATCTTCCTAGTACCACCACATCCATATAAGGGGGAAAACCATTTCCTTTATCAAATTCAATGGCATCGATAATTTTATCATAAATCTTCTTTTTCTCATAAGTTAGGTTTTGAAGCAATCTTATCAATTTATCATATAATGCTGCCCTATATTTAGTTCATTTTTTATTAATTTGTTTCCACTTGCATTCAAAGTTGACATTTAGGTAAAAGTATAAACTCATAAACTTTGAAATTTTTCCTATTAGATTGTAGTATTTTTTTCAATTTCAATTAAATCTGGTAATATGAGTCAAGCCCGTGGGTCCAACTCCATCAAAGAGTGAAGGGTTGGGTTGTATAATCTGAAGCTCAATTAGATATTGGCTAGTTTTGGCTATTACCATTTAACTTGAGCTCGTCAACTTGTGAGTTAACCCGCTTATAAGTTTTTATTTTAATTTTTTTTATTGTTTAATCATTCATTCCTTTCTCTTCCAATCTTCATCATTTTATTCTAACATCTAATTAAAGTAATCTTTTTTATTTAATTAGTATAATATATAGCTAAAATGAAATAGTAGTCAATACCATTTATTTTAATTAGACTAAAATACCATCATCTCCCTTCCATTTTGGTAAAATTACATAGACCTCCCTTTTGTTTTTAAAATCCACACTTTAGTTCAATTTTTAGCCCTAATAAGAATATTCTACTGAAGATTTTAAAATAATTTAATTTTTAAATTTTAATTATATTAAAAAACCTAAGTATCAATTTCCCTTATAATATATTTGTCTATGCTCTCCCCCCTTTAATATAAGGAACTTTAAATAATTAAATGTGACAATTTTAAAATAAGTAATTTAGAAATTTTGTGATCAAATTAATAAAATTTAAAGAAAAATAAGCCCAAATTATAGTGACTAATTTATTCTCATTATATATTTCTTTCCTATTTCATTAAGCTTTTGTATATATGTGTTTAAAATATTATTTTAGATAACTTGTGCATTTATATTTTTAAAAAATTATTAAATAAATAAGTTTGCAAACTAAAAAATTTAAAATATGAATAAAATGTTTACAAAAATATATGCATTAAACTTTTTTAGATATATTGAATGATTGTTAGATAACATTAATGGCTAAGTGAATGGAAATGAAATTTTTAAAATAGAAAGGAGATTTGTATTTGAAAACTATTAATTCTAGTTTGTTGGATAGACTGGCACCCAAGAGAAAGGGTGAATTAGGTGCCACTTAATTTTTCTAGTGAACTTGAAAGAGAGGAAGATAGATGCAAAGAGTTAAGAGATTTGACACAAGAAATTTATCTTAGTTCATCTTAAATCTTGGCTTACATCTAGTTCTCAAGATCACCCTTAAGATTTTCAACTAAACTCACAAGTTTAAGTGGGTGCTTGCAACCTCAATACAACTTTTAAAACTTCACTAGTCTTGTTTCAACAACAAACCTGCTATAACTAGTAAGTTGTTACAATTTTCTTAGAAATCTCTTTTCAAGATTTAAGCTTATTTACAAAATAAAGATCTCTCAACAATAAACTCTCTAAAAAGAGTAGATTAAATACAAATGAAAGCTTAAGAACTTATAAGAGCTTTTTTTACAAAATTTATCAAAAATGATAAATGAATAAATGCAAGACTTTGATGCACAATTTTGAAAGATTTTTAAGAATGTTCAAATGATTAATAGTTCACTCAAATATTATAAATATTTTTTATGGATTTGAATTGTATCACATGTATTTTTAACAGCTAACAGACCATTGGAACAATATATTTAGTTGTTGGTGATATTACTTGCATGCAACCATGAGATTCAAGCGTGAAATGGCACTAGGCAAGTTTTAGTGAAGCATATGTGATAATTCAAGTATGAATACCAGGGTGACTCACGCGTGTTTTGTAGGATAAGAAGTTGCAAACTATTCTGTGTAACAAAATAGTCGTATTAACCTTAAGCTTTCATGCATGAATTGACTAGTAGAATGCCAAAGCCAATCTAGATGACAAATCACACATGGGACTAACTAACTATCATGCATGAAATGGTTGGTTACAAAACCCAAACCATTCTGGATGACAAATCACATGTAGAACACTTATTCTCTCACGCGTGAAATGGTTAGTTACAAAACTAAGTCATTCTATTAGCCATATCATGTGGAACTAATGTGCTTAATTTCAAGTAAGGATTGCATGATTGAAAAGATTTAGAACAGTAAGTGACAAATCACGTAAGTGTACAATATGAAACAAGTTTAAAATGACTTAAGACTCACTTAGCCTAAATGCGTTTAAGAAACTTAGTGACAAAACATGCACGAACACTTTCTCTTTTAGGCATGAAATGACACTGCACACAATGCAAAGGAACACAAGGTGATAATTCAAGCATGCATATATAAGGGTATCTTGCGTGAATTAGAGTACAGAAGCTTCATCAAGGCATCACATAAACATAAGTAACAAAATCACACATGGACCACTATTGATTGAGGCATGAAACGTTAGTCAGTATGGCTAAAGTGATAAATCATGTGTGACCATACCAAATCACACGTGAAACATCATGTAATGAAAAACTCAACTTCTATGATCCAATTCAAGCATGATGACATTACGCCCAAGCTTAAATTGACTAAGACAAGGTCTAAAATGCATAAATAAGACCTATGAGTATAAGATGATGCATTCATTTTAAAGTTGATAATATATGATTAGGCTCTCTATTTTCACATTGAATATAAGAGAGAAATAAATAACTTAAACTTATAAAGCTTCTTCTTCTCTTGATTTTTCATGCTCTTGAAGGTTTTGTCTCATCCATAAATCTTTATATATCTGCACAAATAACACACACCCCCTTTTTTTGATTTTGTAATTATCAAAACACATAATTCAACATAGTCAAGGTTCATGTATGTTTAAAAAATAAAAAGGACGTATGTTTAATTAAAATAAATTAGAATAGAAGTCAATATATTTGACTCTTTTAGTTATTATTATATATACGTGGTTGGAATTCAAATTAAAATTGACAATCTTTTTGAAATTTTTAATTTATCTAACTTAACATTTAAAATTTAAAAGAAAAGTATTTTTTATTTAGAACTTAAAGTATTTTTATTATTAACTACTTTATATTTGTAATCCAAAATTGCTAAATATATTGATCAATCTTATTGAATTATTTTACTCAAATTATAGTATTATCAAAGTTTCAAATTCTTCTTAGAGTTAAAATTAATTTGGTGGAAACATTGTATCAAATATATGTTTTAGAGATGATTTTTTTGTGCATTTAATTGGTTGATATTTTTTGCACTTTTAATTTATTTAGATTACATATTTGAATTTCAAATCTCAATATTTACTAATTAAATAAAATTATTGGTTAAGAAAAATAATATTAAATTAATTAATACTGTTTTTAATGAGAAAATATAAATAAAATTATTTAATTAAAAATATAATTATTTTTAAATTTCAAACTTCACATGAGAAACAATCAATATCTTACCCTTTCTAGAACAATGAATTTTATGAAATTTCATCAAATTTCAATATTTCATCAAGATTTAAATATACATGTAGATGCATAAAATTAATTTATATTTTTAGAAGATATACTATGACCATTATTTTTGTTTTGTATACATAAATATTTAAACATTGACTTCAAACATATTCACAAACTAATAATCAAAATTGACTTCCAAGGCCAGAATCATTGTAAGAATACTAAAACAAAATCTTACTTTTATATAAATGAGTTATGCAAAATAGACTCGAAGATGTTACAAAATTAATTAGAGGATTAAATGATAAATTTTCCTCCTAAACTTTTTTTTTTTGATACAATGTTTTCTTTCAATTTTTGAAGACAATGCAACATCATCTTTACAACTCTGATTGTTAGTTGGCTAATATATTACTAAAAAGGACTTTAAAAATAAAAAAAAAAAAGAGATCAAGAAAATTTTCTTAGTCATTCTATGTATTTTTTTTCTTTTTCTATATTTTTGGATCTTTTTCTATAATTTTCTATTCAACTAACATTCAAAATTAACTTTTATTAATGTTTGTAGTGACATTGCCCTTTAATCCTTAATCAAATCCATGAATGTGAAAAAAAAGTAGGTAAGACCACTTATTTATAATTGATATAATATCTAAATGGAAGAGAAATTCAATTTGAATTTGACAATCTTATCTAAACTATAGATTTTCAGAACTATATTGGTTAAAGTTTTTAAATTTAAGTAAACTTTTTTGAGATTCACAGAATTACATCAAATATTGTCAACCATATAATTTTTGAACTTGAACAAATATGAAAAAGAATAATCCTTTTTAAACTTAGAATCTTTTTTTTTCTAAACAACCCTTTTATGATTTATTATATATTATAATTTTTTAAATAGAATATTTATTATTTGATTTGAAAAAGGAATGTGGCACAATTTAGAGTATTCAAAAAGGTAAATGTGTCATAATTTGGAGTATACATGAAAGAAAATGTGACATTCAAAAGGATGAATATTAAAATAATGATTGCTTAGTCAATTTAATAACTTTCTCTTAACATCTCACTAAAATATTTTATACATGAGATCAAATTTAAAAATTAAAATAAATTAAAAAATTTGAATTATATGTGGTATAAATAATTATTATATGTAATCTTAAATTTTAAAATTTGAAATAGAATCCATCTTTAAAATTCAAGTCAATATATACATCTTTTATTACTTGAGATGCTAATTCATCAATGTAAATATTTAAAATTATATTTTAAAATAAATTTAGCATATATATATATATATAAAATATATATATATATATATAGATATATATAAATGTGACTACTCTAATTAGTTTATCTATAAATATTTTAAAATTTTATCCAAATCTATTTGTAAACTAACAACAAAACTTGGTTCCCTAAACACAAAATCACATATAAGATGTACATAAAGCTATTAATAAAAATTAGGCCTGACTTTTATAAGTCTGGCTTTTAAGGGCTCAAACCCATAAAACCATTTTTTCTAAAATAAGTATTTTTCTTTAACCCACCTTTTATTGATACATTTAGGGTTGAGCTTGAAAATCTATATAATTTTTTAAAAAGGTTAAATTTTTTTTAATTATACTAATACATATGTAGATTGTAAAGTACCTTAATTAAATATCTAAAATACAATAACAAACTTGATGCATAATCAAAATAATATAAACCTCACAATATAATATAAGCTATACAAGTCCTAATTTCTATCACCAAAAATGTAAATATAATGTTAAAATATCTTGATAGAAATGTATTTTTAACTTAAAATTTTAATATGATTTAAAATTAATTAGTTGAAATTTAACATATAGTAAAAATTTAACTAGAAATCTTTTTTATTTTGATATGAATCATAAAATTGCATCCAAAAACTATTCTTTAAATATCAATTTGGACTTGAATTATTGGTCCAGGGGCAATTTAAATCCTAAACTTTAGAGAGGTACTTCTGAATTCTAAACAATTAAAGTTGAAGCAATTTGACTCCTACCGTTAACTTTCAACACACGTCAGTCAAATTCATTTGAAAAAAATTACACTTTAGACCCCAATTTAATAAACGTTTGTTGAAAGTTAATAATATGGGCAAAATTGCCTCAACTTTAATTGTTTAGTATTTAGAATGAACCTTTTTAAAAATTTAAGGTTCAAATCACCTTAGACCTATAGTTCAAGGTCAAATTGCATATTAACCCTTGATAATGTTACAAATTTCCCAATATATGAGAAGAAGGAATTAAAAAAAAAAAGTAAATGATGATGATGATGATGATGATGATGAAACTGTATAAAAGAAGGTTATAAATTATAATAATGAGTAAAGAAGTTTTTAGTGGAGATTATGATAGGTATGAATGAGATGATGTCGAATTAACTATATTTGTTTTTGTTGGGTGGGTTTTGATAGGCAATTAATGGCAGTAATAGGAGCGTAACATAGTCTTTTGCTATAAGCACACTTTCATATTTTTTTCTATTTATTCTTTGGCATAATGAAATCTCATAATAACATCGATGAAAAAAATTATTATTCTTTGTTAGGAAAAAATTTAAAATAGATTCCTCTTCATATCCTTTTTTTTTTGTCTCTTTATTTATCAAAAAGGTATTTGGTTCTGTTTTATAAATTTTTACCTTTATCAATTAATTCAAATTCAAGAAACTTACGCACTCCTTTAAAATATTTTTAAAAATTGATATAATATGTAAAATACACTTTCATTAGTTACTGTTAAATTATTATTGATTAAAGTGTATTTTTTAAAATACAAAGGGTTAATATGTAATTTTAACCCTGAACTATAGGTCCAGGGGTGATTTAAACCCTAAACTTTTAAAAAGATACATTTTGAACCTAAACAATTAAAGTTGGGGCAATTTAACCCCTACAGTTAACTTTCAAAAAACTTCTATCAAATTGGGACCTAAAGTGCAATTTTTCCCGAATGAATTTGATATATGTTTGTTGAAAATTAATGGTAGGGGTCAAATTGTTTTAACTTTAATTATTTAGGGTTCAGAATGCACCTTTTTAAAATTTAAGGTTTAAATCACTTTTGGACTGATAATTCACAGTCCAAATTGATATTTAACCCAAAAAAATCATAAAATACTGCATCCTTAAAATAAAAATATATAAGTAAAAAATATATTGATATATATAATAAAGTTAAATAAATTTCATTGTTAAAATATATCATGATAAAATAATTTTTTTAAAAATAAAATTGTAATTTTAAAATAAAAAATCATGTTCAAAAATAAAATAAAATAAAGTAACATGAAAATAAAATTAAAAGGAAAAATTTAAAAATAATTAAATTATATTTAAAAAATTATCGTAAAAAATAAAATTTAATAATACTATATTATAATATCTAAAATAACATAATTAAATAATATAAATTAAAAATTTAAATTTTATGAAAAATCTTAATTGATTAGGATTAATATTTAGATTTAAATACTAATTTTAATATTTAAATTTAAATTTTTAAAAATTATATGATATCATTCTGTATTTTATTAAAAATCCTAATTTATAGATTGTATCTAGTAGATAACTAACTAAATAAGAGAAAGTGCTATAAATCTAAAGATATTATATAATTTCCTCATAAATAAATAATAATTTAATTTCAAATAGATAGATCTGTATATTTGATCATTTTATTTTTCAAGTCGGACCAGTCAAAATATAACCAAAGTTTAATTTTATTATTGTATGAAAATATAAAATAATCTAGTGAAAATAAAACAAAAATTTTATAAAAATGATAAATCATTTCAAAATTAACTTCATACTTTGAACCTATCAAATAAATAGGTCCCAAAGAATAAATAATTCTTTTAGACATATTTATTTTATTTGATAAGAGAGTCATACATATTAAATAAATGCTTTATTATTTTTACAAACTTTTCATATTAAATAGAATTGTCATTACTTTGCTAACTAATTATCTTAAACTAATTCCATATGTTAAATAAGAAATTTGAAAACTTGTTATATAAAATAAGATTATTTAACATATGTAAACAATCTTTATATATCAAATAATAATAGATAGTCCATAATTAAGGTTTTCAAATAGATAAGAAAGAATTAAAATATGCCATTATTTTAAATGTGCTAAAGAGAGTTTTCAAAAAACAAATTTAGAAAATTTAAATACATGCCAATAAGTAATTATCACTTATTGTCTCCCTATTTTTAAGTTTTCTAATATAGACAAATTTAAACCCAAAATGATGGATGGAATCCGTCTCCAGATACAACTTCATAGTAGGAGTGAGAATACAAAGCTAACCTTAGAAGGATAATCTGTTGTTCTATATGATTTGGAGCACTTAGAGACTCCAAATTTATAAATTTCATATATTTTAAAGGGATAGAGCATATCTTCAAAACATCTCACAAAAGGTTTTTAAATGACTATAAAGATTTAGTCACCTTATAGCAATATTGTCTCATAGATAAGATAAGTATTATATATTGGACATGATTGATGTGATCCAAATTATAAAAAAAAATGACATAAACACTTACTCCAACATTCTGAAAGACCAATTGAACATCGTTGGATTCTTTAGATATATTTTTACTTGACAATCTCCGAACATGAATCACCCTAACTACACTATACCAATCCTTTTTCGTTGTATTGATGGTAGAAATCACATGGATAAAAAATTAAAAGCCATAGATAATATGAATAATAGTCAAGAGGAGAATAAACCTAATGTGATTAGAGGATTGAGTCGGATGTGAAGGTATGAAATGTGCTATTAGTCTAATCTATTAATTTATAATTAGGAGGGAAAATTAAGGGGTGATTTTTTTAAATCAAAATAATAGATATTAAATATTTATTTTAGTTAGTATAAATATTTAAGGTATTTGAATTTTAACAAACTTCACAAGGGCCTTTTCAACATATTAATATTCTTTCAAATTTGACATCTTAGTATTCTCCATAAATAATTATAGTTCTAAATACTTTATCATTAAATGGATTAATATCTATATTATGAAATTTATAATATATAAATTTAACATGATGAGATCCAAATTATTAAATAGATTTATATTTATACTTTATCATATTTATAATTCTCTAAAATCTTGAGGATACATCTAAATACTCAAACAGAGATTCCTTTTTCTAAATATTTAAATAGATAGATATTAATTAAATTTTAATTCTAGTATATGTGTGTGAGTGTGCGCATTCGATTATATAAACCTAGATTTTTGACATATCTTTTGGGTGGATGGAAACTTTGGATAGATATATATTAATTTAATTTCAAATATGATCAAATTTCAAATAGGCAAAAACCAACTTATATATATATATATATATATATATATCTAAAAATTAATAATTCATTCCACACCTAATTCTAAACCTAAATAATATTATATGTGTGTGTGTGTGTGTGTGTGTGTATTAAAAACAATAAACCATCCCAAATTTAACCCCAAACCTAACTCTGAAGTACATAATTATGGAAAAGATATCTAGAAGCATAGAATTGTAACAAATATAAAAATGGATATGCAGTATTTTCTTGTAGCCTTCAACCCTACTTTTTTATATATAATGATTAGGATATGTATAGGTTGAGTTTACCAACTGGGACCATGTTTGTTTAAGCTTTTTACTTAAAAAAATACTTATTTTTTTAAAATAAAATATTTTGTAAAATTCTATTTTGTCTAAAGTTTTAAAAGAAATTATTGCACACAATAATCCATCAAGGGTATTGCCATATTGCATTATTTGTCCATATTTTAAGATTATTTTCTTGCACTATTTCACCTTTGCAGAGTGAATTCTTACATATTTAGGCATCTATAGACCTTGGGAATCAATTAAGGTTCTTCTTACTTTAGGGGTATTTTGGTTATTTTAGCAATTTTGAGACATTTTGGATGTTTAAGCTAGTTGTGTCTTTTGTCTTTTTAAAATGAAAGAAACAAGTTTGAACTACTAATTCATTAAAAATTAGAAAAAGATATCAAAAGACACAAGTTATAGAATATTCCTAGAAAAAGACATTAATTAGGTTGTCATATTTCGTAATCTAGGAAATTGGAAATGGCATTTTATCTTGTAATTGAGCTTGAATTATAATTTGAGATTTTTCACACATGCTTTGATATCTCGTGTGTGAATAATTGTAGGTGTGAACAAGGAATTAAAAGAAGATTAAATGTCTAAAAGATTGTATTATAAAGAAATTTAGAGTGACACATATGCAAGAGTTAATTCAAAGAGCTTCTAATGACACTAAGCCTTATGGATTTTGACCAAGCAACCCCTTAATCACCATTTTATCACCTTTTTAAAAGTGCTTAGTGAGTTCTAATCAAGTGTGGAGAATTTACTAGAGTTACGTGTGTATCTAAGTTAACCTAACTTGAGTGGTGGTTACATTCATTTCTAAACCTCTTAACCAAGTTTGTTAAATTGTTTCAGATATTTTATGGCTTTAATCACCTAAAACCCATCATATTCTATCAATTTTACACCACCACATCAATTGTAAGAGGTTTTGGCCATGCATTACACGCTCATTCAATCATTTTCATATTACAATTCACACTTATTCTCTTTCACTTTTTTGAAACTTCTAGCTTTATTCATTTGAATTTTCTCTCATTTTCCTCCACTTTCCCACACTTGCCTAGCCACAATTCTTCATCTCAATTATGTTAAATATAATATCAAAATTCATATATGATCAAATAAGGTAGAATAAAGTAATATGTGTGTACCTGAAGAATCTATGATCGCTTATGAGAGACACCTCGATTACTTTGAGTGTAGACAGATGCATAATCCATTGGACCCCAAAGTCTTTAGAGAGTGCAAAGATAATAGAGTAGATGAAGCTAAATTATGTGTTTAGTGGTTATTGATTGATCAATTTATAAGGATTATATCAGTGACTGCTTTATTAAAATAAATAATTAATTATATTCCATTATCTCTGATTCAATCAGTTAAGACATAGGGAATAATTGATGGCTATTGAGTTGTAGGTTGGGCCTCTGCTCATTAGGCTTACTTATGTGGTCCACCTATCTTGGTCCTCACAAGATCACAAAGATTTCTTATTAATTAATGTTAATCTATAAATAAATATTCTAACAATCTCTCACTTGGATTGCATTAACTAAGCAAGTTGTATAAACAAGTCACAAACAAAATTTAGAAAATGAAACTTCACAAAATTACTAAATCCTATAGGTAAACAAGTAATATAATGTCTCACAATCTGAATAAAATATGAAATTTTATTCTAATATAGCTCAGTAAGATAACAACATAAATCACTGATTCCTATGGGAAACAAGTGATATGCATAGTATACCACAACAGAGTCATTGAATCCTATAGGGATATAAATGATATAGACACATCTAACTGAACTAAACATAACTCATAGAAGAAAATAAAGCCTAAAGAGAAATTGCAATACATAAGATTCTCAAACTCCCACTAAATAAGGGCATCAAAAGGAATTCACAATACCCATACAAGTTACATGATTTTGAAAAACTTCTATAGGTAAGCTCTTGGTCAATGGATTTGCAAGCATCTATGTGCCAGGAATATATACCACATGGGTCTGAGACTCAGCAATTTTCTCTTTCACAAACATAAGTTTGATATCAAAATGATTTAATACAACTGAAATTTTTATGGTTATTAGCATAGTATATTGTAGATTTGTTATCACAGTAAATAGTTAGAGGACATGATATTAACTCAACTAGGTGCATGCCAAATATCAACTTCCTCAGCCATATAGCTTGATGTGTAGTCTTAAAACAAGCAATATACTCAGCTTCCATAGATGAAACTGTTGTAAGTTTCTATTTCACACTTTTTCAAGAAATAGCTCCTCCAGACAATATGAAAATGTAGTTGGTCGTGGACTTACGATCATCAAGATAGGATGCAAATCTAAATTTGAAAAGCCAACAATTTCAAGATTTTTTGATCCTTTAAAGTCATAATCAAAATATTCAACAATATCAAGAGAATTTGACCTTTTATAAGTCAAAATATAATTCTTTATATCTTGAAGATACCTTATAACTTTCTTAGCAGCCTTCCAATGATTCAGACGTAGATCACTTAAGTATCAACCTAGCACTCTAATGGCAAAGGCTATATATGATCGAGTACATACTTGAATATATATAAGGCTTCCAACAGCGAAAGCGTATGGTATCTTTCTCATTTCAACCCTCTTTTTATCATCCTCAAGACATTGTAATTCTAATAATAGTTCACTTTTATGAATAAGAGAAGGTGAGGGAGAACATGAATCCATTCTGAATTTCTTAAGTACCCGATCAATATAAGTGGTATCTAATAAACCAAGAACACCACGAGATTTATCACAATAAATCTGTATCCCAAGAATGAAGAAGGTTTCACCTATGTCCTTCATGTCAAAATGGCTAGACAATAAGTGTTTTATCTCATAAGGAAATCCATTGAATTACTGGTTAACAAGACATCATCAATATAGAGAACAAGAATGGCAAAATTGTTCCCATCAAACTTTTGATAGATACACTAATTTGAGAAATTCTCAACAAAATTGAGCAAGGTAATAACTTTACCAAACTTCAAATACCATTTCCTAGAGACCTAATTTAACCTATAGATGGATCTTTTTAATCTGCACACTAGATGTTCTTTACTAGATTCAATAAAAACTATTAGGTTGTATCATATAGACTTCTTCATACAAGTCACTATTCAAGAACACAATCTTGACATCCATCTAGTGAAGATCAAGATCAAACTGTGCAACTAAAGTCATTACTACTTTAAAAGCATTTTTAGTGGATACCGGAGAGAAGGTCTCTGTGTAATCAATACCTTCTATTTGGTTGTAGCCCTTGGCCACAAGTTTGGCTTTGTATTTATCAATTTCACCTATAGCTCCTCATTTTGTTTTAAAGACCCACTTGCAACCCACCGGTTTAAAACCCTTTGGTAACTCTACAAGCTCCTATATGTGATTGTGATACATAGAGGAAATTTCTTCACTCATAGCTTCCAATCATTCAAAAGAATGCAAGCTAGAAATAGCCTCTTGATAATATATTGAGTCTAAACTATTAATAGTATTTACATCAAATTCCTATAAATACACCATGTAATCATCTAGAATAGTAGACCTACAAACCCTTTAGGATCATCTTAGTTTAACAACTAGATCCTCATAGCCCTTTAAAGGTGGTTCATCTTCAGCTTTATCTTGATCCACAATATTATTTCTATCAACATGAGGAGTTGTCATGATAGGCATAGGCAAAATACTGTTTTTGTCATGTAAAGTGATATGCCTAGGCATAAAGCTCCCACTGTCTAAGGCATCTTTAAAGAAATAAGCTCGGTCAAATTTAATAACCCTAGACCCTAGTAGTGTGATTTAGACAATAGAATTTATACCCATGATATCCAATGCAATAGCTAATAAAGAAATCATCAATAGTTTTAGTATCAAGCTTCATCTGTTGTGGATTGTAAGGTTTTACTTGTGCTTTATAACCCCAAACTTTTATATTCTTAAGCGCAGGAGTCTTTTCAAAATACAACTTATATGGAGTTTTTGAAACTGATTTGCTAGGAACTTGATTTAAAATATAAATAACAGTTTTAAGTCCATCACCCCACAAGAATTTTGGCAGTAAGGAATGACTGATCATGTTTCTAACCATATCCATAAGAGTACAATTTTGCCTCTCTGCAACCCCATTCTACTATGGGGTGTTAGGCATAGTATACTGAATTTCAATGCCATACTCTTGAAGGTACAAAGCAAATGGCCTAAGGTTCTTACCAGTCTCAGTATATCTCTCATAAAATTCTCCTCCTCTGTTAGATCTCACACATTTGATCAACTTGCTAAATTTCAATTCAATTGCTGTTTTAAAGGTCTTGAATGCATTGAGAGACTAGCCCTTTTCACACAAGATTTCAATCCATCTATGATGAGAGTAATCATCTGTTAAAGTGATGAAATATCTAAAAGCACCCATAGCCAGAGGTGTAATAAGTCTATAGATGTCAGTATGGATTAGGTCTAAACTATTTTTAGACCTCTTTGCCCCTTTAATTCTAGCTCTAGTAGGGAATTTTTTCTTTATGTGGTTAACACAAGTTTTAAAATATGAGAAATTAAGGTCTTGTCAGATGCATTGCTTGGCCATACGTTCTAATCTCTCTCTAGAGATATGACCTAAATGATGATGCCATTACATAGAGAAGTTATCATTGGGCCTTTAACGTTGATGCCCAATAGTAGCATTAATTTGGAGATTAGAAAATTCAAGTGACCAATCATTCAATCGATATAAACCATATATCAAGGAAGCACAACCAACATTAATGGAATCAAAAAGAATATATATTTTTCCATTTCCTTGGAAGAATGAATAATCACAAATATCTAATGTAGAAGTTGAAATTAAATTTCTTTTTGTAGAAGGTATATAAACAACATTGTTCAAATTTAAAACATGACTAGAATTTAAATATAAAGAAATAGTTCTAATGCATTCAATTGATGCCTTACTCCCTACTATGCCAAAGACTAATCTCTGTGTCTCACTTGGAATCTTCTAGTTTCTTAGCTTTTATGGAGAATTCACAATATGTACAATGGCACCAGAATCTAGCCACCATGAGTCAAAAGAAGTTTTAATAGTGTTAGATTCAAAATAAACTAGCTAGAGGGGCAGTTTGAAGAATTGTAACTTCACTTTCTTGTTTGTTCTTCAATTGGAAGTAATTAGCTTTAATGTGATCGAGTTTCTTATAATAATTGCATAACCCTTGAAAGGGTTTCTTCCTCAGCTTCTCATTTTTATTGCCATCCTTCTAAAAAGTTGGACTTTTAGGCTTTGGGGCCTTTGGAGCCTCATGCTTCTCCCCTTTTTTCTTATATATCCCTCTAGATTTACTATTAGAGTCATGAGAAATATAGTTTATTGAGTGAGAGAAATTCTTCTTTATAGATTCTTTTTCTTAAGTGACTACTAATATCATGTGGTTAATAGACCATTTAGCTTCTCGTGAATTGTATGAAGTCCTCAAGAATGTGTACTTTGGTGGCAATGATTGAACAACATGGTAAACTAAGGTACTTTCACCTAAGTCAATTCCATATGATTTAAGCTTGTTGCAGTAGTGAACAAGCTTTAGAATATGCTCTCTGACACTAGATACTCTATCATATCAAGTTTTGTCAAGAAGTGACAAATAGTAGTTCCTTTAAGTCTTGTCAAACTTCTTGTATTTTGTTACCAACAGCTTTCAAGTATTCCACTGAAATATCCTTTTTAGGAATACTGTCCCTAACTCTCTTTTCAATTGTGTACTTGATGATAGTTAGATAGATTCAGTTGGACTCACTCCATTGGTTATGGAAGGCCATTTCAAAAGCATTAGACTCGAAAGAGAGATCCACAAGCTTAAGTTCTCTCAAAGCTGAATTTTCTCAAAAATGATAAGATACATATATAGGGACTCTTTTCAGTCATCATAGTTAGTCCCATTGAGAGCCTTCACAAAGGATAGTCGCGCAAAAGCAGGAACTAAAATCGCAAAACAAAAAATGAAAAATATTAATTAAGTGTGCATAATATAATTATAAAACAGAGTTCCCTAACAAGCGATTATCAATTATACAACTATAATCATGCACTAAAAAGGCTCAAATACCATAAAGATTTAGCTCATACAAAAATCCACACAAAATAATGTATTAAACATTTTCATACCTATAAGGTACAATAAATATCTAACACATTAAAAGAGTGCTATTAGCCTATCCTCAAAACCAACCATCAAAATCACATTAATAATGTCACACCTATAGGGTATGTCCATTACCAATATTACAAGATCTTAAGCATCACTAATAATTCACAAAGTCATAAATTTTTATGACCTGAGGACAAAACAAAATAATTTCAAGAGTCCTTGGGGTCTTTTGGGAATTAGAGAATAAATTTAAGACTAAAGTGAATTTTGAAAGGTGTCCAAGGGTAAAGAGGTAATTCTGGAAGAGATTTAGTGCAAAATATAGTTTTGAAAGTTATGGGATTCACAATTTCCAAAAATTTCCTTAGGTCATAGCATAAATATTAAAAGTTATGGGCCAAAAGAAGTAATTCCAGTTTGGGCCAAAATCATAATTAACATAAATTTTTTTTATTTTTTTAAAATAATACTACTACTGGGCTAAGATTAAGGCCCAATACGTTTATGTGAAATGATCCGTTTCACTTTTAGCTTGTTTCCTCCTTTTCCTTTTTTTTTGACAGATCTAGCCTAAAGCACCCCATGAAATTAGATCCTAGGGATTCGATTTCTAACCCTGTGGCTGGGCTTGCCATTAGCCACGAAGGAGAGCTGAGGAAGAAGATGGTGCTGGTATCCCATAGATAGTTCTGGTGATGTGAACTAGGGAAAATGCTAGTGCAACCACTTTTGTCCAATCTACACCGTTACTTGGTCTTCCATTGTTCCAAATGATGATGGCACAACTAACTTTCTCCACTAATGCCAGTTTTCAATGACATTGTAGCCATCTCCCATAGTGAGTTCTTACGTCCTTTTATAATAAGTGATTCTTCACGAGTTGAGGTGAAGCTATGTGAATCGACATTGTGAACTAGAGATTTTCAGCAAGAATAAAACCACCTACGGTTACCTTTTCATGACAATGCCGCTTAGTAACTTGGGAAGGATTTTACACGATGTGAAGAATTCTTAAGAATAATGACAATGAAGAAGATGGATCCTTAACGTTAGGCAAGGTTTTCTAGATCAGAAACTCACAGCGAAATCCAATACAAGCAATGTAGAAATAATATATGATCATATTAAATAAGATTCATGATATGTATAAGAAGTTGAATTGAGACATATAGATCAATATTTATAACCCAAGCTCTAATACCATGTGTTAAATCTAATATCTCAATTCATATATGATTGAATAAAATAGAATAAAGTAACATGTGCCTACTTGAAGAATCCATGATTACTTACTAGAGACACCTCGATTACCTTGAGTGTAGATGGATGCATAGCCTACTTGACCCCAGAGTCTTCAAAGAATTTAGAGATAATAGAGTAGATGAAGCTAGATTGTGTGTTTAGTGGTTATCAACTGATCGACTTATAAGAATCAAATCAATAACTGCTTTATAAAATAATTAATTAATTATATTTATTATCTCTAACTTAATCAGTTAAGAGATAATGAATAACTGACGGCTATTGGGTTGTAGGTTAGGCTTCTGTCCATTGGGCTTACTTGTGTTCTCCGCTTATTCTGATCCACACAAGATCATAAATACCAATCTATTTAAGCTTACTAATTAATGTTAATCTATAAATAAATATTTCAACTATGTATTAAAGCCATGCAAATCATTCAAGAAGGATTCAAGCTTGAATTCAAGGAGAATTCACCATGAAAGGCCAGAGATTTTAAAGTTTTTCAAGGAAGATGGAGCAACATCTTGAGCTCTTCTAAATATTTTCTTTTTTTTCTTTTAATTTCTGTACATTCTACTCTTCTTCTTTTGCTCTTCATTGTGTGATCCATGGGCGAATATTTCTAGGATTTAGAATCATTCCTCATGACCGATATTCATTCAAAGAAGAAGAGGATGTGATTTTAATTCTTGAACTAGTTATGTGTTTCAAGTATTTGTGTATATGACTTAATGATTTGGTGAATGAATATATGATTCCTTTTCAATCTCTTGTTGAATTCCATGTCATTAGCTGCTAGTTAGGTCTTAAAATTTGATTAATATTATAATCTTGATTGGTTTAAATTCTTAAAAATGATCAAGGCAAGGGCTAGGACAAGATTTAAAAATTGAATCACATATTGGTATATCTATTTTGTAGATTTGTATTAGAGTTCTATCACTAATCATCTAGTATTGATGTTCATTGAGATACCTTCACACACTAATTGAAGAAAGCAGTTCAATCTAAAATATGGTAAGGAAGAATAAAGATAGAAGTGGTGGATTCTAATCTTGGGAAACAACTTTGATACATGGTTGAATTCTTAGATTTTCTCTTCACTCATTTCACATAAGATCAAACCTATAAACATCTATTTTCTCTCTTGAACTCTCAATTTCAACTTTGAAATTTTAACTTGTCATTGATCATTGTCTTAAATTGATTGCAATAGCTTGTTGCTCTTTGAGGCTAGAATAACCTAACGTGTTCACACTACACCTTAGTTTATTAGAGAAGTTTAATAACCAATTAATACATTATATTCTCACCAAACTTATATTCTCATGTTGGGGGAAAAAAAAAGAAGCGAAGTTCGTAGTGCAAAAACCATTTATAGAATAAATACTATGATATGAATTATTCCTTAATTAAATTGCATGAAGTTCCGAATAATTATAAGTTGATCCTTAATTGTATTATATAAATATTCTCCACCGCTTAACCCAAAGTCAATCACATAACAAAATACAAGAGAGATGAAACAAATTATTATTAAAGAAGCATTGAACTTTCAAAATCAATTCTGCAATTCACGCCGATTTATACCTTATAAGAGAAGCAATAACATAAGTTGCAAAATCAAATTTGAGGAAATATAACTATTGGTTCCTGTGTATGGTTTTAATGCTTTTTGTTATTGATCTTTATATTTTTTATTATTCTAGGTTCCTATAGTTTTTCTCATCTATAATATTAGTCCCTCTATTTTAAAATAAACCTAGAGGAATGATGATATAGTACTAATGATGTTAAATTATTTGATGTACAAGTAATGTCATTTCACTGTTTGTAAAAAAAGATTAAGTTTTATTTTGATCATTTTTACCGACTTCAAACTCATCTCTTTACCTTTGCTTTGGTTTCATTCGTCATCCCAAGATACTCCTTTTTTTCTGATTTTGAAGCCATTGATTTTTTTTTTTGTTAATGTTAACGTTGAAGTTTATTTTGTATTCATGTAGTCCAGCATATTTTTTAGTTTCTTCCAACTGATACTCATTATTTTATAATTTGTGATTGCTCTCTCTTTTTTTATTTTTAACATTCAACACAAATTTAACACCATTAATTAAACATTAAATAATTTTACACCACATCATCATCCTTTTGACATATATATTTAAAAATAGAGCGACATGTTAGAGATGCAAAAAAACTATACGAACTTGAAACAACAAAAACCTAATACAAGAACCAGTAATCAATTAAAACATGATAAAACTAGAGGATCAATAGTTGTGTTTTCTCATAAGATTATCAGAACAAAGCTTGATTTACCATTATCATTTTAAGATTAATTCAAATGAATATGAGAAAGGAACTTGGTCAAGACTCTGTATTGTAATTTTCTTTTATCTGTTAGTTGATTGATCTTTTATCCAACAAAAAAAAAAAATCAATATGAGAAACGAGCAGAACTTGTGTGTGTATACTATGTATATGTTATTAGTACAAATGCTAGAACTAGCCATCAGTTAAGTTATCCAAGGCAACGTAACAATTAATAGTGTGTGCGCGTGTGTGTAACGAATTCATTCAATTAGGATCACATAAGTATTTCGAAAGAAAAATTGCAAATCTGCAATCGAGCTTCAAGAATCGTCAATGAATATTTCTGCAGAATATTTTTTTTAAAACTTAATTGGAGATTTTGGAAAACAAGCTTCAGGAATTGGTCAATTTTTTTAAAAATTCTCACCCTTTTGGTCTATTTGTACAATTTTCCCATGTTTTCACCCAAAGAAACTACAAACTAGCTCCTATTTAACTCTTGCGTTATATATTTAACCTTGAATTTTAAGCTGAATGATTCAAGAATTAAGCTGGGAAGAGAAATGTATAAATGAAAAAAGAAAAAAAATGAAAAATCACATATAGATCAGAGTTCATCCCCACATAATTTAATTTTATTCTTTTAAAAAAAGAATAATATCATTTATTTTTAATCAAAACAAATTGGTGGCTTGGTGCTGATATTTTTTTTTATTGAATTCTACCGATATGTTTATTAAGGTATATGATTTCACTTTTATATTTTTGATCATTATTGAAATTGTGCAGTTATCCATTTATTTTTTAAATTAGGATATGTGATTTAACTTTCATATTTTAATTTGGATATATGATTTAACTTTCAGATTTTTTTTATCCATTAATAGTCCTATTTATCATCTTTTAATTAAAAAAAAGGTAATGAATTAGGGCCGTCTATTTAAACGTTAATTTAATTATTATTATTATTATTGGCCAGAATTAATTTTTATTTTTTAAAAGTAATGTATTATTCAAAAATTTCATGAAAAAAGAATTTATTTTACATTTTATTATAATTATGAAAAACACTTTGTACTTAAAATTATTTTTAAATGTAATTAGAAGTTACTTAAAGGATAAATATGCATTTTTGCTATTAAAGTACTGTCTGAGAAACATCTAGCACAATAAGCTATTTGTTAAAATAATTAAAACATAACATTTTCTATCCTAAAGTTAGATAATAGAGGTTGACTATTAATATGATGTAAGAGAAGGTAATTTGACTCTCAAAGGATGGAAAATGCTACCTTTTAGTTATTTTAAAAACAAAAATGCTATATCAAATAGTTTAGATTGTTGGGTGTTTTTCAGAGAATATTTCAAAGACAAAAATGTATATCTACCCTTACTTAAAATGCTCCTAAAAAAACTCATTTAAGAATTTTAGATTCTAATAGCTTAAACAAACCTTCTAAAAATTGTCAAAAGCGTAAAAGAAAGGTAATTTTTTAAAAAGAAAAAACAAATTGCACTTAATTTGTAAAAGATCTGAAATTATTGCTATGAACTAGTGAGGTACCATTTTTGCTAGGAATTGGGATATGCCCATGTTTCCTAGTTCCTACCTATTGGGGTGACTTCCGGTTTATTTTAAAAAAGTTCTTTAAAAAAAAAAAACATCTGCAACATGATATCTACTTTATGGATAGTAATATTTATTTGTAATCATGACTTTAATCTTTAATAAATAATATTTGCGTATCATTATATATTTATATTCTCTAAATATTCCCATATATTCAGCTCTTTATACAAAATTAAATATTATTAATTTTGTTATGTATATTTCCACCCCCTTAATAATAGTATCTTAAATCTTTTGAATTTTAAAAATTGCAAAGACAGCAATTTGCATATGTTATTGAATAACAATAATCAAAACTAACTAATTAACTTGATTGTACAATATCAAGATAAGTTTCTTTGCAATCTTTCCGCTTGCCTTTACATGCCCAACCAACGTGGCATCATTAACAAACTTAAGAGTTTTCATTTCAGGGGATGATATATATATATATATATATATCTCAAGACAACCAATAAAATTAATAAAAAAAGAGTCCAAAACTATAATTGTTGTTCAGTAGTCCATGGCTAGTTTTGCTACTGGTATTTAAGTAATCTCTATTTTAGTGGTTAGCTTTTAGTCTATATATCTAAAAATAAAGAAGGATTTTTATGAATTTAAATTACGTATCAGTATATCAGGTTACCCTGTTTTATAATTCAGTATATCAGGTTTCTATCTATATAAACAATATCTACTCATAATCATAATTTCAATGTCAATTTAATATATTTTCATATTATGTCATTGGGAGTTATTTATTAGCTTCCCTCCTCTTCTATTTTCCAAAACTAAAGGAAACTTTTTTATAAGATTTGGGTGACTAAAAAGCTCATTTATGAAAACGAAATAAAATAACTTTATATTTAAATTAGTGTAGATTTGGATTTGGACCACATCTATTGTTAGGATATATAAAAATGTATAGACTTGTATTTGATTTGAATTCAAGAATTTTTTTTATTACAATTTTTTTAGAATTTTAAAAGCTCAATATACTCTGGTGATTTTAAATTTCAACCTTTCTCCTCATCGTCTTTCTGTCTTACCTTCCCCTTTTCGTTGTTTCTATTCCTCTATTTTGTGTTAAACCAGTCTCTTCCACATGCCAAAAGTTCGAATCGAAACAACAATTATTAAAATTTGAAATTTGAAATATTGTATATTACTCAAATTTAAAATCTAAATAATAATAATTATTTTCTTAGTTTTTATCATCATTAAGTACAAATGTGTACTCATCTATTCTTTAAATAATAAATAATCCCAATAATAATTTAGGAAGGATTTGAAACGAAAAAAATCTTGGAATATATATTAATACTATAATTAATTAATAATTATCAACAGTATATATTTTTTATGGAATCCCTATAAATAAAGTTGATTTATAGTTATTAAAAAAAATAAAATGTGTGTGTATTTTTAAAACTTAATAGTCAAATACATCATTAGACATCTATCTATTTTTAAATCCTTCCCTCTACTTTTCAAGATTGTTAAAATTTTAAATTTCTTTCCCAGATAAATTTAGTTTCCTTTTTTCTCTCTTAAAGTTTATGGTAATATTCTTGCTAATACTACATTAAAAAATATGACATATTTGCAGAAAAAGTGGGATTTAATGTGGATAAAGGCTTAGAGTTCAAACCCCTTGATACAACAAAATATGACATATTTATTAAACAATATCTTAAATAATTATGTATAGTAATATTTAAATGAATATTCGAAATATAAAATTAAAAATTAGTAAAATTTCAGTAAAATACGAAAATTAGAGGTTGAAAAGTTAACAAATATTGAAAATATCACTCAGTGAACATTTACGTTAATAAAATATATTTTCGTCAAAAAAAAAGATAAAATTGATGAGTAAAAGACAGTTTAATAATTGTACGTACAAGATGGTCAAAATGAAAGAAATATTTTTATAACTAAATATATGATTTCACAAAAAGTCTGCATAATTTTATGAGAAGTGAAGGATTGATCTCTATAATTATTAATTCAAACAAAATATAAAGAAAGCCACAGAATTTTACTAAAAAAATCTAAACCACATCATATCCCATCCCAATATATATATATATATATATATAATCTTTCTATCTCATCTGTTTGGATATATAAACATAATCATAAAATTATAATTATAATTAAATATTTTACTAAATAAGATCTATATCACCCATCATGATGCTATAAAAACTCAATTTCAATTCTTAGAACCAACTTTCTTCTTCCTTCTGATCACCATGAAGATGACAATAAAGAAAGCCATTATCAGTATTCTTTTATTATGTCTCGCTTTCATAACTGTCGCGAAAGCAACAAATGTATCACATGATGGAAGAGCTTTCACCATTGATGGCCAACGCAGAATTCTCATCTCAGGCTCTATCCATTATCCTCGTAGCACTGCTGAAGTAAGTATATAATGATTCTCTTTGTAATTTGAATCCTATTATATGTTTCTGTTGTTGTTTATTATTCATCTTCATCTCAAAACTAAAATGAATACAATTTTTTTTTAATCACAGATGTGGCCAGATTTGATTAGAAAATCAAAAGAAGGCGGTCTTAATGTAATTGAGACCTATGTTTTCTGGAATGCTCATGAGCCTATACGTGGCCAGGTTCTTATTAATTATATTATCAGCAAATATATTGCACTCAAATATATTCATTCAATAATGAGACTTTATTTATTTACTTATTTATTATTTTTAATTTGTGCAGTATGATTTTTCTGGGAATCTCGATCTTGTGAGATTCATTAAAGACATTAAAAAAGAAGGGCTTTATGCTTTACTTCGAATTGGTCCATATGTTTGTGCAGAATGGAATTACGGGTAATCAATTAAATTAAATACTATAATAATTTATATTTCATTAATTATAATTATACACATATATAATTCCATATATTGTATCTTCTGTTCTCAGAGGATTTCCAGTGTGGTTACATAATATTCCAAACATTGAGTTTAGGACAATGAATAAACCATACCTGGTAAGTATTATTAGTTCATTTGAAAATTTCAATTTCAATTCTGCTGAATAAATATATAATTTAACTTTTGTTAAATTATATATAGGATGAGATGAAAAGGTTCACAACTCTCATAGTGGACATGATGAAAAAAGAGAAGCTCTTTGCCTCACAAGGAGGACCTATTATTTCTGCCCAGGTTTAATTTTTAATTTATCTAAAAATATTGTTTGTTGATTTTCCTGTGTCTTTTTTTAATAAAAATATTATTTTTTTTGTAATTATTAACCACATTTTTTTCGTTTTTGGAACTTAAAAGATTGAAAATGAATATGGAAATATTATGGGTCAGTATGGTGAAGCTGGAAAAGAATATGTAAATTGGTGTGCTCAACTGGCAAGCTCATATCAGATTGGTGTTCCTTGGATTATGTGTCAACAATCTGATGCACCACAGCCTATGGTAAAATTTTTAATTAAATTAAAATATTCTGTTATATATATATATATATATATATTACAAATGATAATCTATTACAAGGTTAATTAATTAATTAATTTCTTTTTTTCTAATTGACTTCTTAAAATTAGATTAACACATGCAATGGTTATTATTGCGATAAATTTACTCCCAACAACAAGAATTCACCCAAGGCATGGACTGAGAATTGGACTGGCTGGTTAGTTCCTGATTTTTTTTTCTATCAATTAATTTTTGTATTTATGTGCTTAATTATATTAAAAACATTAATCTAACTATTTTAATTTATTTAATTTTGTTTGATTGAATTTTTAGGTATAAGAATTGGGGTGGCCAAGATCCTCATAGAACTGCAGAGGATGTGGCTTATGCTGTTGCAAAGTTTTACCAATCTGGCGGCACTCTCCAAAACTACTATATGGTAATTAAATTAATAATAATTTTTTCTTCTCATGGCAAGAAAGATATATCAATTATTAATTAATTATCTGATTAATTTAATTAATATTTTTTGTTTTTTTTTCCAGTACCATGGTGGTACCAATTTTGGTAGAAGTGCAGGAGGACCATATATCACCACATCTTATGATTACGATGCCCCTCTCGATGAATATGGTACAATAATATATACATAAATCAATATTTTCTTTTAAAACAAATTAATATATATTTGTTTATATAGTTTCGTAACTATTATTTTTTTATCACATTACTAAATCACTGAATAAATTGCTTTTAGGAAATCTGAATCAACCCAAGTGGGGTCACCTTAACCAGCTCCATCGTATCCTTCTAGCATCTGAGACAGCCTTGACATATGGCAATCAAACAACCACTGATTTTGGAAATATGGTTACAGTAAGTGATATTCTTTTTTTTTTTTTCATTTTTTGGTATAAGTAATATTCTTATATATATATATATATATATATATATATAAACTAAAAGTTTACGTGAGTTAGATTTGCTCATTAGCAAGATTTCACACCTCGGTAGCAGGATTGAAAAGTCATACATTGATTAGAATTGGGTTGGAGGGAGAGGTATATAAGTGAAAAAAAATCTATAAATTTAATATTTTAATGTTTTGAGTTAAGATGTGGTATCTCCAAATAGATGTGGTGTCATACTTGTATTCTCTTAAACTCTCTGGCATTCTAACCATGTTGTTTCTTCTCCTGAGATGTTTCTAGGCTCAACAAATATAAGTTTTATTTTTTTTCTTCAACTATCAATTCAGTTTTTAAATTTTGAATGTCTTTATAGTTTTTTTTTAGATTTGGAAAAATTTAATCTTCTTAGTTTGATGACTAGTACAATTCAGTTCCTATAATTTTTTAACTCAATAAACCACAACTACTAAATTACAGTAAGGTAAAGTTTAAGAACTAAATTAATAATTAAATTAAAGAAAGTTTAGGAAGTAAAAAGTTATATAATCCCATTTTACACAAATGGATAACCATTTTTTTTGTGTATATATATTTGTTAACAGGGCACGTCTTATGAACACATGCAACATTCAGTTTGCTTCCTGGGAAATGGAAATGAGTCAAGTGACGCCACTGTTAACTTCAGAAATAAGACTTACACTGTCCCTGCTTGGTCTGTCACAATCCTTCGTAATTGTTCTACAGAAATTTACAACACAGCAAAGGTACGTGGATATAATTATATTCATATATGTATTAGTATATAGAAATAATAATATTTTTTGAGACCATATATAACAAAAATAATATACTATGGGATAGTGATAGTTTTAATCTTTTAAATTTGTCTTGATTATTAATTTGATCTTTTAAATTTAAAATACTTTACACATTAGATTAAAATATTATATAAGGGACCAAATACTTTACACACACATATATATATATGTCAAGTCATTAAAATACTTTACACATTAGATTAATTTGAGAGTAAATTTGGTTTTTAAAACTTAAAAGACTAATATCATAATTTTAGAAAACATAAGGGACCAAATCAATGAAAATCAAACTTGAGAAATCAAATTAATAATTGAGTTAAACTTGTGGGACTAAAAATTTTACTATGCCTAATAATATTAACGAATTAATTGTTGAACTAAAGCTTGGGTTTTACGTTAATGTATTTAATTATCAGGTGAATACTCAGACCACTGTGATGATAAAGAAAGAAGAGCCACAAGAATTGAAATGGCAATGGAGAAATGAACCACCGCAGAAGAAATTTAAGGTTGCTACTCTGACAGTTTCAGAACTTTTGGATCAGAAGGTTGTGACTAATGACACAAGTGATTATTTGTGGTACTTCACAAGTGTTAATCTCAATAATAAAAGTGACCCTCTTTGGGGTAAAGATGATGTTTCCATCAGAGTCAACACTTCTAGCCACCTTATTCATGTTTTTGTCAATGGCTTACATGTTGGTACGTAACTTTATATCTATCACTCACTGCTTTATTCTTTCAAATTTTGACACCACAGACTAAAATCCTAATGTCTAGCTACTCCCTCTGGATATAACGTTATATATTACACTTTTTGAAAACCTTATTTAATCTAAAATATATGGCATTGTATAATTTTTGTAATTGTTTTACCACCTATAACCCTATTTCATTTATTACTTCTTTAAAAAAAATGATATTGAAATTTCAATGATCATTAAGCTAAAATGTGCATTTGATCCTCTAAGCTTATATAAAATATTTTTCAATACTTTAATCCTAATAGTATTAATTTAAAATTATTATTTTTTGTATCAATCATTGTCATGGTAAAGAATTAAACATAAAATGTCAATATTTAAAAAGATTTTGTCAATATTTAAAAGTTTAATATGAAATTTTTTGTTCATAAAACTAATGTTATTAGAGTTAAAAGACTGGAAAAACACTTTATAAAATTAAGGAATAAAAATGAAATTTTATATAAAGTTAAATAGCTAAATGTGCAATTTAGCCTTATCATTATTATAACACTTCTATGAGGGCATTTAAAAAACATGAATTAGTTAATATTGTATTATATTGTGGTCCAGAGGATAATATACTATTATAAGAAAAAGCTTATTGGAGCATTTAGATTCGGAATGTTTTTGAAGCACTCTCATAGGCCTTTTTTTATAGTAGTTTTATATTCTATCTCTTTTTTTGTTATAAGAGAAACTGTCATATACTTCTTTAAATTTTTTATTAAAAAAACTACAAATTTTCAAAAGCATTTATCACATTTTTTCTAAATTGTTCATCATAAATTAAAGTTTATTTTCACAAGAAAAATTGATTTCATTAATTACATGGATAATTTAGTCCAACTTTTTTAATTTTAGACAATTATTATACTTAACCAATTTTCTAAAACTGTGTGAGTTGATTATTATTTTCTTATACTTAAAAACAGGAAGATAGGGAGAGTGTGTGTATAGCTCGTAGCCTAATTAGAATATTTCTCAACCCAAAAACCCTAATTATCTATCATGTGGCTGGCAGGTGCTCAATTTACTGAAAATGGACACTATAAGTTTCAACATGAGTCGAAGATCAAACTGCGTCCTGGGAAGAACGAGATCTCTTTACTTAGTGGCACTGTTGGATTACCAGTAAGTCATAATATATCTATATATTATAAACAAATCACAGGTTGATTAAGGTTTTGATGTATGATTCTACATACAGATACAATTTGACAGTACCTTAATTTGTGTTTTGTTTGTGTGATGAATATATATATATATATATATATAATAGAACTATGGTGCATTCTTTGACAACGTGAAAGTTGGAATCCTGGGACCTGTTGTATTGGCTGCAAATGATACTACTGGTAAAGAGCAAATAGTTGATATCTCTAAGAATCAATGGACTTACAAAGTGGGATTACAAGGTCAGCTTGATAAACTCTTTAGCCTCCCAGAAGCTATCAAGCCTTGGCTTCTTTTTGGCCTTCCAAGAGACAAACCCATGGTTTGGTACAAGGTAATCAAAACTTCATCCACTTCAAAACACGCGCAGGAGCACTATAACAGTTTTATCTGATAACAACAACTAAAAATTGTAGTTAAAGATATGCAAACTGTTGTCTGAGCTTAAAGGCAATATTAGCAATACCTATTATTAGAACCGGTAATGCAGGTAGGGCGGACTTATTTAAATTGAGTTTAAAATACCTAAATATATAAAAAACTCATATAGCCAAGCTCAACTTTAATACTAGTAGAGTTTTTGGACTTATTTGTGTTAACTTGAATATCCAAATTGTTAAATATTATTTTATTTTATTTTATTTAATCAATTTCAATATTTATCTCTAAACAAAATTAAGATTTTCAATTTTTATCTATTTTAGTTTTATTTTATTAATAATAAGAAATAATTTAATTTTCAGGCTAAGCTTATTTAGTTTTAGGTTTGGCTAATATTTTTTTGAATTTATTTGGGCGATTCGAACAAGCCTGTAGTAAAAAAAAAATATTTAAGCTCTTAACCTTAGCCCTAAGATTTTTTGAGCTAGTCTATCTACCTTAGTCTAAATTACTGGCTCTATCTATTATAAAAGGTAGGAATTTTTCATACTTTATAGCTACACATTCCAAAAACTGTTGCCTATGTCATAGGATAATAACAATTTTCTTGAAGTTGGCTCCCATATATAATATATGGGAGTATTTCTAGACAAAAACGCTCCTACATCTTGAACATATATATATATATATATATATATGAGAGCATTTTCTAAAACACTACTTTCGTACCTATAGAAACGCCTAAAGCAGAAATGCTCCCGGAAGTCTATTTTTAAGCAGTAACAATAACTTGTTGGCATATTGTTATCCGTTTAGCGGTAAGATTTTGGGTTTGGTGTTGAACAGACATGGTTCAAAACTCCGAGTGGAACAGATCCAGTGGTTGTAGATTTGAAGGGATTAGGGAAAGGTGAAGCCTGGGTTAATGGGAATAGCCTCGGAAGGTATTGGTCTAGCTACATTTCTGGCAAGGATGGTTGCTCAGCACCTTGTGATTACCGTGGACCCTACAAGCCTAACAAATGCTTGATCAACTGTGGCAACCCTACTCAAAGATGGTAATTATTGATTAACCCTAATCATCTTCTTAATTTTCAATTCTATTTTTATGATCATTCACTGCATGTGTTTTGTGAATATATTACTCAAGCACCGCCACACTTTCCATGGAGAGATAGAAAGGTTTTTTTTTTTTTAAGATATATAGAAAGTGCATATATAGTCACTCTTTTTCTTTTTTCTTTATACTCTCCAATTCCACTAGGAGAAAATTCATATAAGTTCCCATCCATAATTTATAAATAATGTAACTTCGAATACAAGAGGATCCATTTGGGGGGGGGGGAGAATGACAAGAAGGTCCCCACAAGAAAGTTAATATCAAATCAAGATCTCATCAATCATAGCTTAAGTTCCCAAATTTTATTACTAATATTCCTATATTTCAGATTTGAAAGTCTTTTAAAAAAAAAAATACTGATTTAGCATTAACCTTCTTAATTATAAGATCTTTGGTTGTCATTCTCCCAGGAAAAAAAAAAAAAAAAGGTCACAAGGGTAGAGTGTATTGTAAATTTAAATTTTGTGCATAGAATTTTTGTTAGAAAAGCTGACTCTATGGCAAAGTTTGCTCATACTTTGACCACTCATAGCTATTTCTTTAACCATCCTCCATCTTTTATCAGGGAGGAGGAGGATGGGAAAAGAAATGAGTTCTTTGATGTAACTTGACTGATTGAGTTGTTTTGGTTTACATGTCCACTAGACCTCTTGTTCTTTCTTTATTTACTTGTATTTAAGATCTACTTGATCAAAGTTTCTACAAGTCAAAATCATTTGACCGATCTAAAAAAAATTCTCTAACATATATGGATCTGTATTTTTTTTTTTGGTGACAATCAAAAAGGTACCATGTTCCTCGGTCATTTCTAAATGGTCAAGGATTAAACTCACTGGTACTGTTTGAGGACAAAGGAGGGAATCCAAATGGGGTGAGAATTGGAACTGTGAAACCTGAGAAGATTTGTGCAAATACTTATGAAAACCACAAGTTGGACCTCATTTGCAACGTTGGCCAAGTTATATCTGAGATCAAGTTTGCCAGCTTTGGTCAACCCAATGGTTCTTGTGGATCCTTTCAACATGGTTCTTGTTCATCCCCACAAGCCCTGTCAGCCATCAATAAGGTATATATTTAATTAAAATTATTCAAGATTAATTATAATTAATCACATTATTAATTTAGAGCAATATTTATCTGTGCTTTAATCTCATTTTATGATTCTTGCAGCTTTGTACTGGTAAACAAGAGTGTTCTTTTCAAGTGTCTGAGGAAGTGCTTGGAGCTACTGGGTGTGGCAAAGACAAGCACAATAGGTTGGCTTTGGAAGCAATCTGCAAGTGAAAAAACAGATTTTTCAGTTAGCATAGAGCGTAGTTTTATCTTTTATCGTTTATCGGTTTTTTCCTTTTTCTTGATTTTAGTTTCTTCAATTTAATTACATGACATTTGGCCTTTATTAACTCAATAAAGTTCAGTATTTTATTTAATATATAAAGAAATGAGTTACATTATTTTTGGCATTCTCCCCTGCACTTCTTACTTTGGTCTATTTTATCCTCCTAAAGTTTTTAGATATAGTTGACCTGGTGATTAGCTTTTTCTAGGTTAATTTTGATACTCATGAATCCCTTCTTCCCTTTTATATCCCATATGGAATAAATAACCTTTTGAGCCACAATGATATTGTCTGCTCCATGTCAGCCTGGAACAAAGCTACATTGATTAGGAGAGATGATTGATTAGGAGAGATGACGTCTGATAAGAATTTCTTCATTCTATTAGAGATTAATTTGGTGATGACTTTATAGATGACCTTATAGAAGCTTATTAGGTCTTAGATCCTTCAAGGTTTCCGGTGGATCTTTTCTCGGAATCAACACAATCGAAGTTCCATTCACCTCCCTTATATATAGCCTGGAGATTTCCAAACAGAAATTTAATAAATTTAACCACACACTCACTTTTCCATCAGTTTTGATAGAACAGAGCGTCAAAACAATCAGGACCAAGTGACTTGAGATCCTCCATGCTAAAAATAGCATTCTTAATCTCCTCTTCATCAACATCTTTCTCGCATTCGTATCACTGAAACGAGAGAAGTGCACATCACATTGAAGGGTATGGCGTTCATACCGATCTTCTAAGAAGAGCGAAAAGAAATAAGACGTTGCAATACTCCTTTAATTTCATCTCCATCATACAGCCAAGTGCCATTCTCAACACATATGGAATCAATTCTGTTAATTTTCCTTCTTGTGTTAACCCTTGCATGAAATAATTTAGAATTCTGATCACCATAAACATTCCAATCCTCTTAAGCCTTCTGAGCCTAGAGAAGAGTGTCTTTGAATCATCAAGCCCTCTAACTCTTTCCATAGCTTGATCTGAAGAGCAGCAAGATGTTCCAATATATTCTCCTTTCCTGCTAATAGGTCTGTTAACACACCATCAATACGTTTAAGGAGCTGTTTCTTCCATGCTTCTGTATGCCCGAAGACTTCTCTATTCCACTACATACAATACAAGCTTCACTGAAAGAACTAATTCAATTGATGTTTCCATTCTTTACTAACAAAATCATCAAATTCCTCAAGAAGAACCCATGAAGCAAGAAACCGAAAGGATAATCGTCTCACAGTGACCGCCTCACTGCAATCAAGATCCAATAAAATAGGACCGAAGATGTTTTACCGCTGCATCCGGAAAGGCCGTACGTACTCCATTGAGCATTGCATAAGAATCTATATAGTCGAGCCTCTGATCTCTTCGGTTGCCAGGTGAAAGAAAGGCCTTTGATTAAATCCCAGATCCCCGTATACTCTCCATCAGACTTCGACGACTTATCCAACTTATCACTCATATCTCTGCGGTATTTGGCCCAGAATCTTCTGGCCTTCCTCCATTATAATTCGGGTCCTGTTACAACACAGAGAACGTGTTCCTTCTTGACTCCCCCTACGCCCTTGAAAGTTGAAACCACTCTAGCCCAACCCAGGAGGCTTACTTAATTTTCTTTTCCTCTTGGTTGGGTTTATTATCTAATGTGTTTTAATTTTGAAAAAAATTAATGGGAGAATGACAGTTAAGGACTCCCTAAGGATATTAATTTTAATTAGGGATCCTGAAAAATAGAAATCCCAAATAAGGACCGTGATCCTTAATGGGGATAAAAAAATATTGAATTGTCGAAAATGCCCCTGAGCTCAAAACAAAGGTACCGCACCTGAGAGAGCCCTATTCCTGCTCTGTTTCGGTGTCCTCCTCGGTTGCTCCTTCTCGTCGTCTGATAGAATACATTTGTTATCCACTTTTATTTGTCAATTAGGACCATTTTATTAATGATTTATCACCTTCAAGTGCACACATTGCATTAGATTTGGAACTTTGCCTAAGTTTCTAAGATCAGGGGCATTTTGGTTTAAAAAATGAACTTTTGAGAAAATGTACAAGAAAAATTGATAAAGTGCATTTTATGTCCAGTTGATGAATGGTGAAATTATATTTTTAAAATTCATTTTAGTTTGGGAGTAATTAAATAAAAAAATCAACACTTTCTTAAGTGTCTTAGTTTGTCCTAGTTTTTGGTTTGCCTTTGTGTGAAAATTTTTATATAATTTTGTGCAGCCTGAAACTTGGTTAATTTAATAAATTCTTCCTTCTAAATATGAATTTAATTCTGGACATGAATTAGATTTTATTATATCATATGCTATTTAATTGAATTATGTGATTTATGTGACATAGGTGGCATGTGACTTGTGCATCAATTGGGCAATTGAGGTCAACACTCCTTGAGGTCAATGGCTGATGGTTTGCACGTGAATTATGATTATTTTGAGGGATTAAATCAGCTAAAATGATGTGGATGACACATGGGAAATTAGGCACACATTGGAATCATCTACAAACCAATAGGAAGTTGCCACCTTGCAAGTGTGACAAGGCTCCCATTTACATTTTAATTTCTTTTTCCTTATTTTAATTAAGCTTCAGCTGATGGGAGACACCAAGGAGCACGCCATTTTAAGCCCCAAATGGGATCCAACACATATCTCATTCATCTTCCACATTCTCTCTCTCTTGTTCATAGTGTTCTTCATTTTCTCTCTTTTGTTCTTCATTTTCCAGCACCCTAACCTCCATTTTCAGCCACCAAACCTCCACAAAACTCATACCATTCTTCTCCTCTCTTCATTTTCGTTCCATCCCTTCCATTTTCACAAGGATTGAAGCTCATTTCCATCATTCAAGAGCTATGGAGTTTGGCCTTCACAAGCAATCACTAGGGTTCTTGAAGATGAAGATTGGCTAAGTTTCTTTATGGAATCCTAGAGAGATGAAGATGGAGGATGAGTCTTGAGCTTCAAATTGGCTAAGTTCTTTTGTTTCCTATCCTCTTCTCTTTTTACTAGATGGTTAGATTCTTAATCTAGGGTTTAATCATCTTAGCTTATAAATTCTAATTTGAATTTGATGTTGATGTAAAGAGAGAGGATTGTTTCATTTTATTTCTCCCTTGGACAGCCATGACTGAATTTTGCCACTTTGTTTGGCACATAATCTTGTGTTTTTCAATTAGTGAATTTCTTGTGTTAATATTGCATAATCTTGTGGTGTTAATGCTTGTGTTGTTGAGTAGCTTGACATAATCTTGTGGTTGCTCAATTTATGTGTTTGACCATGGCTGTTGAGAGAGGATTTTGAGTGAATCACTTGGCTAATGTCTTCACCAATTGGTTAATTGAACTAGGGACTTTAATCTAAGACCTAGGGAGGTTAGCTAATTAGGTTAATTGGCTTAGGATAATTTTCTTAAGTCATGACAGCTTTAGTCAAGAGGAAAGGAAGCTAAACTTAGCCTAATCATGAGAAGATAATGAGTCCAAAATCAACTAATCTCTAGGGTTCCATTATTGTGAAAAGGGAAGTTCATTTCACTCACTTTCACTAGCATTTTAATTACTTGCATATTAGTAATTAGCTAGGTAACTAAATTCCTACAAACTTTGGTTGATTTATTTCACTAGATAACTTTCAATTAGACTTAAAACCATTCCTTGGGATGACCTAGGGTTGGCCCTATATTGCATTAGGGTTAGCTTTAGTGTAATTTTGAGGATAAGCGACTAATTTCCTATCAAAATTTTGGCGCCGTTGCCGGGGAATGGTTTAAGTTTAATTCTAAGGTTGTTTAGTACTTAATTTACATTTTTAGTGTTCCTGAAAATTTTTTGAAAAATTATAAAAATTTTTTTTTGTGTTTTGTTTAGTGTTTTTTTGTGTTTTGAGTGTTTTTATTCTGTTTTGAAAAAGAAAAAAAAATTAGTGCAATTTTCGTTGGTTTGGTGTAGAGCTGAAAATACTCTGTTTCTAGTGTCTTGTCTGAAATTGAAAAATTAACTGGGAATGAGTCTGAGGGAATTTGAATGTGGAATTTATTTCATTGAAAGCTCTATATCCTAGCTTCACTTTAAAATTGGTTTGGTCAATTTTGGACGTGGGAAGTGTCCTGTGGAAATTTTACAATCTAACAAGGTCCAGGGAGCCATTACAGAGGATTCCCAAAACCCTGTTTCAACTTTGAGTTAGCATATCTTCCTCTTTGTGCGTTCAAATTGATTGATTCCAGTTTCATTTTTCTTATCGCTGTCTTATCTTTGTTTCTTGTGTTTAGGATTTTCTTCAATTTTTCCATTTTCCTATTTGAAAGTTTGTTAGAAGCTCTGAAGGTCTTCTGGACGAAATCCTGTTTCTCCAGACTTGAGGACCAACTTGTGAAAAATTCTGGGAACGATTGGGAAGGATTTTTAATCTAAAAGTTTTATATAATTTTTCTGTATATCTCTTGTGTTTCTCATAAAAGTTTCAGGGGAATTTATCATGTGGATTTGCTGATAGAAAATTCACAAGTTCACTGTCTCCAGAGAGCCTACTGTGCGAATTCCAGAATTGCCAAAGCTTCTTGATTGAGCATTTCTAACTCTCTTTCTACTTGTTTGGTGTTATTTTTTTTTCATTTTGTTGCTATTGAGTTTAATAAAAAAATAAAAAAAATTATTTCTCTTGCTTTTGTGTGTTTTGAATTGTTTCATGTTGATTTGCATTTTAGTTTAGTTTGTTCTTTGTTCTTAATTTTCTTGAGCTTGATTAGTGCATGACCCGAAGAAAACATACCTCTTTTGTTGAATTAGATCCAGAAATTGAAAGAACTATTTCTAGATTGAGAAGATCACAACCTATTCTTGATTCTCATTTGGTTTGTAATTCAACAATGGAAGGTATCTTAGGACATGAGCATGTGCATAATGAGGGCCATGGGAATGGGAATGAGAATTTGCATGATGATGGCCATGTTAATAATGAATTTGAAGGCTTGCATAACCCTAGAGAGGAGAGGAGCATTAGGCAATTAACTCAACCTAATTGGCATGATAATCCTTATGGCTTATATGTTCCTCCTACTAATGTTCAATTTGAAATTAAATCCTCCTTGATTAATGCATTGCCTAAATTTCATGGGTTACCAGGAGAGGATTGTCATAGGTTTTTGCATACTTTCCTATTGGTTTGTGATACTATGAAGCCTATGCATGTAAATGTTGATGATGTTCAAGCTAAGGCTTTTGTATTTTCTCTTGAAGGTTTAGCAAAGGAATGGTATTTCAACTACCCTTCTTATGTGAAAGTGAGCACATGGGCCGAGCTAAGAAGACTCTTCTTAGATAAATTCTTTCCAAATTCCAAGGTCACCAATTTGAGAAAGCAAATCTATGGGGTCCAACAAGGAGAGGATGAGAGTCTCTATGAGTATTGGACTAGATTCCAAGGCCTTTTGGCTAAATGCCCACACCATCAAATTTCTAGTGAGAATTTAGTCCAATATTTCTATGAGGGCTTGATTCCAAGAGACAAAGTTAACATTGATGCCGCTAGTGGTGGATGCTTGATTGACCTCACTTCCTTAAAGGCTTGGGAACTAATTGACAAGATGGCTTCAAGTGGTGCTCAATACTCTACAAGGGAAAAGAGAAATGTGAATATGGTAGGTTCCTCAGTTCTTAATGATTCATATGTGGACTTGCTAGCTGCCAAGATTGGGAGAATGTTGGCTCCACAAATATCTCAAGTGAGCAATGTAAGTACTTCTCAAGCACTTGTCCCTTATTCTTGTACTTTTTGTGACTCACCTATGCATGTAGAAAGCAATTGTCCTATTAAGTTTGAACAAGTAAATGCTATCTACAATGGAAAACAATCCTATGGTGGGAGGCAAGGGCAAGGAGCTTATTCTAATACTTACAACCCTTCATGGAGAGACCATCCTAATTTCTCCTATTCAAATCCAAATGTGGCTTTACAAGACAATCAACAAAGAGGATCCTATCAAAACACCTTTGGCCGTGACCCTCCACCTCATTTGTCTCAAGGTAGCTCTTCTCAAAGCTACAATCCAAGTGGTAATTCTCTTGCACCTTCTTCTAATTCTTATAGTGATAGGAGGCTTGTTCCAATTGAGAGTTCTTCTAATTCGAACTCTTCTAATGATGTGAATGTGTTACGTAAGCAGTTGATTGAAATGAACTCTTTGTATAAAAACATGTATGATGGCTTAGGGAACAAGGTAGAGAGTATGGGTAACAAGTGTGAGAACATGAACTCTAAAATTGATGCCCTTACTTCTCAAATGAATATGCTTGCTAACCAATTAAGTGCAGCCAATGCTCAAGCCTCTACATTACCATCCAACACCGTTGCTATCACATTGAGGAGTGGCAAGGAGTTGGGAGAAAGAGTACAAGAAGACAAAAGACAAGGGAAGGCCGAGAAGCCCTCTTTAAATTCTTCAATTGATGTTAATGTTTCTAGTTCTTCTTTTGCTCCTAATGATGCATCTTTTTGTAGAGATGATGAGGATGAAAACATTGAGGAGATCATATGTGAGCAACCACCATCTAAGGTGGAAAAGGGGACTATGGCCGAGTTGTTTAGTAAGGAAAAAGAGGGAGAGGCCGAGCAAAGTGAAACAAGAAAGGAGAGTTCAAGGAAGGAAGAAGGAAAGCAAAGTCAAGAGATTATGAAGAAGCTTCCTTTTCCACAAGCACAAGTGGTCCCTAAGCAAGTAAAGGGACAATTTGATCAAGAGGTATATGATTTCTTCCACAAGATTCATGTTAATGTACCCTTGATGGATGTAGTTAAGAACTTTCCTAAGTATGCCAAATTTTTGAAAGATTGTTGTACAAATAAAAGAAAATTTAGGCCTAATGCAAGGGTACAATTACCCTCATCTGTGAGTGCTATCATGAAGCCTCAACTCCCTATAAAATGTGAGGACCCCGGTTCCTTCACAATTCCATGCAAGATTGGCAACACACATTTTTCTCATGCATTGATAGACTTAGGTGCAGCCATTAATGTTATGCCTCTTTCAATTTATCATGCCTTGAGTCTTGATTGCATGCATAAGACACCTATGATATGCCAATTAGCGGATAGAAGTGTTAGAAGACCACATGGAGTAGTAGAAGACTTGTTGGTTTGTGTTAAAGGTCTATTATTTCCTGTGGATTTCTATGTGCTTGATATGTCAAAAGAAGGGAGTGGGGATGATATTTTGATTTTAGGAAGGCCATTTATGAGGACTGCCCGTACATTGATTGACATGGAAAAAGGTAGTTTGATTTTGAAATGTGGAGAGGATCATGTTATTTTTAATATATATGAAGCAATGAAACATCCTTTTGAGGATTATTCTTTGTTAGGTGTAAGTTCCATTGAGTTATTGCTTCATGATGCTTGTGAGTCTCACATGCTTGATTCTTTCTCACATGTTGATGATGATTTGTCTCTTGTTACTACTACATGTATTGATGGATGTAGTTGTCCTATTTGTTTAGAGATTGATGCATGCTTGAATGATGCAACTACTTCTTCTCATGATTTGTTTAAAATATCTCCTATGCTTGATCTTGAAATGCTTGAGAAGGGTATATCTTCTTGTGTTGTAGGTACTAAAGCCATTAAGGCCGAATCTATGAGTTTTTCTCCACTCGAGCTTGATGTTCTTAGGATTCCCAAGCTATTGGAGGAAAATTCTACACTTTCACATGTCGAGGCCGTGGCTCAAGTCCAAGCACTTGAGGACAAGTTGCAAGAAAAGGGGGAGGCTGTAAAGAAAGAAGAGGAGAAATCAAAAACAAGTGAGAAGCCTAAAAGACAAGATAGTACCATGGAATATTCCACCAAATTAGACTTGAAGAAGCTCATTCCCTCTTGTGTAGAGCCACCTACCTTGGAGTTGAAGCCTTTACCATCCAATCTCAAGTATGCATATCTCATTGAGAATGAGAAGCTTCCGGTAATAATTTCTAACTCTTTATCTCTTGAGGAAGAAAATGCATTACTTGATGTGTTGAGAAAGAACATACATGCTATTGGTTGGACTTTGGCTGACATTCCTGGTATTGACCCTATTGTGTGCACACATAAAATTTTTCTTGAGGACAATGCTAAGCCCATTAGGCAACCACAAAGGAGACTTAACCCATTGATTTTAGATGTGGTAAAGAAAGAGGTTGTTAAGCTACTTAGTGCTGGGATCATCTATCCTATAGCTGACAGTGAGTGGGTGTCTCCAACCCAAGTTGTACCTAAGAAAGGGGGGATTACTGTGGTAAAAAATGAGAAAGGAGAGCTTGTTCCAACTAGAGTTCAAAATGCTTGGAGAGTGTGCATAGACTATAGGAAGCTCAATAATGTGACTAGGAAGGACCATTTTCCTTTGCCTTTTATTGATCAAATGCTTGAGAGATTGGCTTCCAAGTCCCATTATTGCTTCCTAGATGGGTTTAGTGGGTATTTTCAGATTCCTATAGCTCCTAGTGACCAAGATAAGACTACCTTTACATGCCCCTTTGGTACATTTGCCTATAGGAGGATGCCTTTTGGTCTTTGCAATGCACCTGGTACTTTTCAAAGATGCATGATGTCCATATTTTGTGATTTTATTGAACATTGCATGGAAGTCTTTATGGATGATTTTACTGTGTATGGTGAGTCCTTTGATTCATGCTTGCATTCTTTAGATAAAGTGCTTGGTAGGTGCATTGAAAAGAAGCTTGTGCTTAACTTTGAAAAATGCCATTTCATGGTAGATAAAGGAATTGTTTTAGGCCATTTGATTTCTTCCAATGGCATAGAGGTGGATAAGGCCAAAGTAGATGTGATTGCTTCTTTGCCATATCCTGTTTGTTTGAAAGATTTGAGATCATTTTTGGACATGCAGGCTTTTATAGGAGATTTATAAAGGGGTTTAGTGAAATTGCTTTGCCTATGTCTAAACTCTTACAAAAAGATGTTGATTTTGTTTTTGATGATGCTTGCAAAAGGAGTTTTGACACTTTGAAAAGCATGCTCATTTCCCCTCCCATTCTTAAAGCCCCAAATTGGTCTTTGCCTTTTGAGTTGTCATGTGATGCTTCTAATTTTGCTGTGGGAGCTATGCTTGGTCAAAGAGAGGGCAAGTTATCATATGTGATTGCTTATGCATCTAGACAGCTCAGGTTAATTACACCACAACTGAGAAAGAGTTGTTTGCTATTGTTTTTGCACTTGATAAATTTAGATCATATCTTCTTAACTCTAAAGTTGTTGTGTACACTGACCATGCTGCTGTGAGGTACTTGTTTAAGAAGACAGATTCTAAGCCTCGCTTGATTCGATGGGTGATCTTGATGCAAGAATTTGATGTGGAGATAAGGGATAGGAGTGGTTCTACCAATCAAGTAGCGGATCATTTGTCTAGACTACCTCATTTAAAAGCTACTATGGTAAACTCTAACCCTACTATTCCTTGTGATTCATTTCCTGATGAGGCATTGTGTGCCATTTCATCTAAGCCTCCATGGTATGCCTCTTTTGCTAACTATATTGAGTGTGGAGTCTTGCCTCCTTGTGCTTCACGTTTTGCCATTGAAAAATTGAAAAGAGAGTCTAGATTTTACATTTGGGAACCACCTTTGATGTGGAAGATTTGTAGTGATAAAGTGATTAGGAGGTGTGTTGATGATGTTGATGTGCCTTCTGTTCTTGAATTTTGTCACTCTCATGCATGTGGTGGTCATTTTAGCTCAAATAAGACAGCTAGGAAGGTTTTAGATTGTGGATTGTATTGGCCTAGCTTGTTTAAAGACTCTTATGAATTTTGTAAAGCATGCTTGAAATGTCAAAAGGTTAGTAGTTGGGGTAAGAGACATGAAATGCCTCAACAACCCATTTTATTTTGTGAGATTTTTGATGTTTGGGGCATTGACTTCATGGGTCCCTTTCCACCATCCTTTAGTTTTGAGTACATATTACTTGGTGTTGATTATGTTTCAAAGTGGATTGAAGCCATTCCTACTAGAACTTGTGATGCTAAGATTGTTTTGAAGTTTCTCAAATCTAATATTTTTTGTAGGTATGGAGTTCCTAAGGCCTTGGTAAGTGACCAAGGATCCCACTTTTGCAATAAGATGATGAAGGCTCTCTTGGCTAAATATGGGGTGCATCACAAAATCTCTACACCATATCATCCCCAAACTAATGGCCAAGCCGAAGTATCAAATAGAGAAGTCAAGAAAATCCTAACCAAGGTGGTGAACACAAATAGGAAGGATTGGTCTTTACACTTGGAGGATGCTTTGTGGGCTTATCGGACCGCTTATAAGACTCCCATTGGCATGTCTCCTTTTCGATTGGTGTATGGAAAGGCTTGCCACCTCCCTGTGGAGATAGAGCATAGGCCTATTGGGCCATCAAGAAACTAAACTTGGATTTCCATCTTTCGGCTAAGGAGAGATTTCTTCAAATGCAAGAACTTGAGGAGCTTAGGTTGGATGCCTATGAGTCTTCTAGAATCTATAAGGAGAAAACAAGGATCCTTCATGACAAGCTAATCTTGAGGAAAAAGTTCCAAGAAGGAGATCAAGTCCTCTTGTTCCAAACAAGGTTTATTCATAAGCATGCCAAGTTGAAGTCTAAGTGGGAGGGACCATATCTAGTGACCAAGGTGTTTCCCTATGGGGTTTTGCAACTCTTGAATAAAGCCACGGGTTCCACTATGCAAATCAATGGTCACCTATGCAAGCTCTACAAAGATGCCAAATCACTTCAAAAGGAGGAGGACTTCTCTCAACATGTTTTTGAACCACCATGATAAGGTTGTATCTCTCTAACCTTGAGCTTTTACCTTCCTTTAATTGATATATTTAATGATAGGTATAGTTCAAGTGTGGGGGAGATGAACCTAGTAGGAAAATTAGAGTTTATTTGCTTTATTTGACTTCTTTGTTTTGTGTTTTAGTTTGAAAAAAAAAATATCTGCACCACACTTTTGTTATGCATTCATTATTGATCTCACCTTATTTTATCACTAGTCTATACATACATTGAGGACAATGCATGATTTAAGTGTGGGGGAGAGAAATAAACATTTTGTTTTGTTTGTTTGGTTTTGTTTGGTTTTGCAAAAAAAAATTCAAAAAAAAATTCTTTGTTTTGTTTTGTTTGAGGTTACTTAATTACCTAGCTCTTGAATGGATATTTTGATTCTTGAGATGTGGTAATTTTTAGGATTGAATAGGTGTGAAGTGAACATTCTTTTACCTTGAATTAATGGATTAGAGTGGCATATTACCCTTCATGGAAGAGGCTAAACACTCATGTGTGATTAATTCCTTAGTGATGTTACCCTCTAGAATTTGTTTCACTTCTTAATTAAGACCATATATCTTGCACTTGTTTGATAGGAGATGAGAGATGGCATTCATAAAAAATAGCCAAGAGCCAAATAGCCAACCTATTATTATTTATTATCCTTTGTTAGCCACTTTGAGCCTTTGGTTTGATTCTTAAAAAAAAATATTCACCCTATTTTTCCCCAAGGAATGCATGTTACACTTTTATATGTCTTTTTAATATTCATTGCATGTCCTAGATCAAATGAGTGGATGCCTTATTATCATTTCTCTATCCATTACTTCCATTGTTTTCAAAGAGTTAGGGGCAACAAAAAAAAACAACAAAGATAGATTTGAAAAAAAAAAATATAGTCAAAAAGAAAAGAAATAAAGTTGCTAGAAAAAGAAAAAAAAAAAGAAAAAAAAAGAAAAGAAAGAAAAAAATAAAAATAAAAATAAAAAGTTGCCTAGCTCATCCATTCCATTTGTTTTATTATTTCTTATCATTTCTTTCCATCCTCATTGTGTTAAGGTGTTCACTCAATTGAGTTAGGTTATGCTTTGCATATTAAGGGGATATATCTTGATTTAGCATTATTTTGATGCTAACCCTATTTTTTTTATATATACATGCATTTCTTAGACATCCTTTCATTACCTATATCACAACCTAATAAAGTCCATTTGATTCTTGATTGCAAGTGCTATTTAGTGATGGAGATGTAGAAGGGTTACAAATTCATAGTAGGGTTTATCCTAAGAAATTTTGAGTGAAATTTAATACCTTATACACTTTGAGTGATGAGAGCAAACACTTAACCTAGAGAGGCTTACTCTTTGACATTGATTCTTGGTAAGGGTTTGTTTGTGATGTGCATAATTCTTTCGTAATTATTGCCACATTGATTGATAATTTGTAGAAGTTCATGAGCTAGTATTTTAGTGACTTGAAACAATGTTTTTCTCTTATTTCTTTGTCTTATAGTTTCTTTTGGGACCTTTTTCACTTGATTTTGCCCGGAGTGCAAAAGCTAAGTGTGGGGGAATTGATAGAACACATTTGTTACCCACTTTTATTTGTCAATTAGGACCATTTTATTAATGATTTATCACCTTCAAGTGCACACATTGCATTAGATTTGGAACTTTGCCTAAGTTTCTAAGATCAGTGCACTAGGGGCATTTTGGTCCAAAAAATGAACTTTTGAGAAAATGTACAAGAAAAATTGACAAAGTGCATTTTATGTCCAGTTGATGAATGGTGAAATTATATTTTTAAAATTCATTTTAGTTTGGGAGTAATTAAATAAAAAAGTCAACACTTTCTTAAGTGTCTTAGTTTGTCCTAGTTTTTGTTTGCCTTTGTGTGAAAATTTTTATATAATTTTGTGCAGCCTGAAACTTGGTTAATTTAATAAATTCTCCCTTCTAATTATGAATTTAATTCTGGACATGAATTAGATTTTATTATATCATATGCTATTTAATTGAATTATGTGATTTATGTGACATAGGTGGCATGTGACTTGTGCATCAATTGGGCAATTGAGGTCAACACTCCTTGAGGTCAATGGCTGATGGTTTGCACGTGAATTATGATTATTTTGAGGGATTAAATCAGCTAAAATGATGTGGATGACACATGGAAATTAGGCACACATTGGAATCATCTACAAACCAATAGGAAGTTGCCACCTTGCAAGTGTGACAAGGCTCCCATTTACATTTTAATTTCTTTTTCCTTATTTTAATTAAGCTTCAGCTGATGGGAGACACCAAGGAGCACGCCATTTTAAGCCCAAATGGGATCCAACACATATCTCATTCATCTTCCACATTCTCTCTCTCTTGTTCATAGTGTTCTTCATTTCTCTCTTTTGTTCTTCATTTTCCAGCACCCTAACCTCCATTTTCAGCCACCAAACCTCCACAAAACTCATACCATTCTTCTCCTCTCTTCATTTTCGTTCCATCCCTTCCATTTTCACAAGGATTGAAGCTCATTTCCATCATTCAAGAGCTATGGAGTTTGGCCTTCACAAGCAATCACTAGGGTTCTTGAAGATGAAGATTGGCTAAGTTTCTTTATGGAATCCTAGAGAGATGAAGATGGAGGATGAGTCTTGAGCTTCAAATTGGCTAAGTTCTTTTGTTTCCTATCCTCTTCTCTTTTTACTAGATGGTTAGATTTCTTAATATAGGGTTTAATCATCTTAGCTTATAAATTCTAATTTGAATTTGATGTTGATGTAAAGAGAGAGGATTGTTTCATTTTATTTCTCCCTTGGACAGCCATGACTGAATTTTGCCACTCTTTGTTTGGCACATAATCTTGTGTTTTTCAATTAGTGAATTTCTTGTGTTAATATTGCATAATCTTGTGGTGTTAATGCTTGTGTTGTTGAGTAGCTTGACATAATCTTGTGGTTGCTCAATTTATGTGTTTGACCATGGCTGTTGAGAGAGGATTTTGAGTGAATCACTTGGCTAATGTCTTCACCAATTGGTTAATTGAACTAGGGACTTTAATCTAAGACCTAGGGAGGTTAGCTAATTAGGTTAATTGGCTTAGGATAATTTTCTTAAGTCATGACAGCTTTAGTCAAGAGGAAAGGGAAGCTAAACTTAGCTTAATCATGAGAAGATAATGAGTCCAAAATCAACTAATCTCTAGGGTTCCATTATTGTGAAAAGGAAGTTCATTTCACTCACTTTCACTAGCATTTTAATTACTTGCATATTAGGTAATTAGCTAGGTAACTAAATTCCTACAAACTTTGGTTGATTTATTTCACTAGATAACTTTCAATTAGACTTAAAACCATTCCTTGGGAGATGACCTAGGGTTGGCCCTATATTGCATTAGGGTTAGCTTTAGTGTAATTTTGAGGATAAGCGACTAATTTCCTATCATCGTCTTCCTTTATTTCAGCTCGGCTGGTTGCTTAATCACTGATCGAGTTCTTTATATCAGCTCCAGGGGTGCGCAGTCACTGGTGAGAGGTCCTCTATTGTTACTCCCCATTTTCAGTTCGGTGTGCTCTATGGTCGGTGCCCCCTCTTCTCTTCTTCTAGGTTTGGTGCCTCTCTCTCTCTCTCTCCTTCCATTCCTCAGTATGTTCTTCGGTGGGGGCGAGACTGATTTTGTGTTTGTTGTTGATTGTGCATTTTTTTCCTAGTGTCATTCCAGTAAGGTATTTGCAAAAGAGAAGAAACTATAGTAATATTGATTTGTGATCCCAAAATGGTTCCATATTTGTTTATATTTATGTGATATTTGAACCTGATTTTTTGCTCTATTCTATGATTTTGCCATGAATTTGAGAAGAAAGAGTGAGAAGCCTTTTGTTCGTCTGGTATTTTTATGCTGTAAGATGAATTTATTTTGTTCTGTTCTTTTGCTAGCCGAGCACATATACTGGCAATGAACTGGAAATTTATAACATTTGGTTATGTGTCTTTTAAGAAGCAATGAAAATCGACACAAAGCTGGCTCTTTTAAAACATAGGGCCGTTACAAAAGGGAGAAAGGCACTGCTTAACAAGGACTTTGGACTCTTCCTTAATTCCTTTCATGTGTTGTACTGAAACTTAGGTTCTACATTGGCATGTTTGCTGTTTGGTCTCTGGATTTGGAAAAGCTTTCCTTTTCATAATGGAAGAAAAATATAAATATAGATTGTAGCAGAAAGGTCGATAAGACATTATAGACTAATAAAATAGTTAAAAATAAGGGAGAATGACAAATAAAGACCTTGTAATAACATTAATGCCAAATTAAGAATTTTAGTATTGAAACATGGTTGAAGGAGTACTGAAATTTAGAAATATCAATGTTGAAAAGTCTTAATTTGACATTAAAGCTCTTATAATGTCCTCATTTGTCATTCTCCTTAAAATAAAGGTTTGGCAAGGTTCTTCCGACTTGAAAATTTGCTTATGTAAAAGACGAATGCAATCTTGACCAAAAAATTAGTAAAGTTAGAGAGGTTGTGACTATGACTTTCCCTGATCCTCGCATGTTCTAGGGAGAAAATTCAGATTTCATGTTTAGTAAATCTAATAGTATTATTTTGTGCATTCATTGGTGACATTAGATACATTCAATAGTAGTTTGTTTTTTACCCTAATTGTTAATGTGCAGGATAATGGCTAAAACAAAAGGAAATCCTTTAAGGAAAAAAAGTTGTTCTGGTTTAAGCAAGTTTAAAGAGGCATATCGTGGCAAGTATACAACCCAGGGAAATGATTTGAAAAAACTCAACGCAGAAGCAATTACAGCATGGAAAAAGTTGACATCAGAAGAACAAGATCACTATAAGCGTCTAGCTAAGGAGGAAAACGCTGGTATAAAAGCTTACGAGGTACGTTGTTTTTGACCTCAAGCATGAAAAATGTGATGAATTCAAGTAATGGTGCTGACTTGTTTTACTTAGACAGATTCCATTTGAGACAAGGTGTTCTCCGACAAAGATAAAGGAAGTTTTTGATTATATCAAAAAATGAAAATTTTTGAGGGATAGGGTTAATAGAATAGGATTTGGTAAGCTTTTAAATATTAAATGTCACAAGTTGCCTAGAGATTTATGCGACGAAGTGATGAAGGCATGTGATCCTCCTACATCATCCCTTTTCATTAGAGGTCAAAGGAAAGTCATCAATGGAAAGCAGTTCATGCCTTACTTGGCTTGCCTAATGATGGGGAGATAGTTGTTATGAATAGGGATAAGAATAAATTAAAGTTGTTAAATAAGGAGTTTAAAAAAGTATCCTATAATGTAATTAAGGACAGGATACTCTTGGGGAAAGAAAATGATAAATTTGAGTTTCTCTTCATTCTTTATTGCTTAGGGAATTTTCTTTGTCCAAGTTTGAGTTCTAAAATAAGTGATAAACTATTGAAAGTCATGTCCGGATTAAATTTGGGAACTGTACATTATGATTGGTCATCTTTTATACTATCTGAGCTTGGAAAGGAGGTAGCCGAATATAAAGCATGGGAGAAGAAGGATGGGCACAAAAAACTGTTGGAGGATGCTTATTTCTTCTTGTGGTATGTGGGTAAATTAAGATATAATTTGTTATAAGTTAATTATTTTGTAAAATTCTGTGGGTTATATGATATAGATGTAAATATGTAGATTTTCTACTTTCAAATGTTTCTATTGGAGCCAATTGAGGTGTCATCGCAAGAAGATGCTCTGGAACATTAGACAAAGGAGAGAGTGACAGCATGAGTTCAACTTGAGAAGGCAAGTGATCATGGCATTTTGTATCACCCTTCTCAAGGACATGACAGCTTCTCAGTAGAGCTTCCAGAAATGACTTCATTTTATGATCTAGTAAGGGCAAAATGATGGTTGTTAATTAGCAAAGTTATTTTTTATATAATTTTAAACATATGACATTTTATATGGTGCAGGACATAAAAGTGGTATACAGAGATATTGTGACCTTTACACATGAAATTGCACAATGACTCCTCAAACTCCAAGATAAAAGAAGAGGAGAGGAAGTTGTTGAACAGCATGATGGTGAAGAGGAAGAGGAGGAAGAGTTGGAACATGATGACAAAGAAGAGACAGGAGATGAAAATGAAGAGGAGGGAGAATTTGGAGAAGATGAGAAGGAGGAAGAGGAAGGACAAGTAGAAGGAGATGAAAATGAAGAGGAAGGGGGATCCAGAGAAGATGAAAAAGAAGAAAAGGAAGGACAAGTAGAAGGAGATAAAAATAAAAAGAAGGGAGAATCAGGTACACAAGAAGAAGTAGAAAAGCCAATTAGAAAAAAAGACTCTAAGGGTGAAAGGACACTAAGACGGTCACAATGACAAATAGTCAGCACTATTCATTCACCCTTTTTGGATGATAGAGGGAAGGCAAAAAGAGAACATGAAGAAAGAGGACAATGTTCAGAGAAAGAAGTTTACTAATACTGTACAAAGTCTATTCCACCTAATGAGGGACATGAGTATGATATTCAAACTTACTAGTTCATGTGTTCATAATCGATTGGTTAATATAATTTTGTTTTTTGTAACAAAAAAATTATGGAGATTGAGCAGTATTATGTGATAAGATATGAATGCAAGTATCTAGGTCCTAGACGATGGATCAGTAGTTCGGTGAGCAAGTGTGCTAGTTAAAATAGATCAAGTTATAGTAAAATTTTAATGTAACTATAATTTTGTTATGTAGGTTGTTACATTAATTGGAAGACTTTTGGTCAATGAGCAAAAAGAAAAGGATCAACTTGTGCGGTGACACATTTTTGATCCAGATTTTGCGGTTTGTCTTACAATTTAATTCCTTTGTTTTATTAGGTGCTTACAAGTTACAAGTGTTACATTTTTTCATTTCAAGGAACCATAATCCACCAACAAAAAAGATGGGACTTGGATAGCCATTTGAAGGACTTTATGCCAATTACCATTGGGAATAACATAGGAGATTGCGATTTTATTTTTTTCCCTATAGTGTTTGTATTGCACTAGTTTTGCTATGTTGTGGAGCCGAAAACAGCCATAATGTATGTGCTGGACTCGATGCTACCATCTAGTAAAGAATCAAAGAAGAAAAAGAAGAATATAAAGAGAGCGAAGGAAGCGATGTTGCCGAAAGAGAAGGAAAAAATGGCATATTTTATGGCATGCTTTTTCCCATATAATGATATATAAAATTTTGTTAGTGAAAGTTTCTCATTCACTTTGTTCTTATTCTCAGAAAAGCAGGTTTGTAGAAATATTAATAAAACTGAAACCTGAACTTGTTGATGACAATTATGACCTTGAGTTGAAAGTAGTGCCTATGGAACAACAACCGACGACGTGAGTAAAAAAGCTAAAATTGTGTACATGTAATTAAGTGTATATTTCCCAACTACGTGCTGACAGATTTCATATTTTTTAGATCTAATTGTGGAATGTATGTCATCTTTTGCCTTAGACAGTGGAATAATACTGCACGAGAGGAATGGGACAGCCTTACTATGCCTCCTCTAACAATGGTAGGAACAAATGTTAAAGTTTAGATATAATTTGTTATGTGTGACAATTTTCTATCTTATAAGTTGACTTTATCTGATTGTGTAGGAACAATTGAGTGAAATGAGGGGTGAGGTATTGTATTGGTTGGTGACTCATCCACACAACAGAGTGGGCTCTCAAGTCATGATGTCCATTTCAAATGCTGGGCATGCACGATCCAAAAGATTGAAATTATAGTGTAGACATTTTTGATATGTAAATTAAACCTTTATGTAATTAAGTTTTTTTCCGTGGCTTCTTGTATATGATACAACAATTAATTTAAAAAAAACTTTGACTACATGTTCAAGAAATTTGACAAACCGTTATTGATTTTCATTGACTCACGTTACTTTTAAAACTGACATTCGGTTTTTCACAATATATGTTACGGAATTTCTAAGTGAGGTTAGTGGAACACAAATTTTTCCTAGCAGCTTATCCTTACATAATGAATTCCTAATTCACGTTAGGCTCTTTCAAAACATAGGTTCAGCTTTTTTCCAAGTTAGGTTAGGACAGTTGTAAAAGACTTTGCTAGAACCCAACTTGTGCCACGTTAGTTTTCATCAAATAATAAATTTTCAAGTCCCATTAGGAACTTTGACAACATATGTTAGTTACTTTTCCAACTTAAGTTACCAAATTCTCATGTAAGGTTGCTGGAACAAAACTTGTGCCAAATGGCTTATCCTTACATGGTCAATTCCCAAGTCACATTAGGCTCTTTCAAAACATGCGTTCACCTTTTTCCCAAGTTAGGTTAGGCCATTCCCAAGTGACTTTGTTAGAACCCAACTTGTGGCAATACTTATCCTTTAACAATGAATTCTTAAGTCACTTTAGGCATGTTCACAACATACGTTAGTTATGTTTGCAAAGCAGGTTAGGGAATTTCCAACTGAGGTTTTTGGAACCCAATCTGTGGCAAGACTTACAAAAAAAGAGAGTTCCTAAGTCATGTTAGGACATTTCACATTATACGTTAGCTACTTTTCTAACCCAGGTTAGGGAATTCTCAGGTAAGGTTACCGGATCTCGATTTCTGACAGGTATCTTCTGATAAACAATCACACCCAAGTGGGGTTATTCATTGCACAACTTATGGTAGGAGTTTTTCTTACTTTGGATATGAAATTGCCAACCAACGTTATTGGTTCCCATTATCTAACAAGTCTCTTAAATGTTTGAAATACTCTAGAAAATTTTAATTCCAAGTAAGGTTCTCTGTTTTTAGTAGTTACATTAGCAATATCCCTACACTACGTTAGTGAATTCAACAGTCTTATGCCATGACAACATTTTTACTCAAACAAATTTAGACCTGAAATTTTCATCAGCTTTATATTACACTAGTTGTAATACATGTACACCAAATTTGCATCCCTTTTTACTCAAAAAATATCCCAGCTACCTAAATGGTACCTATGCAGTCCTTATAAAAAAAACATAGACTGCAATCCCATTTACATAACCTATCACCTCTACAAGTACAAAAGACATATGATGTGGCTGTTTGTACAAAAGGTCATTCAACAGCAAAATGCATAAAATAAATAAAAACCATATGCATTTCAATTTTAAACTAACTAATATGCATATGGTTTTTACCCCCTTTCAATCCCTACATTGGATTGGGATTCCTACATCTATTCTTGGTATGTCCAGCTTGATTACATCTTGAGCAATGATACTCTCTTCGCTTGGTAGGTGGTCACCCTGGGGGACGTGTAGTCAGTGATGGTTCCAAAAAGGTATTCTTTTCATAATCTTCATAATATAGCTTGGTCAACTGAGGCATGTCAATGGTTTCCACCGGAATCATTGTGGAGCTGTAAATTTTTTCTTCTGCACGAATAGTGTAGCATTCTTCAACATATGAATACATATTACCCTGAACTAATTTTATTGCTACATATGCATGTGCACAAGAAATTCCTACCATTTGCCATTCTTGACAAGAGCATTCTTGCAATGTTAGATTCACTCTCAAGTTATTGTTTCCTATCTTCACTAGTATCATATTCACACTATAATGTTCAGCCACCATAACTTCAGCTCTCAATACATTCTCCCTCAATTTTATCTCAACACGTGGTCCAACTCTGTTTGACCAATTCGCCATTTCTATCTTGCTATTGTATAGCTTCCTCGCTCATTTTGCTCGGTGCTCATTTATCAACGCACACATATGATGTTTTCTCTCTTTCATTAACCAAGCATTGAAAGATTCAGCATGGTTTGATGTTATATTGTCCCATCTTTTGTATGAAAATCTTGCTAACACCCAACAATCTATATCCCTATTTGTTTCTAACCATCTTGCCAACTGTGGGGAGAAAACCATCAAATGACCCATAGCAACATGAAATTTTGTTTCCAACCTTGCATATGTAATATTATCTAACAACTTAAGTGCATCTTACTTGGTCATCCCATCAATCCTTCGCATGCCTCTATTAATTTTTGCAAATTCTAAGCTGTAATTTTCTTTGACATGATGATAACAAAAAAGCATGTTGATTGCCATCAAATATTACACGCACTGCACCAACAATAGCATTATGCCTGTCTAACACTATGGTCAATTAAACTTGGTGTGTGATCTCTCTCACATTTTCAAGAAACCAAGCCCAATTATCATATGTTTCTCCACCCACTATTGCATAAGCCAAAGGAAATAAGTCATTATTTGCATTAATTGCAGAAGCTGCTAGCAAAGTCCCCTTATATGGACCGCTTAAATGACTTCCATCGATAAACAAAATTGGATGAGCACCTTCGAGAAACCCTTTGATATAGCATCCATATGCAATAAAAAGTCTATCAAATCTATAATTTGTCGAGGCAACCCACTTTACAATTGTGTCTGGGTTTGTCTCCTTAAACTTCTCACAAAGCTATGGAATCAACATGTATGACTGTTGTGAAAGCCCATGTATTTCCTCCAATGCTCTATCTTTTCCTTTCAAAGCTTGCCGATATGTGAGATTTAACCCATACTCTTTGTAGAGGTCTTGTCTAATCTCATTTGAAGTTTTCTCCACATTCCCCCTCACAGCATCAATGATAATTGATGATGTCAATCTTAAATTACCTTTTACTTTAATAGGAGATTGTCTTGAGTAGAGTGCATGTGTTCATTGTGAAATTTTTTCACACACAATATAGAGGTTTTCTTCCCAAGAGCATAAGCTGATATCTTCCATTTACAACTATTAATATTGCATTTGACAATCATCTTCTTAGGGCTGTTTCTCATAAATATGTAACCAAACCTATGAGCAAGGCTGTATTTATATAATGCTTTTCTGAATACAATTGCATCATCAAATGTCTAGCCAACAGCCATAAATAAATCCTTCATTTTATGAAATTAACCTCAAGCAATGGTGCAAGAGCATTTTGTGTTGAACATGGCAAAGAGGGTGATATACTTTCAAGCTCTTGCCTATAGGGAGATCTTGGCAGTGACCATGTTAACAAATTTTCCATCCTACATTTACAATCACTTACAGGTCAATATAAATGGTCATTAAACTAATTAAACACACAAATAACTAAGAATAATAACTTACTCCATCGATTTATCCATTGCTCCATTTATTTCATTATCATTTGTCTCAACATACACATGTCCTGACTCATCATTATACTTTATCAAATGTTGTACTCCCTCATCGTCTAACAAATCTATGTATGTGTTTTCACTAAACTTTAATGTAAATTTCAAGTCAGCTGCACTACTTTCAACTCCTGTCACTGATGACACCATCCTCAATAGCTCTTCATGATTTATGCCTTCTCTAATCAATTTAGAAATTAATCTCCACCTTCATAGGTCATCTTCCCTTGTAAATCTTTTACAAAATATCCATCAACATGAAGATAACAAAATACTTCTTTTGCTGAAGTACTTGCCATATGGGAAATAAACTTGGAACAACTACAAGTAACATACAAATTTAGTACTTCACAAATGTCCATTCCATAATCCCAACCTTGACTACATAAATTCAGCATCCATGTTACATTTTTCAACATTCACGCACTTTTCAACACAAATCACAAAAATTCAGCATCCATGTTACATTTTCCTTGTTTTTCACTCCTCAACTTTTTCAACTGTGTTGTTCTCGAAAATCATTTCTTTCGCGTGTCTATATATAAAGTCTAGTAATCATTAAGAAGACTACTTTTTTTCCTAGATATAAAACAAAGAGAAATGGTGCAAGACAGCATTTACAAAGATTAAAACATTCTTTCTGTGCGTGCATGACAGAGGACATGTGTAAAAAAAGAAAGCAGAGCAATGGAAGAGAAATGGAAGAAGAAGTGCAGACTTCTCTTCCATGCATGGCAGAGGACTAAATGTAAAAGAAGCAATGCATATAATTACCAATTAGAAGATGATTATGGTCCACTAATTTTTCCCCAACTTTTTTAGTGCACGAAAGCACACTCCATCAGTATTTTTCCCGTCGAAAAATAAGAAAACAGAGCACATAAGATGAGCTTCTTTCCTGTTACCTTTCAATGTTTAGTGAGGGGGCAATTTTGTAAACTCAAGTTTGTTTTTTATCCCACTTAAAGACCATGGTCTTTAATCGAGATTTCTATTTTTCAAAATCCCTAACTGGAATTAATGTCCTTAGGGGGTCCTCAATCATCATTATCCCAAAATTAATCATTTAGTTATTGTATTTTTGACTCAGTTCTTGAATTTTAACTTGTTATAATTTAATCTTTAAAGTTTTAACTCGGTTGTAATTCAATTTTTAAATTTTACTTCTTGCAATTTAGTTTCTGTAATTTTTAAATCACTTAAATATTGATCCTTATATTTTAAAAAATAAAATTATAAAGATTAAAAATATGTTAAAATTTATTACTAATATTTTAAATTACTAAACACTTTTAATCTTTATAAATATTATAAATATTAAAAGTTTAAAATATTTTTAATCTTGATAATTTTATTTTTTAAAATATGGGAATCAATATTTAACTAGTTGAAATTATAGGGACTAAATTGTAACAGAAAATATTTAGGAACTAAGTTACAACCAAGTTAAAATTATAAAGATTGAATTACAATAAGTTAAAATTCAAAAACTAATTTATAACTGAGTCAAAACTATAGGAGCCAACCAAATGATTTATTTTCCTTTAATTTTTAATTTTTTTGTTTTTATAACAGAACATGATATCAAAAGAAAATTTGTTAAAAATAATTATCCATTTATGAGTTATCATTATACATATTATCTGGAAAGAGAGAAAAAATAAGTAAGGAAATAATGTATATCCTATCTTAAAGATTTTATAAGATTATACTTTTAAAATAAGATCCTAACAATAGTGGTTAATAAGGTTGTTAAACTAACGAGTTTAAGTAAACTCATGATAGGGATATAAACTCAAAATGTAGACTTGGATCATAAATTCATATGATTTTGTCCCTATTAATAAATAGTCTTTAAAAGTAAATGCTTAAATAATTAAAATATAAAACATGATTATAATTGAATTTAAATATATTTAAAATATAAATCATTAAAATTAAATCTATCTTCATTTATAGATTATTATACTCAATATAGAAATTTAAAAATATGACAACTTATTTTTGGTTTTTTCCATTTTTAATATTATTTTTTGTTTTTTTGAGTTTTATTTTTCATTGAACCAAATTCTATTGCTTCTATGAATCAAGTTCTACACAATATATACCTTAACAAGTTTATAAGCAGATTGACATGATTTTATAAGTTAGAAATATAAAAATGATAAACTTGAAGAATCAATTCATTAGTTTAATCGAGTTTTATCTAATTTAAATTTATAAGTGAGTTAACATGATTTTATAAATTAAAAACACAAAACGATAAACTCAAAGTTAACTTGAGAGTTTGAAAACAATGGTGGTTAATGTAACAAAAATGATGATGATTATTTTATTTTATAATTTCTTTAAGATTTAAGAAGATGCCATATTTTTCTTATTTTTCTCTCTTCGATTTTTATTTTTAAATTTCCTTTTGAAAAATGAAAGTTTTAAATGAAATTAAATGAACTAATTTTTTTAATCCGTTTCTCTTCATTTCTTTTTATTATTTTATATATTTTTTAATTTAAAGCAAGATATATAGATACCATATAATATTGAGGCATTGATGACCTTCCTAGTAACTACAGACTTGCACCCACACAACATGCAGTTATGAGTTTGAATCGGCCTCTCTTTTAATTTTAGCTTTAAATTACTATAAAAAAATTAATTTTTGACGGTAACTTTTAGTAGCGATAAATCAATATCACCACCAAAAATATACTTTTGTCAAAAGTATAGTTTTCATGATGACTTTTAATAGTTGCCGCCAAAAGTCACTACAATAAAAATAACTTTTTACAATGGTTAAAAATGACTTTTTACAACGGTTAAATAAGCGATGTTATTACAGGGAATATAGAAAGTTTAACTTTCTACATCGGTTATACGACCACTGTAAAAAATACATATTCTACATCAGCTAACCATAACTGCTGTAGAAAATAAATCAACGATTAAAAAATTAAAATCGGAGCACTTTCTACAGCGGTTGTGTTCCAACCGCTGTAGAAAGTTTGCTATTTTATACCGATTTTTATATTAACTGATGTATAATAGTAATTTTTACATCATTTATAGTAATAATCACTGTAAAAAGCGTATTTTGTTTTTAAAATAAACATCCATATTTTTAAATTTATCGTACTCTGTACACAAAAATTACCATAGCCGAATCAAACAACACAATTTATTTACAATTTTTAATATAAAATTAAATTAACAACTATCCAAAACTTAAAGTTATCTGTAAACTATCTAAAAACTATATATTGAGCTATCCAAAACATTGTGTCAACAAATATTTTCAAAAGTTATCTACAACTAACAAATTTCTTAAATTGTATGAAACTTTCTACAAAACTCACAAATTCTCCCCAAAATAAGTTACACAACGTATGTGAATGTTTTCAATTTCAGCTTCCAGGAATGGATCTGAATTGTCAAATATCTAAAATATAATTTGTAAAAGAGACTTATTATGTACTCTCAAATAACATAATAAAATAAAACTCTTAAAAATATATTTACCTCTTTTATAAATTCAGTCATGCCCAATATGATAATATTGAACATATGTCTCATCACATATAGGTCACATAAATTTGTCTTCACTGGTTGTCTACAGCTCTGTATAAGAATAAATTATAAGAAATTAATAAAAAATCTTAGTAAGAATTTTCTCAACATAATGTTTTTGGAAAAGCAAAATTTCATTTTCATTCCTTATAATTTTTACACCTAAGATTACCTTGGTTTCACCTATATCTTTCATCTCAAAGTTTGAAGTAAGAAAATTTTTTATTTCATTAACAACGCACATACTAGAGCCAAAAATTAGCATGTCATCCACATATAAGCATATAATCACACAATCATTTACAAGCTTTGTATAAATACATCTTTCTACTTCAATAGTAGAAAATCCACCAGTTGTCAAAATTTGATTAAGTTTCTTATACCATTGCTTAGGTGCTTGTTTTAAGCCATACAAAGACTTGACAAGTTTACAAACTTTATTTTCTTACCCAGTAATCATACATCCCTCAGGCTGTATCATGTAAATTTCTTCTTTCAAATCACCATTTAAAAATACAATTTTAACATCCATTTGGTGAACAAAAAGCTTGTAAATTGAAGCCAAAGCAATAAGAACTCTTATAGAAGAAATTCTAGTATTAGGAAAAAATGTGTCAAAATAATCAATATTTTCCTTTCGAGTAAAAGCCTTGGCCATAAGCCTTGCTTTATATTTATCAATTAAATCATTTGGAATATATTTTTTCTTAAAAATCCATTTACACCCAATAGCCTTAGCTCCTTGGGGAAAATCTGCTAAAACCCAAATTTTATTTTTCCTCAAAGAATCAATTTTAATTTCAATTGCTTCTTTCTAAAATTTAGCATCAAGAGAAGAAATAGCTTCATAAAAATTTAATGGTTCATCTTGCACTAAATAAGTGTAAAAATCATTTCCAAAACTTATTTCTTTTCTTTGCCTTTTACTATTCCTTAAAACCAAATTCTCATTTTAATTTTGTTCAAACTCTAAACTCTCAACAGGTTTAGAAACATGCTCAATTTTTAAGGGAAAAATATGTTTAAAAATTTAGCATCCTTAGTCTCTACAATTATGTTTTGGTCTAAAACATCACTTTTTAAAACTAAAAAGCAATAAGTTGCACTTTATTTACCATACCCAATAAACATACATTTAGAAGTTTTAGAACTAATTTTTCTCTTTTTAAGATCAGGCAATAAAACTTTTGCAAGATATTCCCACACTTCCAAATATTTTAAATTTGGGTTAAACCCTTTCTATAACTCATAAGGTGTTTTCTTTGTTTTATTATGAGGTATCCTATTTTGTAAAAAACATGCAGATAAAATAGCTTCACCCCACAAGTTATCAGGCACAGAAGAACTCACAAGCAAAGCATTCATCATTTCTTTTAATGTTCTATTTTTTCTTTCTGCAACACCATTAGACTCGGGGAGAATAAGGAGGTGTTTTTCTCATATATAATACCTTCTTTTTCACAAAATAATTTAACAAATCATATTCTCCACCTTTATCAGATCTAACTCTTTTAATCTTTTTATTTAATTGATTATCAACTTCTGCTTTGTATAATTTTTTTTTCAAAAACCTCATCTTTATTTATTAACAAGTATACTATAGTATATCTTGAAAAATCATCAATAAAAGTGATATAATATTTTTTACCACCTCTAATTATTGTTTGTTTTAAATCACCTAAATCAGTGTGAACTAAAGATGGTTTGTTTTTTACTTTGTTTAGTTTATGCACAAACTTCACATTTTCCAAAATTATTGTCTTTAATTTCAAAAAGAAGTCCAAGTTATTGTATCTTATTTATATAACCCTTACTAGCGTATCCTAGCGTGCCGTAAATTAAAGGAATCAATCATATAGGCAAGCATATACTCAGAAGATGCTGTCTTATTCATTTTATCAATATTCAAAACAAACAGTCCCTAATTACAATACCTTTTCCCCACAAATACATTATTCTTTGTTATTACATTCTTGTCATATTCAAATGATACTTTAACCCCAGCTTTCCCTAACAGAGAAATTGAAACTAAGTTTGCTCTAATTTCAAGCACATGCAGAACATCATTTAAAGCCAGAGTCTTTCCTAACCACTTTCCCTTTTCCTTAAACTTTAGCAATTTGGAAATCATAAGGTAAACACGATCTTTCCCTTCCTTTATAGGATCATAAGAGGTAAACATCTCTCAGTTAGTACATATGTGCATGGTAACCCCAGAGTCTATTACCCATTTCTTCACATCAGAAATTAAGAGAGCTTGTGACACCATTGCAACAATGATGTCATCATCGCTATCTTCATCTTGGTATACCAAATTTACATTTGGCTTCCGAGGCTTATCACGATTCACTCTCTTCCTACACTATACTACATAGTGTCCTAGTTTACCACAAACAAAATAGTCTCCTTTTCTCTTAAAAGAGGGCTTAGAAGAACTGGGTTTGTAATCATATTTCCTATTCTTTTTGTCTTTGGTTTTAGGGTCATACCTCTTGTTGTGAGGCTTTATCTCTACCAGATTGGCTTTAGATGTCATCTCTCTAGTTCAAGCTGCACGTACTGCCTTAAGGTTAATGTCTTCAATGATGATGTAAGTGATCAGGTTAGTCAAGGACAGCTAGTTTGTTTATGTTTCAACTGCTACTTGTAATCATTCCACAATTCTGGCAGCTTCTCAATCAGGATTCCAACAATGAACTCATCTAAAAGGTTGATGTTTTCAGCACGAAGCTCCTCTTATAGCTTGTGATATTCATTGATTTGCTCCTTCACATCCTTGTTCTTGGTTATCTCCCATTTGTAATAGTTTCCCACAATGAACTTTTGTTTGCTAGTATCCTCAGCAGTGTACTTTGTCACCAGGGACTCTTATATCTTACAAGCTTTATTGTAGACATAGTAAACATCGAACAAATCATTAGATAAAGTGCTAATGATAGTGTGTCGGCATACCTTGTTTGCATGAATCCATACAACTCTTTGGGCTTGGTCATCATCAGCAGGAGGCTCAGATTAAGCAAAAGTAGCAGCTACACCATGCATGTCAAGAATGGTCCTAATAGTGTTTGAAGTTCCTACCATCAAAGACTCTGTCTTTTATATGTCTGGGAATGGCCTCGGCAGGGAGACAACAATAGCATTAGGGACATACTGATCTCCAGCGAAACCACTAGGCATGTCCTCAGGAATGACATTTTTAACACTGTTGGATGCCATTCAATTTGGTTAGTTCTTAAGATTGTTGGTTGTATAGACATAAACAATGAGCTGTTTGAGTTGTGCCCAAAAAGACACTATCCTTAAGAACTATTCCAGCATACCAGGATGACAAACCAGCAGTTCTTAAGGATTAAACGAGTACTTCCTGCATGATGCAAGGGCATAGAACATCAGTACTAATAAAAAAAATCAGAGGAAGAAGAGAAGTTAGAGGAGGAGAAGAATGCCTCGAAAGCTCAAGAGGCTAGAAAGTTGTTCAGTCTAAATGCATGCTTATATATAGGCCAGATCTTAGACTCGAACATTGGCATTCAACCACCAGAGTAAAGGCTCGATCACACACTCATAAAGCAGCATAATACCTCGGTTACACAAACATAAAACATGTTTAAGCATTTGTCTGGAAATGTTGGGGGGTTACACGGACGTAAAACACATTTAAGCTCTTGTCGTTTAGGAAATTAATCATCCATTTCAAAATCTAGTAATGGCCAAAAAAATTCATGGTTTGATTTCATACTCTAAACAACCAAAAATTGAAATTTTTCGATAAGTTCATGTAAATAAATAATTATTTATTTTTGTAAAATTAATCTAATATAAGCAAGACCACTTCTCCTCTAAGCCCATTTTACTAGCCCATTTCATTTTTTAGTATTTATACACTAGGGGCATTCTTCATTTAGGCAATATGGGACTTTTGACACACGCACACAATTTTGGCACGCACACAACATCTTTTATGTTTAATTTCTTTACATTTTGGTCCTTATTATATATTTAAAAAAGGAGTTTGCACGGTTAAAATTTATTGACATGGATACAAAATAATGATAGCAGTCATGTAGATTAATAAAAGAGGTATAATTATCTAGATATAAAAAAGACTCCAAATTTTTTTAAAAAAATAAGAGTATAAAACACAATGTAAGGAATTGTATTAATAAAAATTAACTAATTTGAGGGTTAATTAGTTCTCATTTAACTACATATACATATATGCCAATTTATTAACATACTTTACATATTAGGTTACTTTAAGAGTCATTTTGTGTTTTAAAACACTCATATGATAATTTAAGAAAATATAAGAGACTAAATTGGTAAAAATTAAATTTAAGAGACCAAATTGATAATTAAAGCAAACTCAAGGGACTAAAAGTTTTGTTATCCAATAAAATAATTTTAAAAAAGTTTTGAAAAATTAATTAACCCCTTAAACAAGGGTATACTTGAGCTGGGCTTTGGCAACTATATTTAAGGGTGAACGAATTTTGGTAATAAATACTTAAAGTCAATTTTAACATAAAAGAGAGACAATTTTAGTTCTAACACTTTTCATTAAGATAGCTAATTAAAAAAAAGACAAGATTGTTACATTCTTTGGCTTATTTTAGTAGACAATAATAAGAGCAACAATTAGTTATATAGTTTTTAAAAGAAAAGTAAATCTACCTAGAATTCAATGTCTAAGCGATCCAGAGAGCAATTTTACCACCCTATTAGTCATATAAATGTAAGAAAAATTGCTTAATTTTTCTGTTCGTCCCTGAATTATATCAATTTCCATCATCATGTGGAGGCAAAATTAACTTTCTTGTGTGTTATTTTTTCATTATATTGTTTTCTCTATCTCATTTAGAAGATGTGAAGCTTAATGTAAAAGTGACAACATCAATAGCTAGCATAGATAAAAATTTCATACGTGCAACTTTAGACTGGTGGCCTTCCGATAAGTACGATTATGGTCACTGTCCTTGGGGACAAACGGGCATTCTCAATCTGGTATATAATTCTCTATATTTAAATTTTAAATTGTTGTTCTTGTTAAACATTAAATTGAGTATCCAAACCTCTTGCGCTTTCCATGTTGATAGGATTGGAATAACAAGATCTTGATTAATGTTATGAAGGGTAAGAAATTTTCTTGAAAAAGAAAATAACATGTCTAAGAAAGTTTCTCAATAAAATACAAGTCTTCAGCTAGGATTTTGTTTTTTTTAAGAACTTTTTGCACATTTTTGGATGTCTTCTTCACTAACGAAAGTATGCACATGTATACTTTGAAAAAAGATTAATGAAGAGGATAAAACATTTTGCCTTGACCATGAGTAGGTCAATGAATTAGGTTCCTCATGAGGAAACACACATAGTAGCCAGTTTGATACATTCACTATTTTAAATTCAAACATCTAATCATTTTAAAAATTTGTAAGTGCAGCATTTAACTCTCTGAGAATCAAATTAGGAGGATCATTAGAAGATCATGTGATGTGCAAATTTAAACACCCAAAAAATTGCCCCGAATTCACAAAGAATCAAGATGGACTGTTTGGTTTTAGCTCAGGATGCCTTAACCATACCAGATAGGACCAAATCAATGATTTGTTCAATAAAACTGTGTATACTTCTAATTCCATCAATACTCTTCACAAAAAAGTTTCATGTGATCTTTAATTATCTCAACAACTATACATATGATATCTCAAACATATGCGTATTATATAATGCTAATGTTGTTGCAGAGTCAAACTCACATTTGGGTTGAATGCCTTTCATGAAAAGAGGAGATCTAGGGAGGATAAGGTTCTTTGGGTGGTGATTGAAACCCACATGATGCTGCTACCATCATGGCTTATATTGTTTCAATAGGATACAAAATTGATTCATATGAATTAGGTGTGCAAAGTTTTCTTTATAGAAGTGCAAAGAATGTTGATGAGTTGATGGGATTAATATTTAGGATAAAAGTTTAATGTGTGGCAGGAAATGAGTTATGTGGTGATAGTATTAATGCAATATGCAAAACATATAACTGAATACAAAAAAATTAGTGATTATGTTTTATCTAGATCCTACTTCAAGTCCCCAAGCGCTAGCCCCTGGTGGCTTCTTCAAGAAGGAATGGTTTGATAGCTTTTTAATTGTATCTGGTATTGTTGATGGAGTCACCCACCATATTTACAACTTTGGTATTGGCGCGAATCAATGGATTTTCTCTTTGTTATCAAATTTTCCATAAAATAACCATTTTAAAATAGGAGTTAATTAATTATCTAGTACTAAACTTATAAAATTACAAATATATAGGCTCTTTGATACTGCAAAAATACATAGATATGAATAACCTAAAGTTTTGTCTATTTACTCTTTCTCTCTTTTGGGCATTTCCTTCAACACAAAGAAGGCAAGTGAACACTTAATTTGTATTTAGATTTTGAGAAAATGTTTTAACACTCCATCAATCTAATAAGTGTAGGTGTAGATAAGAATTTGATCAACAAGGTGCAAGACCCAATTTTCTTGAGCCAAGTTGCCCAAACATTCAAGGATATATTGACAAGTGTGAAAGAGTACACACTATGGGCTTGAGCATAGGTTGGAGAATCAGGGAAGCTTATAACAGTGGAGGCAAGAACATGTCATATACCTTTGCCAATGGCTTATGGTCATACTCCAACTATTCTATAACTTAATTAAGTTCCTTTCTTGTTCTCCTTTTATAACCTTTCTAGAAAATATTCATTTTCATGAACTTCCCTTAAAGTGCTTTCTAATGAACATTAGGTATTTGGATCAATTAGGCATGACATCAACCTTCAACCACAAGGCTTATTGTAGATAGACACTTAGTGGAGGAAACTATGGTTTGCTCAACACAACATGATTCATCCCTAACCCTAATTATTATGGGTAAGTCTTCTGATTTTGATTTGCTATATATACATGTGTGTGTGTGTGTGTGTGTGTGTGTAAATACAAGTAATTGTATGTGATTAATGTCTTTATTGAACAGAGTCCTACTATGGCATCGACTTATAGGAACTAAAGTACTTTTTGTAAACCATGAAAGCTCACCATATCTACGTCCATATGCTCATTGTTCAAAAAATAGGGTAAGCTCCATTCACTCACTCAATCAATGGTAAATTATTTTTTTTTCATTCTCAAATGTCATTGATAAAAAATAAAAAAATTTTAAATGTGTGTAGGATAGTGTGAGTGTACTACTAATAAACATGCTGAATTCTACTTCCTTTAATGTGACTGTAATGTTGACATAAATTTGTATTCGAACCAATGAGATTTTAACACAGAGAAGAGGGAGGAATAACATTTGACTCCTAAAGATGGAAACATTCAAAGCCAAGTTGTTTTGCTAAGTGGACAAGTTTTGAGCTTGACTGAGTCTAAGGACATTCCTTCCATGGAGCCTATGCTTATGGATCCTTATTCTCTGATTAATGTAGACACTGATTCCATTATCTTTACTCATTTTAATTTAATGCACTCGCTTGTGCATAGTCCTTTTATTTTGTTTTTCATGCAGCTTCATGTATGTTTTGTGTTTTTAAGATTTTTCTTTATTTCTTAATCACTTCCAAATATTGTATCATATTTGAATTGAATTTATTTACATTTATGATCATTCTTATGATATTTAGTTTGATTCTATTTGCAAATTTGTATTGTCAATATATTTGTTTGATAATCAAACATTGATATTTATGTCATGTTTTAGTGGACATAACTATTTGTGCACAGAAGTGTATTTCTACAATAGCTTTTTCTATCATATGATACAATGATTTTTTTTGAGAAAAAAAGGGAAAGGATGTCGGATAGATGGCTTTCTAGAAATTTTAATTTATATTATATGAGATACCTTTTTTGTAACATTTGAAAAAAAAAATTAACCTTAATTTATTAACCTAATAAGGGTAGTTAGTGAGTTAATGAGGTGTGTGACTAGAGGGGCTTAGCTTGGCATAATTATTATAATTTCAGCTTTAGAAGTGGGTCTAAATCAATGGCAGGCTATCCAGGCAAGGAAAGATGATGAAAAAGTGAAGAATTATTTTCTATGCCACACGTTGCAGCGCGTGGATGTCCGCCACGGTGCACAGAGACAATTTAAACATAACGAGCTCCTTTGTACCATGCACCGCGGCAAAGGACAGCATGCACCAAAGTGCATGATGAAAAATTAGATAAATCAACTCATGAGTTACACAAAAACAGAAGAGAAAAAGAGGAAGAAAATGAAGAGCTCGGTTTTGGCTCTACTAGGGCATGACATTTAGTCCCATTATTGATAGATTGAAGCTTCCAAACACCTAAGGTAAGATTATGGTTCTTTCTTCTTCCTTTCTCTCCCTCATTTATGATTGTTTATGGTAGGGTTTGAGTTGGGACATGAATTTTTGGTCCATAGGATTATGGATCTGATTTCATTAGTTAAAATAAGTTAAATGGGAGTTGTCTAATGTATTGGAATACTATAATTATGATTTTAGAAGTAGTTGGCCTATGGGAGCATTTAATATCCAAAAATTGGTATTTATGAGGTAGTTGGGAGAGGTCAATATGCATTAATGATGGTTTAAGGTGTTATTCATGACATTATGCATTCATGAAATTTAATAAGCCCATTAGGAAAGAGTGGGTATTGATTATGAGTGAATAAAAATAGTGTATGTGAAGTTTATGTTGATAAAGTTTCAAGAGCTAGATAATGATGATATCCTTGTGATATGATTGTAGAGAGGTTGGTTTTGGCACCATTTGAGCTCGTTAAAGCTTAAGAATTTGATATAGTAAGAGGTAAACCTTTGACCTCTCAAAAATTTGAGGTAACTAGGGAAAACTTAATTTTTTTAGTTAAACATTAATTGTGTTTATGAAATATGATTTGTGAAACAAATTGATGATGTGTATAGGCAAGTGTTAATTTGTGAAATGGTTTCTTTTGAAAGAAAACCTTGATTTTACCACCCTTGATGTTTTATGAAATTACTTGTGATTTATTACTATGGATGGAGAATTTTGATGAAATATGAGTTTATTATGATCATATTGTTATGTGAGTTCATGTGTTGAGAAATGATTATTAAAATGCATATTATGTGTGAAATGTACATAGCATGATCATTGGCGAGAGTTTGCCTAGGGAGAGGATTAGATTGGTTAAAATCTACGTGGTAATAGTAGTGACCGTTAGAATCGGGAACTAGCCTTGGTACTAACCATTGGAATCGAGAGGTAGCCCTTATACCAGGTTGTTTTGGGACTGTCCCACTTGTTCTATGAGGGACTTGAACCTAACTAGTCTCCACCGATTATGAGGAGGTTAGATTAGGGGTAAGACACCCCATGGTTGTTAGTATTGGGCGAAACTGGATTACATAAGTGAGTGAGTTAACCCTGGCCTGGTAGCTCCTCACAAGTGGAAGGCTGGGTTAGTGCATGAAGGATGTAACTACGTAATAGCCACCGATTTCGTGTTGGAGGTAATAGGAGGATATAAGGTTGGCATATGATTATGCACATAAGTTCGGCCACATGGTTGTTAGTTTTATGGTCTGGCACGTGTTAAGGGAGTATGGTTGTTATTTTTGTGACCCTAAGTTATGTTTTTAAAAATATCATGATATGGTGTTTTGTGGCAAGCCCGATCACATGGTTGTTAGTTTTATGAACCGTGGCCTAATGTTATGTGATATATGTGTTTATGTGCTGAATTACATCTATTTACAATTAATATGTAACTGTAAAGGTTAAGTGAAACTTGGTTATTGAGCGGTTATACTCACCCCTCAATTCTCAATATTTTCAGGCCTAGCTCATATAGAGGCTTAGGATTGTGGAGTAATCCTCTATATGCCTCTCTTTAGTTGTTTTCATGTGTATTTGTAGATGTCTTTGCCAACTAGGATTAATTGTCATGAGTTGTGCGCTATTTGCATAATTTTGTGTTTAACTAGTGTATTTTGTGCCCTGGGTTAGTGAGTTTTCATTGTAAACCCGTGGATAAGGCCAAAATACTTGTGCAAGTAGAAACATATGTATTTTTAAGAAATATGAATGAAATGGTTGATTTTGTGAAACTTTTCCTCCCCTTTTATGTCTTGTGAAAATTGGGGTTGAGTGGTGATTTTATGAAATAAGCGTGTTTGATTGTGTGTGGTGCATTGCACGAGTCCGTAAGAGCCAATTGAGTGTGGTTGGATGGTTTGTGTAAGTTATTAGCACATATGATTGTGTTGGGACACCCCTTTTGGGATATTTTGTGAAAATATGGTAGAATTGAGATTTGGTGTCTAACTTCTTATAGAAAATGAGTTTGAATATAAAGCTTTGCCATTAGCTAGAGCTAGGAGAAAGCTCCGTGTAGACACCGAAATCACCTTAATCGGATCTCGGATGGAGATTTGGGACACGTCGGAAGTCCACTCCCTATGTTGTCAAATGACAACACTGATCTATCAAATTTCGTGCAATGCACCATGGCGCATGGCACAAAGGAGACATGTCGCGGCACACGAGCCATAAACCACGATGCATGTGTCATTTTTGCACAGAACTTGTTTTTGAGTTTTAAAACTTATTATTTTAGGTCCCAATTGATTTCCAAGCTTTCGTTTGTTTTCAAAACTCTAATTTAGAGTCTTTAAATTATGTTTGAGATTTGAATTGGCAAAATTAGGATTCTTATGAAATGATTTTTGAGAAATTCTCTTTTTGAAATCTTGCAATTTGGTAAACTTCGAGGGTAAAACCTTGGATTACCTTAATTGGGAGTTAATTATGGTTTAACCTCAGGGAGATTACATTTTTTATTTGGTCATATCCAAACACATTGTTTAAATGCCCTCACAATTTGCATTGTTTAACTGTTAACTTTGATAGGGCAAAAGTGATCAGTAGTGTGAACATATATGCTTAAGGCATAGGATGTAACAAAATTTTACAAATTAAGTGTGGGTTTCGTTTTTAGTTTGGATTTTTTTTTCATAAGAGATTTATTTAATTTTCCAAAATTCTATTATGGTAACCAGATCTATGTTTAGATACATTTTCTTTCAAAGTGATAAAAGTTTTTCGATGATATACAATGAAAATTACTTTTAAATGTATATTTATTCAAAAAGACATGAGTTTTATGATATATGGAATTTGATTTGTTAATAATTATATAAACAATATAAAATTTAATTTGTTGAATGATTTATTTAATAAAAGAGTAAAAATATATAAATGGCATAAAATTTAAAATTGTAACATCCTGAATTTTAATTCCAAGAACTAGTTGCTAATTAGGGGTAAATTAATAATCAATGGATTGATTGTGATTTGAATATGGAATTGATAATTTTTGTTGTTTGGGTGTTGCATTGATAGGATGAAAGGGGTAGAGAGGCAATTTGGGACAGAATGCGTGAGCATAAGTGCGAATTTTTTTACTGTGCCATACGCTGCGGTGCACTGACCAGGAATCACTTAAAGCTAACATGATCAGCTCGTGAAATTAGAAGGAAAATTGATGGAGACATGTCCTGAGGGCAAGAGGAAGCCATCTCTACTAGGGCAAGCCTAATCTAGAGCTCAGGAGTCTACTTCATTTGATAACTTGCTAGGTAAGTATTGCATAATCCTAAGCTTCAATTCTACCTCTTTTTCATTGAATTTCATTAGTTGAGGAATCAAACCATGAGATTCTGAGGTGTTGTAATAAAAAAGAAAGGGTTAAAATAAGATAGTTAACACAGAACTAAGGTTTTGTGACTAGTATGGAATTGAATAGTTGAATTTTGAGCATTTAGGCTCAAAATGACGTAAAAGTTAGGTCAATAGGGTGAATTTGGGTGAATGGATGTGTTAGAGAGTTGTTATGGTTATTTGAGTAACTTATAAGGTTAGTGACCATGAATAATGGATAAGTGAATTGAAAAGGGTTCAATTGAATTGTTTTTTTTGTGTTAAGGGATTCAGTTTAGTTGAATCAATGCCTATGAATTATATGGGAAATTGACTGAGGGGCACTGTTATATAGATTGAGCATCTATAGAGTTACTCGTGAGAATCTGTGCCCCTAGAAGTTTATTTTGGTTGGTAACCCTTAGTAGTAAGGGTTAAAGGTAACTAGAGTAACCCTTTTACTTGTTTATTTGTGAAATTGTTTGCAAGTATTTTGATATAACTACATGCATTGTATTATGAACTGATAGAGTAGAATATTGTGAAAGTATATGCATGCAAGTGTATGAGTATTGATTGAAATGAATTTGAGAAGTGACATGTGCACTAACATGTATCGTATTTGTAAGATATACCCTAGATTATAGTAGGAAAATGCGGCCCTACCATGTGGAGGTCCAAGAAGTCCTGATGATCCAAAGTGTAGAGCTTGGCTCCGTCAGGACGGACCTAGGAGAAGAAATCCTGATAATCTAAAGCGTAAAGCTTGACTTCGTGACAATAGACTAAGGATATGGAATGATCTATGAGATTACCCTAGACTAGGGTCGGGGGTTGTAGTCCTACTCTGTACAAGGCTAAGAAGTCCTAATGATCTAGAGCGTAGAGCTGGGCTCTGGCATAATGGACCTAGGAGACCACCCATATGAAAATGATCTAGTTTGAATAATGGTATAGTAGACCCTGTTCTGGTGACTAGAGGCCTAGTCTGAGTATAGATTTTACTCTATCAAGGGAACCAGGATTGCATTGCATGAACATAATAAGATTGATGATTATGAATTTCTATATATGCATATGTTACTGTTTTATGACTAGACATGCTACTTTATCACTTGTTTATGATTTTACTTATTAAATAGCAATTGGGGTTACCTCAGAGATACTGGGACGTATGTCTCACTCTGTTACTTTTAAATGCAGGTGAAAAGAGCTTGAGAAGGTCAGGAAAGGAAGCGAGGAAAGAGTAACCTTGATAGGTAATGGTATGACTACCTTTGAGTTGAAATGAATATATAAAGTTGTTATTGAGTTAAGTTGCCAACTAAGACGTATATATATGTGTGAATATGAGAAAGTTAGATGCGATATGAAGCTTGCTTGTATATATATGTTTTGTATTGCATTGTGCCGAGGGTGCCCTGAGGAGGGTACATGGGTAGGCCAAAATGCGAAACAAGAAAGTATATATATTGTGTTGCAACTTGTTCCATTAGTGTATATATGTGTTGATTATAATTGATTATGTGAATTGAATGTGAATTGTGTTGATTGTATGAGAATTTGACATAAATGGTAAGAGCTTGACACAAATGGTGACACAGAGCCTCAGTTGAAATAGTCAAGTATATTTGTAATTTCCGACCATATGATGAGGTAGAGCCCCATAAATGAGAGTAGGAGGATTGAAAGTGGAACAAGTCTTGTTATATATGTGATTATATATATATATATGTTTTTCTCATATAAGACCACAAGTGTGTAATGTGGCTTTGAGAGGCCAAAATAGGCTATTGATGTGATATTTGATATGTATGATGTTAATCAGGTGTATGTGATCCTTTTAGACTTGATTTAAGGCCCAAAGTGGTCTAATGGGACAAGAAATGAGAATTAAACACTTAGGGTGTAAGTTTTTGAAATAAAAAGTGACTTTTTATACTTGAATGTCCAATTTTATATCAAACTGTCAGATCGAGCCCAAACTTGTTCTACTAGCTAGTAGACGATGTAAGTTTCATATGGGCACTTGAATCACTCCAATCAGATGTCAGATGTAAAACTGGCACACACTGGAAGATTGTCATTTTTGCTATCAAAATGACAGCAGAATTTTGGATAGGCGCGCTGCAGCGCATGATGCAGTCAGAACTAGGGCAGGTGTTTCTGTGCCATATGCTGTGGCACACGTGCTGCATGCTGTGGCACATGGCCCATTTTTAAGTCCGTTAACCCTCTTATTTGAATATATATTTTAAGAAGTCAGGATCCCGTGATTTTGAAAATAAATAAAGGGCTATTACTCTGATTTTAATTTCTTGATTGTGTTATATGGAATGGTAAAGCATGGGTTGAAATGGGACTTAAAGTTTGGACCTGGGGACTTTACAGAATTGATAAAAGATATAGGAAATAAAAATTAGGGTTAAGGTGCAATTTTGCCCCTAAACTATTCTTATAGAAACAATGTTGCCCTTAAACTACTCACTATAGCAATGTTGCCCCTAAACTAATTAAATCAAAGAAATGTTACTCCCACCATTTAAGTGTCAGTTATTATAGCTAGTGGGACCTACTTTTCATGAGTTAAGGTGTAATTTTCTCCTTCAACTTTTCTTAGAGGAGCAATGTTGTTTTCACCATTTAAAAATCACAAACGTCCGTTAATTGTAGTTAGTGGGACTTACTTTTTATTATTTCTCTTTGGTTAACATTGAATCAGGTCCGGATTTCAACTAGACTGTGGCATTCTAATTGTTGAATTGATTTTTGGGTAACCACTTTATGATGATCTATGTATAGGCTTTTTTGTTTATAATGCATATGAGAGAGTACATTTATTTATAATAGTTAACTTTGTACATTGATCTACTCACAACAATAAGAAGTGACTTTTTTACCCTATAAATGTTGTTTATATGCTTTTTGTTGGATCAAGAGCTCTTCTTATAGTGTTGTTAGTGTGAATTTATACTTCAACTATTTTAATATTTATCACTAAAATTAGTAAAAAAAATTGAGCTCTGTAACCTCCCTGAGGTTAAACCACAATTAACTCCAAATTATGGTAATACAAGGTTTTACCTTCAAGGATTACTAAATTGTATGGTTTTAAAAAGAGGATTTCCTAAAAATTATTTTAAAGGAATCCTAATTTTCGACAATTCAAATCTCAAACATGATTTAAGGACTCCAAATTAGAGTTTTGAAAACAAAGTGGAAGCTTAGAACTTAATTGGAACCTAAATAATGAGTTTTAAAACTCAAACAAATTTAGTACAGAAAATGACACATGCACTGTGGCTTACGGTGTGAGGCACCATGCGTCGTGGTACATTGCATGAAATTTGATAGATCAGTGTTGTCATTTGACAGCACGGGGAGCAATCTTCCGACGCATCGCAAATCTCCGTTTGACATCCGATTGGGATGATTTAACTGTCTACACTGAGCTTTCTCCTAGCTTTAGCTAATGGCACTAGTTTCATACTTAAACTCATTTTCTATAAAAAGTTGGACTCCAAAACCTATTTTGACCACTTTTTCATAAAATCTTACAAATGAGGTGTCTCAAAACAACCACACGTGCCTATAGCTTACACCAATCATCCGACCACACTTAATAGACTTTTACGGACTCGTGCAATACACCACATACAATCAAAAATGCATATCTCATAAAATCACCACTCAACCCCGGTTTTCGCATATCTCATAAAATCAACAATTTCATTTCAAATTTCTCAAAATACATATGTTTCTACTTGCATAAGTATTTTGGCCCTATATATGGGTTCACAATTAAAACTCACAAATCCAAGGCACAAAATATGCTAATCTACACAAAATAATGTCAATTAATCTTAATTGGCAATTACATTAACAAATACACATGAAAGTTACAAAAGAGAGGCAGATAGAGGGTTACTCTACAATCCTAAGCCTCAGTATGTTTTTTTTTGACTCAGATTCGATGAGCTAGGTTCTGAAAATATTGAGACTTGAGAGGTGAGTACAACCACTCAGTAACCAAGTTTTACTCGACTCATATAGTTGCATATCAATTGTAAATAGATGCAATTAGGCAAATAAGCACACATATCACTTAACACTAGGCCATAGTTTACAAAACTAACAACCATGTGATCAGGCTTACCATAGAACACTATATCATGTTATTTCATAAAAACATAACATAGGGTCATAAAAATAACAACCATGCACCCTTAACACATGTCAAACCACAAAATTAACAACCATATGGCTAGACTTATATACATGATCATATGTCAGCCTTATATCCTCCTGTTACCTCTGACATGAAACCAATAGCTATCACGTGGCTACATCCTTCACAGACTAACCCAGCCTTCCACTTGTAAAGAGCTACTGTGTCAGGGTAAACTCACTTACTTATGTAATTTAGTTTTCCCTAATACTAACAATCATGGGGTGTCATACTCCTAATCTAGCCTCATCATGAATTGGTGAAAACTAGTTAGGTTTGAGTCCATTGTAGAACAAGTAGGATGGTCCCAAAACAACTATAGGATAAGGGCTACCTCTCGATTTCAATGGTCGGTGTCAAGACTAGTTTTCAATTCCAATGGTCACTGCCAATACTCCTCTTCCTAAATGAACTCCCGCCAATGATCATGTTATACACATTTCTTACATATTATGCATTTTAATAATAAATTCATGGCAACAACCTCACATACTCATTTAAATCACTCCGCACATTTAGCATATTATATATCACAAATCTCCACTTTTGTAACAACATGCCACAAGTAAACTTTTAAATCACAAGTAAGTGGCATAATCATTTCTTTCCCAAAAATCATTTCACAAGTCAAACATTGCCAACATGCATCACACATTTAAATCATTCACCATATTTCACAAAACACAATTAATATTCAACCATAAGAGTAAAGTTTCCCTCGGTTACCTCAAACTTTTAAGAGGTCAAAGGTTTACCCCTTACTATACCAACTTCCCAAAGCTTCAACAAGCTTGAATGGTGCTAAAATAAACCTCACTACTTTCAAACCACAAGAGTCATTATCATTATCTAACGCTTGAAGCTTTATCAACATATAACTCCATACACTTTATTTTTATCAACTCATAATCACTACCCATTCATACCCAATGGGCTCATTTAATTCCATAAATGCACATTATCATTAGTAACACCTCAAACTATCATTAATGCACATAAACCTCTCCCAACTACCTCATAAATATCAATTTTCGGATATTAAATGCTCCTATGGACCAACCACTTCTAAAATCATCAATGTGGTGTTCCGATACGTCAAATAACTCCCATTATCCTCATTTTAACCAAGGGAATCAGACCCATACTCTTATAAACCGAAAATCTATTTTCTAACTCAAACCCTACCACTAATCATCATAAATGAGGGAGAAAAAGGAAGAGGAAGGAACCATAATCTTATATTGGATGTTTGGGAGCTTCAATCTAGCCCTAAAAGTACCCAATGTTGTGCCCTAGCAGAGCCAAATCAAGCTTTTCATTTTTCTTCTTCTCCTTTTCTATCTTTCTCGTGTAAAAACAAATCAGATATATCTAATTTTTGGTCGTGCGCCACGGCGCACACTGCCCTCTGTCCCGACGCATGGCACAAAGGAGCCCGTTATGTTTAAATTGTCTCTGTGTACCGCAGCAGACCAACCATACGTCACAGCGTGTGGCACAAAAAATGATTCTTCACTTTTTCTTCCTCTTTCCTTGCCTAGGTGGCTCGTCATCGATCCATATCCACTTTTAGGGTTGAAATCATAATAATTACTCCAAGTTAAGCCCCTCTAGCCACACACCTTATTAATTTACTAATTACCCTCATTAGGTTAATAAGCTAGGGTTAAATTTTTCCAATGTTACAAGCTTCTTCTCAATATATAGTTCATAACTTGTTAGAATTTTGGTAAAGATTATCATGACACATATAAATACTTTCACATGAATATTGGATGCTAGAAAGGATGTAAATGGAATGACATTAGTATAAAAAATACTTTTCATTATCTCTCTCTAGTTAACAGATGTTTATAATTTTTAAACAGCAAAGACAACATTGCTTGGATTTAATTAGTTTAAGGGGGATATTACTTATTTGAGCATAATTTAGAAGCAAAATTACACCATAACTCATGAAAAGTGAGTCTCACTAATTATAGTTAATTTGATGTTTAAATAGCGGGGGTAACATTGCTCCAATTTAATTAGTTTAGGGGTAACATTACTCCTCTAAAAATAGTTTAGGAGCAAAATTACACTTTAATCCTACAAATTATAAATCATATAAAATTTTATCATATCATGTCAACATAATTTTTTTAATTTACCAAATTTTAAATCTAACTTCTAAATTTCTTAAAAAAAATGTAAGAAAATTATATGAGGAACTAAATTTTAAAATAAAAAATATGTCATTAAATAAATTTTAAATATATTTTATAGATTAAAATAAATAGTTATTTATATTTGAATAGCGTTGTCAACATCTAAAATAAAATAAATTTTCATTTATATTTTTTTGTAGAAATAATTTATTTTGTATTTTTATAAATTAATTTCTAAAATATCCTAGTGCATTTCCCATATATGAAAAATATCGTTCTATATAATTTACTTATACAAGTACTTATACCATGAGAAAAAATATACTGTAGATATTCTTATTGTTATAATTATTTTTTTAACCACTTGTACAATTCTATTCCATATTTTTTTAGACACAAATACATGAGAAAATTATCAACTTAATATTTAACTTCAATTAGTTTTTATGGTATGCTTATTTTAAAGAAAATAGAGGGGAGGGAAGGGGAGATTTTAATGAAACCGATTTATAAAACAATCGGGAAATGATGTTGTATAAAATCTAAGGATTAATGTGAAAATTGAGGATTAATATCCCCACATAATGCATAGGTATAAGATCTAGTTGAATTTTAAACACGAAGTCACTACTATAAGAATACCAGAACATCCATATTAGAGCATTTTTAAACAAAAACACTCTAAAATAATGAAATGAAACATGCTAGAAAAATTATGTGCATAAAAATTCTCCTATATAGTATAAGGTGCCAAAACATTTTTACTAAAAAAACACTCCATTATATAACTAACATACTATTACCTTGGTTTTGCAATTTGTTCAAAGCATCGTGCCTCTTGAGGTCTTTCTAGGCGTGCAAGAGGAATTGATCCTCAAAATGAGAAAATAGATTAAATATTGTGTGATTTCCAAGGGTTTTTACTACAATTTCCTTAAAGTGCCAAAGTTGAATGAGAAACTAAAGTTATGTTAAAGATTGTACAAGGCTCGATTGCGTTACTGGTAAGTAAATACAACTGGTGCTTTGCTCGACAAAGAGAAAAGCAAAGTAAATAGCCTAGAAAGGCTAAGCTGTAATGACAAAGAAAGTTTTTCTAGATGAATTTGGAATGATATTGAGTTAGTTGTCTAATTTTTTGTGCTAGGAAAGTTAATTTGGTTGTGTTGAGTTTGCAGAGTCAAGAGAGCTTCTAGTTTCATGCTCATTGCCTTATATAGAGAAAGACAAAGACATGCTCCTTTAAATTTGAATTTTGTCTCAAAGAAGCAAACAATTGTTTGTATTGTTCTGGGCATTAAACTAGGTGAGTGCTTCACCTTTTATGGGGAGTAAGAGAAATGGCTTGATATGGGATCAGTATGCTTTCTATACAGAGGACCAAATCTATTTGGCTGTGTTTTACTTTATTTCTGATTGGGGCCTCTCTAAATGAGCATCCGAGCTTAAAGTGCTAAATCTGATCTAAACTATTACCCCTTGTGCATGATATTTTGATGCCAAGGGAGAAAAATATTTGTGCGTTAGTCAACATGCTCTATACACTCTAGACAACATGTCACATTCAAGTTTGTGTAATAGGTTTCTTACATATTGTCTAAGAGAGCTCTCATCCCTTCTCATCATGGCACTTCATCTATTTAGGTTTCCAAGGTCTAATTTAATCCCAGGTCTTATTCCACTTTATTCTTTACACGTTGCTCAAACTCCACAATTTCGACAACTCTCTTCAATTCCATTTACACTTCATCCACCGTTGAAACATCCTAAAAATTTGATTAGGATTAATTAACTTAATTAAGGGAAAATTGGTAAAAAAAATGAGTTTATTAAGCTAATTGTAATTGGGAATCACTAATGAAATTAATTGGACCCCTATACAACATTGGATTGGGTCTAAAGAGGTTATTCGGCCAATTTGGGTCAAAGAGGGGTGTTATAATGAGGCTAGGCCTCACTAGGTTGTTTGTTGTGGTGGCAGCCTCTTTTTTTTAAAAAGAAAATCTATCACTCGATAAATCGAGAGGTAGAGAAAGAAATAGAGAGGGAAGTGGAGAGAATGACTCTTATTATGCTAAGGCTTGCTCTTGGGAGTCTTTCAAGGTTATCTAAGGCTTGGAAAATGTTAGGTGTCTTTAACTCCTCTCCTGTCTTCTCATTCAATTTTTTAATGGTGTTTTAGTATGGAAAATAGTGATTTTAGTTATATAGGTATATATGCCCAAACCCAATGAACTTAAATGGGCCATTAGGATGTTATTTAAGTTTGTAAACCTATGGTTGAGGATTAAATGGGGTTATATGTTTGGGTTTATGATTTTAAGCAGACCCTGAACTTGGAAATCCTTTGTTAAGGGATAGAGGGGTTTAAAATTGGTTTAGATAAACTCTTAGGATTCTAATGAAGTAAATGAGACTAATGGGAATTAAAGCTAGTTAATAAAATAAATTTTGGATACTATGAGAGGCTATAGATAGTTATTGATTAATACCTATAGTTAGATATTGATGTGTTGAGTAATATTAGTTGTAGATTAACAACTCAAATTACTTGAGCACACTTGGAAGCTCAGGTTGAGGAGTAACTAGGTGCCCTTTTTTTATTGACTCGAGGGGTAAAAGTAACTGAAAACTTAAATTTCCTTGTATGATTTAAGCATTTATTATAATGTGAAATATAAAAATACATGCTTGATTGATATGTATTGATGAAGTATGTTTTGGGAATCCATGTAAGCAATTGTGATAAGTTATGTGCTTATGTATGTTTGTGATGTGGGAATGATGATGATATGATAAATGAGAAGCATGATTTCATTATGAACATATGAGTTATTGTCATGAGCATGAATTGAATATGCTTTGAGCGTTGAAATGAGAATGATTATAAATGTGACATGAATATAAAATGGAATGGGTGGGAGTTCACCTTAGGATTGGAAAATGTGTGTATATCCATGTGGCATGGACAACATATAGGTAGCTTCTACTATCATTTAGCTGTAATGACCTCCACCATTATGCCCAACTTTGATTTAATTAATTAAATAAAATGAACAATACATTTAAGGATCAACCTTAGCTAAAGATAATCTCATTATTTGATTTAAAAAATACTTCAAATAATTCCATCCAAGCAACCAATTTCTTGTACAAATAAGAGTTTGAACATTCTCTAGAAGGTGGGAAGACCCATACTTTGTAAGAATGCATGAGCCAATGTTGAAGGCTGATTCACTAGCTAATGTAGTGATCGGAATGCTCAAGATATCATATGAAATTTTTGAAAGGATTGAAAATCATTGTTGATTGTTCTTCCAATAATCCAAAACATTCATTTTTATGAATAATAATCTAATTTAGACTTTATAATGGAAGAGGTATCACAAATTTTCACTCTAAAAAAATCCTATATCAAATTCAAATAAGTGTTAATAAATTACCAATCAAAATAAAGTGCCAAGAATAAATATATAAAATTAAAAAAACTTACACTATAAGCTTGAGATAATGCATTTTTCTCATCTTTCCTCTTCTCCTTTGCTCTCCTTCATTCTTTAGTGGAAGGGCTGAACTTATAATTTTTGTTAGTTATAGAAAAGTTATTAAAAGCACAGCAACATTTAGTCACATTTTTAAGTATTTGCATATGTTGAATTCCATCTAATGGGACAATCTATTACCAAGCCAATTGATGTGCCAACACCCCCAACTTGCTCCATACACTTATTAAAAGTAATCATCCTCATCTCTAATTCTTTAATATAATGTCCTCTCTAACATTACCAAATACACAGAACATGAGACACAAGACACCATTATGATAATTAAGATTAATTAAATTCCTTTTATAAGGTTATCATAATACTATGGTTTAGAAAATTACTTTAAAAGATTAGGATCCCAAGAAATCCTTTTTGAAAAGTCGTTTAAGCTTAAACTACAGTCTAAAACAAATTAAATAAGGTAGCTAAAGCATAGAAATAAATTACAATACTTAAATGCATCAAATGGACATTCTAGAAACTTTCCATAAATGCACCATCTATTGTAGTAGAGGTATCACCTGCCACGACGGACAACACAAAGGGACTATATTGCTCTCTATGAATTGCACCGCATCACACCCCTATTGTCATGACAGCAAACAGTCTTGTCCGATGTCTGAGATGAGTAATTCAAGTGTCCACATGTAGCTTTCTAAGCCATCTAGCTATTTCTACTAGTCTCACACCCAAATACTCATCCATTTAAAAGTTGGATACCCAAACATAAAATGGTCTAATTTCATTTCAAAACAACCACAAGGGTATCTAAACCTACAACCCTAGTGCCAATAACCTTGAAATCACTTGAACCAACTCAAATGAATCACAAATAACCTGACAAAGCAGTCATACAACAATAATAACATTCTAAACATGATTTGGCCAATAAAACCCCAATTTCATAATGAATTAAAAAGGGGACAATAATACACATTAAACATCATTTTGGCCATTCCAATATCTATACACCACAAAAACATCACTTGCACTAATATCTCAATCTCTCACAACTAATTCAACACAGTTACATCATTCTAGGCTAAGATACACACATTTACACCAATTCTCATACAAGTGACTCCAAAACAAAACATGTCCCTAAGTTGTCATAAATATCAATTAATATTCATTACAGAAACCATAAAATGGAGAGAAAGAGGACTATACAATAGAAATCTCAATTCTTTATAGCATTTTCTTTCCCTTTGCCCCTATTGAAGCCTTTAATTGTAAAATGTAACTATAGGGTGAATTGAAGACTTAGTAACCAAATAATCTAAACAAACTACTTATGTGTGAGAATGGTTAATGAGCATTTGAAGTGGCCTTTGAGACATATATTCCATATATAACAAGTTGCATATGCATACATATAGCTATACATTAAAGATATGCATGATCAGCACACTGCCTTATATTCTCCTTATTTCCTACGACTGATTTTGTGGGCTAACAATTAATAGAGCCAAATCCATGTAATTGGATTGGCTCAAGCTCTCCAATTATGGGAGGCTACCCTAGCTAAAGGCACCTTCACTTAGTGTGGACCACATAATTCCCCTTTCCACAATGCCTAATCTATCTCAAATAGTACTGAGATTTCCAAACATATATAGAAATATGCACCGGGGCCTCCATAGTGCTAGTATACCATATGAATTTCTAAACAATGTTCCCGAACAAAGACTAGGGTGAACTCCTACCCTCTCACAATGATCATGTCAAACTTATGCTCAACAATTCCATACATAGTCATAAATATATAACTTACACTTGAATATTCATTCTCACCATAAATCATATGATTTTGAAAGTACATATACATATCTATAGGATTTAACATAAAACTTTCAAAACCACATGTGTACAAAACATAGCTATACATTCCACTTCACATAAAATTTCTAAATTATAATCATTTTACATATTGATACTAAACTAGTCTAAAACAATAATAGTAATTTTTGCAATTACCATATGACCATCCAAACACACAACTAGAGGGTTTAGAAAATTTGGTTACCTTAACCCTTTTATCACAAAAGGGTTACCGTGGTCAAAACTTAGCTCCACACGTGTTCATTAGCATAACAATACTTGATTAATAATTAATCTACAAGATTAAACATTAATATCAATTCTCACTCTAATAAATCCCTTTTTTGTCTAATTTTGGGTACCTACTATACATAAAATCTTACTTTAACACCATCAATACTTCTACTACATTTCATTAATCCCATTTAACATCCAAACACTCTAATAACACCAATCCTTTACCCACATTATTCCAAAACTCTCAAATCTCACTTAGGGTTTATTCAAACCCTAACAAAGATTCCAAATCACTACACAATCCATAAATCTAGGTTTAGAAGCTTGATTTAACTCTCCAAGATCTTAACTAAGTCAATGGGTTCAGTTACAACCCATAAAAATTGAAATCAAACCCCACATTATTCTAAGACTATCTAAACTATTAAATTTAAAATGGAGCACAACATCTCACATGAAAAAATTCTCCATTGCATAGGAACCTACTTTTCCAACTCAATTTCTCTCTCTCTCTCTCTCTCAATATTTCTTGCATGCTATCATTTTATAAAGTATTATCTAATGTAATAGAAAATACTTTTTTTATCAATTACCCACTCTATCAAGAATTTATATACTTTTCTTGCCAATTCCACCCTAGAGTGTGGTAGCTTCATCTTACAACAAGAGAGTATTTAGCTATTAAGCCTCTACTTGTTATCAGTAACAAAATAGGAAGTTAAACATATTTATCCTTGTGAAGTTATTGCAGTCTAATAATTAGATGTTAACATATTCTACCAAGACTCTTTAGCATTGTTTGCTTTGAAATTCTTTTTTTATTAATATATAATTTCCTAACATTTGACATAAAATATTTTATAGAAAAAGAGGTGGCATTAGGATTTAAATACTGCTATATTTTCCTTACCCATTTGTTTTCAACATAGAAATAAAGAAGATTATGCTCAATAATAGCCATAGAAAGCATCTCTCTTAAAACTCCAAAACCATCTTTCCTACAAACAAGCTTTCCTTCATAATTTAATATCATTATACCAACATTAAGATATCTTGCAAGCAGTTGAAAAGTTTGAACATAAAGGAAGAGAGTAGAAGTCCTATATGACTACCAATCTTGTACAGGATTCCACAACCATGACATTTTGCTATTGGTATCCCATTAACAAATACCTTAGTAAAAGACTTCTAAATAATAGATCTTTCTTTTTTATCTTTCTTTTTTTCTTATTTTTCTCATCAGTGCCACATATTCCTCTCTTCCTCCATCACAGTATTAGGAGTAGTAGCACTAGCAACACTTTCATCTCCTAACTATAACTCATCATTAATTTCAAACCCTTGTAAGTCTACCTTATCATCTATAAATCTATCCTTTGAGAAGAATTAGGCATTTTATCTAAGAAAATATAACTAAGAAATTAGAAATTACCATCTATAACTATCTATAGTTTACTAATTGAAGAAAAACAATCAAACCAATGAATGGAATCAGAAATAATCAAGGTACAGAGGAACTCAACCTACCTGAGTGAGAGAAAGGAAGGAAGAGGAGATAGAGAATAAGTTAACAAGAACTAGAGACAATGAGAATAGAGATTGAGTCAAAGAGAAATAAAAAATGTCACTGCTACTACATCAACGAGAACTAGAGAGGAAGATTTTATAACCAAGAGTGATAGTGAGTTGAGCAAAGATGAAGGTAAGGACTAAAGATGTGAATTCAAGTAAGAAAACATGATCAGCAGAGAAGAGACCGAAGAGTGAGAAAGAGTGAGTTGAGTGAAGACCATAAAGCAATTTTGTTGAGTAGAGAATGAGAGAAGAGATTGAAGAGCTAAGTTGACTGAAGAGGTTGAGACCAAAAGTGTCCTAGGGTTAAACAATAATGATTTTGATTTTGAGTGTGTGAGTGTGAGGCTATGAGCTAAAAAAAACATAGGCAGGACTCAGAAGGCTTGTGTGTTGTGCCTTTATGGACTAGACTCTCATATTAGTCTCGAGTCTCAGCTGCACCAAGTGGAGTTAGCCTCTATATGTGTGGTAGATTTTTTTTTTAAAAAAGCAGGTTAGTGAACTAGCTTGTTTAGCCAGCACAATTTCATGGTGCGGACCAACCGAGCCTATTTTTCAAAACAAGCTCATTTTGCCAACTTAAACCATAAAAAATGGTAGGGTAATAGGCTAGCCTACTGGGTTGAGCCCTTTTTCTTAGCTGTAATAATAGCTAACCTTAAGGCACTATAGTTTTGATTGATATAACATGGAAGCGTTTTTTATTATTTAACCTGCCAAGTTTTAATGGGTCTTTGAAGGCTAGAAAAATCAAGTAATGGATAGATCAACTAGAAATCATCTTCAAGCAGTGATTTGCTCATTAGAGCAAAAAGTAGTCTTCAACATGATATTGCTTATTGATGTGGCTAAGCATTGGTGGGAGAGTACAAAGCCATCTAATGGATCCTAGTTGATTGGGGATGAATTCATGAAAAAAGTCTTTGATCATTACTTTCTCAAGGGCCAAGAAGGAATCAAAGTTCCATAAGTTGGTACAAGGAAATATGGATGAAGAATAATTTATTGTGAAGTTCAATGAGCTGTCAAGTACTTTGCTTATCTATTAATGCATGATAACAATCGATAGATGGCTAAGTAGCTTTTAAAGAAGGCTAGACTGGAATATCACCAACAATTGTCACATCTCGAGATTACCTCCATTGATAAGATGTGTGCGAAGTTGAGAATCTTAGTGAGGAGGACTAGAGAGATTGAGTGATAAATCATAATTTTTATATATTTTATCTTACCTTTTCCATGCATGTTAATAAAAATTTTGGGGCTAATTAGGGTCTATTAGATATTATTTATTATTAGCCAATTTTGAAGAATAATATATTTTTGGATTAATTATAGGAATTTTGGTCTTGAATTGTTAATATTTTATTTTTCTATTTTTAACATGGTTTAACATTGTTAGTATTTAATTAAGCTTAATTTGAATTATTATACATTATTTAAGTTGTTGGCTATTTTGTGGGAAATTTATAATTGTTAGAAAAAAATAATTTTAAAGTATTTCATAAGATATGAGACTTGTTTTAGACATACACTACTACAAAAATTTGAATATAAGATGCCATAAAAAATAACAGTTAAAAAATACATCATATATGAGAGAAGCGAGTGATGGTCAAGCAATAAATGACAGGTTTTTAAAATACCTATCATTTATTTCTTTTATACAAATGATGGGTATTTTAAAAAATCATCATATGAAGTTTAAAATTTAGACAAAAAACTTTAAAAAAATTTTAAACAATCAAACACCTATCATATATTGTGAAACTTTAAACGATGGGTGTTTAAAACATCAGTCATTTAAAGGTTGACAACGTTTCAATTTCTGAAGTTAAAAAAATAAAAAAAAATTAAACTTTAAATGAAGGGTGTTTAAAACACCTATCATTTTAAGATCTCAGATTAAATGATGGGTGTTTTAAACACCGATCATTTAAAGGTCCAAAAGTTTCAATTTTTGAAGGTAAAAAACAATTAAAAAAATTTAAACTTTAAATTATGAGTGTTTCAAACACTCATAATTTAAAGTTATTACAATATACGATAGGTGTTTAAAACACTCATAATATATTGTGGAATAAATGATGGGCATTAAAAAGCTCATCATTTATTCCCTTTTATTAATCAATTCTACTTCCTCATTTTTCATTCCAACCCATTCGTCTTCGTGTCTCCTCTCTTTTCCATTTGCATATGAAATCATTAGAACTCCTATAATCTTCCTCTATTGCTGTCGTCGACCATTGTCGTCCTCTCCTATGTGAAGTCGCCATGTCCTACACCTTCGTTCACCATCCAAGTTTCTTCCTCTTTGGGTTTCAATCCCTTCTTCTCCAAGGTACGTCAATGTGTGATTTCTATGGTTTTTCTTCATTCTCTTCCAATATCCTTAGATTTTTAGGTTATGGGATTGATTTATTTAATGTTATGAATTGTTTTATTAGTTGATTTTTCTTGTTTAAATTTTGCTCATTTGTTGCCCATTTTTTGTATTATGAGGTGTTGAAAATTGTTAATATTTGATGTGTTATTGGCCTGAGAATGATAGTAGATGATATAGTTAGTCTTAGGATGATTGTTAAGATAAAAATGAGTGATCAAAATAGGATATTTATAATGATTGCATTTTTTATGAATTTTGAATGATTTATTTTAATAATTTTTAATTTAAATTCCATGTCTTGTTTGATCAAAGTAGTTTATCATTCAAAACTACATATTGAAATGTACTAGTGTACTAATTTTTATTACAATTAGAGTTGATTTAAGTGATCGAAACCGACGTGCGATTTCTCTAAAAATCATTGTTATTTTATTGAGATTTTTACATTTGCTAAAAAATGATGTTTTCTTAGCTTGGGATTGCTAATATAGGATGTGTGTAACCTTAGAATGATCAATGAGACAAAAACAATTGATTGAAAATGATGTTTATGGTATTTTTTTTTTTTCTATGATTTTTTAATGAATTTTAGATATAATTTTACCATAATTAAGTTGATTTAAAACTGCTATTTTGTGAGAATTTTGTTATTGTTATGATTGTATATGGTTGAAATTATTTTGTTGAGTGATATGCCAAGATTGAAAAGAGGGTTTAAGCCTAGGAAATACTTTTTCTATGCCATTATGCTGCCTAATTTTTTTCAACGGTTGAAAGAATATGTGAATGCTCATGCATTGTGATTCATGAATCGTGATATATTAATTACTTTATATTATATGTAGAGTAATCAATTTCTTTTTTGATGATCTTTCTATCATTCCTTTCCTGTCCATATTTATGAGTCATTGATCATATTTCCTTGAATGAATTTTTTTCTAGATTAAAGTTATGGATAAAGAATGGATGTCTACCAATCAATTAAGTAAAGAATATTTGAATGGTGTCAAAGAGTTTATGAAGTTTACTCTCGAGCATGTAAAAGACCTTAGAAGAATATTGTGCCCTTGTGTAAGATATGGTCTTTTAAAGCAAATTAGTGCGTCTAAGTTAGAAGACCATTTAGTATGCCATGAAATTGATGAAAATTACAAGTGTTGGCATAAGTATAGAAAGACTAGAGACGATAAGTGTACTAGTAATTAGGAGTATAAAAAAAGCTTTGAATCAAATGATTATGACATAGATACTTATAAGGATGATTGTCTTAAAGAGATAGCCAATGCAATTGAAAGGGAACTTGAGGATTGTCTTGAAATGTTAGAGATGTTGAAAAGTGATACAAAGAAGCCCTTATATGTTAGTTGCATCGAATTCACAAATTTATCGACAGTGTTAAAATTGTACAACTTGAAAGTGAGCAATGGATTGAGTGATAAGAGCTTTACAGAAAATCTTACACTTATAAAACAACTTCTATCTACGATCAACGAGCTTTCAAGAACTATGTATAAGGTAAAATAAATGCTATAGTCAATTGGTATGAGTTATAAGAAAATACACACCTGTCCTAATGATTGCATATTATTTAGAAATGAATATGTATCATTAATAGAGTGTCCAAATTATAATGCCTCATGCTACAAAGAAAACGGGAAGAGTCCAGAAAAGGCGTTATGGTACTTTCCCATTGTACCTAGATTTAAACAACTATATAGTAGTGCAGACGATGCAAAAAATTTGACATGGCATGTAGATAAATGGATCAAAGATGGGAAGCTTCAACATCCAGCTAAATCTTCTCGATGAAAAAAATTGATCTTCATTACCCTACTTTGGAGTAGAAGATAGAAACCTTTGCCTCATATTATCTACTGATAGAATGATTCCACATGAGTTTTAAAGTATTACTCACAATACATGGCTAGTTATTTTGGTAATTTACATACCTCTATAGTTATATATGAAGCAAAAATATATGATACTATCCATTCTAATTTCAAGGCCAAAACAACCGAGAAATAACATAGACATATATTTGACTCCTTTAATTAAAGATTTAAAATTATTGTGGGAGCACAATGTTGAGGTATATGATGGATATAGAGAAGAAAGGTTAAATTTGAGAGCAATATTGTTTGGCACAATCAATGATTTTCTATCATATGGTAATTTTTTAGGGTATAGTATCAAAGGAAAAATCAGATCTCCTATTTATGAAGAAGGTGCACATTTAGTAAGATTAGAACATGTGATGAAGAATGTTTATCTCAAACATCACAAATGGTTGTATCCTTATTATTATTATTAGCGCCTAAAAAAAGCTTTCAATGAGAATTTAGAAGAAAGTAAGGCACGTTTGCCATTGACATGTGAGCAACATTTTAATAAGGTAAAAATGTTGAATATTGAGTTTGGTAAACCATTTGCAAAGCATTTTGGGACATGTGAATGGAAGAAAATGTCTAATTTTTCCCTACTATATTAGCAATCCCTCCTATATGTGAGACATTTTCTTGATATCATGCACATTGAGAGAAATATGTCTGATAGTTTAATTAGTACATTACTTTATATTTCAAGAAAGACTAAAGATGGCATCAAGGCAAGACTTGATATGATTTCCATAGGGATAAGGGAAGACTTGGCTCCGCAAGAGAAGGGAAGTTGGACATTTCTTTGTGCAATGGCTTATACACTGTCTAGAAAAGAAAAGAAAACTTTTTGTGAGTTACTTACTACTATTAAAGTTTTAGAGGGGTACTCTTCAAACATTAAGGGCCTTGTGTCATTTAAGGATTTGAAGTTGAAGGTTTTAAAATTGCATGATTTTCATGTGTTAATGAAAAATTTTATTTTAGTGGCTATACGTTCCATTTTACCCAATACGGTTCAAGCCACAATCATAAAATTATGTTTTTTCTTTAAATATATATGCAGTAAAGCGATTGACCTAATAAAATTGCCAAGATTGCAAAGCTGAATTGTGTTAATCTTATGTGAACTTGATATGTATTTTCTGCCTACATTCTTTGATATAATGGTGTACTTAACTATTCACTTAATTAGAGAGATAGAAATGTATGGCCAGTTTTTTTGAGATGGATGTATCCATTTGAGGGTTACAAGAAAATACTAAATATTTAAACTATCCGCTACCTATTCCTACCTAGGACGTAGGGATTGTTGGAGAGGCGATGGGTAGTTTTATTGGATGGCAAGCTAGTCAAGTTAAGATACTAAATTCAAAAAAAAAAAAAACTAGTCAAGATGTATAGTCCAAGAAAAAGATGATACCTCGATCTAGACTCTCCTAAAAAAAGACAGTCTCCCATAAAGCTATGCCACAATAAGAGCCTCAATTGCCAAGCCAACACAAAAATTTGCTCCAAGCATATGCAAGGATTTATGGTTCCAATCCTCCAATCCTGCAAATCCCATTCGAGGTTGGTATATATGACAAAGACCGATATGACATGCCTTCGCTTGATATTATTGATGAAGTGCTTTAACATGATATGACTAGTCTTACTATTCTCAGCTTCTACATACAGTAATTTTTTTCTATATATGAATAGTTAATATTTTAACTTTAAACTAATCCATTTTTAATATTTATAATGAGTTCTTGTATGAAAAATTTGTTGTCCCTTTTGATCTATAAACAAAGTTTAGTCCTCATGAAGTAGGTACACATGCCTTGATTAAAAGCAACAAAATTTTAGAATAAGCAAAGACATTAAGCGAAAATTTTGAAATAAGGGCTCAAAAGGGAACATTATTCATAATACCATTCTATCAAGGATGACATACACCTCACTTACCTTAATAATTTGTTTACTTTTAGTTTAATCAATTAATTATAATTTTGTAACACTTGTTAATACTGTTAGCGATCATTAGATATTGATCACCACCGAACCATTCGACAATACTCCAAAGATATATTATCTTGATTCTCTTGGAGGGCAACTAAGGAATAGACAAATTTTATTGGAGTTGATTAACATGTAAGTGCATAAAGTATTTTGCATATTTATTTATTTATTTAAATTCCATACTAACATATTTTTACTATTTTATTAGGCAATTCTGTTATACCACACTAACACAAAACATCAATTCTAAGGTCATTTACAAATTTTGATGTGGCCTATACTTGGAATATAATAAAGGTAATTGGAATCATTTATTAAATTGAAATATAATGCATTAATACATATTTATTAATTTTTTAATTTTTAGTGTCCAAGACAAGAAAAATAGCTTGGATTGTGGCTTTTGCCTCATAAGGTTCATTAAGAACATCATTATCCATAACGAGAACAAAATTCCTAAGATGGTATGTCAACAATTTTCACTTTTAAATTACAAAAAAAATTTATGTATTGAAATTAATTTATGGTGGATCATTTATATATTGCAGTACTAAGATGATTCTTATGTTGAAAAATTCGGGAATGTGAACATAAATGAGGTAATTGAAGAATGATATCAATACATTTTCCAAGTGTAGATCTCATATAAAAAAGATCAATAAAAACTACTTAGCTAGGATGTTTATATTTTTTATAGGTAGTTTATTTTTGAAAATAGTTTACTTTATAAAATTACATTTGTTTACTTAATATAGATTAGTTAAGATGTTTATTGATTAATTTTAAAATTGAATATAATAAATTTTGTTGGTATTCAAATCTAGAATAATTGTCTGCCACTATTTTAATTTCTTTTTACAAGGAGCTAGTATAAAACTAGCTCCCATAGTAAAAAAAACCACATAATAAATGGCAGTTATCTAAATGACCATTATTTATCTCACAATAAATGATGGGTAAATGATTTGCCCGTCATTTAAAGTATGGTAAATTTCTTCCAAAATTTATCATAATTTAAATGACGGGCAAATCATTTACCCATCATTTATTATATCATTCAGCTCAGACATTTGTAAAAAAATTTATTTTAAATGATGGTTATATTACTATAATTTATTAGGGGACTTTAAATGTCAACAACATAAATGATGTGTATTAACTGTCATTTATAGGCTAAAATAACTAACATTTATTCTTTTTTTGTAGTAGTGATATTATACACTAATGGGTGCATTTAAATTTTTAGACCATGTAGATAAAATTAATGAAACTTAATGGTGGAGCTTGAATCTTGATAATTAAAAAAGCATTCAAGGCTTATAGGGAGACAAGACAAGGAAAGAATTCTTAAGGATTTTCAAGAATACAAAAGACATTTCTAATAAAAGAAAATTAGATAATTTTTATACTTTTCTTTTTATCTTTTTTTTTCTCATTTGCTCCCTTTAAATTCAATGGTGTGGATTTTTCTGATAATGAGAATTTGAGATTCAAAGAAATTGAGAAGGAAATTTTTTATGATGAGCCATTATTAAGCATGCCTAATATTGCTGAATCAAATGAGCAAGATGATTTTGAGGTAATTTATCACTACTATTCATACATATATGATTGTGAAAAACCTCATACAACTAGTTTCAAACCTAAGGCTAATTCTATGATAAAAAGAAAAAAAATTGTTTCAATTCAAGATTTCTTAAGATTAATGCTAGGAAATTTGAAAAGAAGAATTTTAGAAAAGGGATTTTTTCTAAAAGAAACTTTCATGATAGCAAATGGAATCATGATGCATATCATTCTATGACTTGCTATTATTGTGGTAGAAGTGGTCATATTTCTCATAATTTTATCATAAAAGAAATCTCTATAAGAGAAATGTCAATTAAGGCATGCCTACAAGACAAATGAAGTCTTCTGCCAACCATTATGGATCCAAGATGAAATGGGCATTAAAGGAAATCTCTAGATCTTCATTTGTGCATGTGAAAGGGAATGTTGAATTAAGAAGTAAATACTTATCATGGAGAAGAGCTGAGAAAACTTTCCTCCAAAGAAGTTCACATGCATATGCTGCTCACCTTTACAAGAAACAATACACATAAGTTGCACAAGAGAAAAGAAGTTTCAAGCAACAACATGCAACAATGACAAAGCCAATCATCAGAAAAGGCAAGGGTCAAACAAAAACTTCTCACTCCACAAGAATGGATTTTCATAAATTGTCATTCAATTACCACAAAGAAAATGGGAGAAATAAAAAATCTCTCAATTATAGGAAACTATAAATCCATATGCCATGAGATATTTCTAACATCCACCTAAAGCAAGAAGTCAAACTCAATGATGCGTAAGAAAAGGAAATTCATCAGGGATTTCAAAAAGGGTAAACTTGAGGTATAAATCTTTTACCTAAGTTAAAATTCTATTGTTCATTCTCCCTACATATAGTCTGCATAGCCTCCCATGCATACATAATTTTTGAAAAAGAATAACTATTTTATGCATAAAAACTCACTTTCAATTGAGTTAGCATATTATTGCATTCCATCTCTTATTTCTTACAAGTTAACATTGAATGGATCCAAGTAAAAATGGATACCAAAAGAAAATGAAGAATCATCTAATTTTATAGGAAAGCACTTGACACAAAATGGTTATACATCTCTCATCAAGTTTGAAAGATGATGCACTACTATGGAAGGATGCTTCGATCATGTGCAAATTAGGCAGAGTAATGATAAAAGCTAGTTAAAGATGCATCAAGAAGTAACATAAAAGGAGTAAGTTAGAGGAAAATATTGAAAATATTGTCAAATTATCAAAGATTTCCTTAAAAGAGTAAATTCTCCTCATAATGATAAATTACAAAAAAAGAATGACATCTCCCCTACCATAATACTCAAAGGATCATCAGAAGAAGAAATACATTTAACAAAAGATAAATTTAAAAAATCTGATAAGATGAATGTGATGAACTGAAGTAGAAGAAATTGCAAACTATACTTAATTGCTAAGTATCTTTCTATCTTGTTATACCCGTTGTGCTATACAGTCGCCCATTCATCATAAGGGAAAAGAAGAAAGGAGCTAGCCTTCAATAAGTGTAGGTCGAAAAAAAGGAGTCGCCACTGAGATTTTAAGAAAAAATCTTAGGAAATCAACCAAAAGTGATAAGGATTGTCTTTGAAACTAGATATAGGTTCAGGAGTCAATCGTGAGTAGGGAGGTTTTACACACCCTACAACACCCATTCTACAAAACGGTTACCTTAGTTAATTGTGCAATTAATATGGCCTTTTAAAATAATTTTAACTACTCTTTTTATTATTCACCTGCTAAAACAAAATATATCTAAAAAGGACAAACAAAAATTAAATTTAAATATGAAAGAAAAAATATTATTTATTTACAAGGCAAAGTTGACCTAGGATGAGAGCCTAAAGCCTACATACCTACTAGAGGGATTAATGCAAAAAATGAAAAAAAATGATATGCCATGATAGTGCATGAAAATATGCCCTCAGTTGTCTTATTTTAGTTGAATTCTAATTTTTAGATATATACCTTCAAGAAGATTAGGCTTTAACTAGTAGGTTGGTTACTAAGGTTGTCCAGTAATGTGTAGAGTTTTAAGATAGATCTACATTCCTATTAGATACATGGTCCCCAAGTTGCTTCCTGTTTAAGCTAAAATATGAAATGTTGCTCGCTAAAGCATCAAGTAGATCATAAAGCTATTTGGGCCAAGTGACTGAAGAATCAGGCCTAATCAACAATTTGAATAGAGGGACCGGCCCTAAGCTTAATGGAAAGCCACGACAGGATGAGCATGTCAAAATCTCGCCAATTACAAGCTTTAGACCGTTGGCACATAAAGACACGATCCCAAATGATCCCAGAATCTGCATTCATAACATCATCATGCTTAAGTATCACAGTGAGATGGGCTAGTTGCTAAAAATGAAAAACACTAAGTAAAGATTGTGCCATGAGTTTTGCGGGATTCCTGATTCTTCGACAAAATGTTCTAGGTCTTAAGGAAGAAACTACTATCAATTTGACACTATAAATAGAATACTAAAGCATAGAAGAAAGACAATCAATACTCAAAAAAGAATCGCATTCGACACCTATAGCTTTTAGGTTTATCAATTAGTTTTCTTTTTAATTTATACTTGTAATCTTTTCACATTTCAGTAACAATAGAAAATACTTGTTCTACTAAGTCTTGCGTATCTTTTATATCTAGGTGAACTATGGTAAGGGAGCCCTGGACCCTTTTATTATCAATTAAGACTCAGCATCTCTGGCACACCTGGTAATTTATTGTTCACAGACGAATAATTTTTGACACGCCTAGTGAGACCTGTGTAATAAAGATGATAATGACAAGAAAGGACAAAAGAAATGATGAAATAGGTGCTAGTTCTCACAAACCAGAAGGGAAATCTATACTCATAGGGTCGAAACAATTGATGCCTGAAGCTGAGGCAACTAAACATCGTAAGCACATAATGATGATGTCGACAGGTAGCAGCAGCACAAGCCCTAAATCAAAGCTAGGAAGTGGATAGGAAAACCCTCTGATCATATCCAATAATCTTGTAACAAAAGTACTATGAGGAATTCAAGACTAAATAGATAAACAACTAGAAGAAAACTAGAAGTTCTTTGCTATATCCTTGGAAACATCAGAACACAGGGAAAAGGAAAGACAACAAATCATGATGCAGGCTTTGCATGATAGCATAAAGAACTTAACTGCATCCTTGAGAGGAACTCCTCTAGAAGTAAGCTCAAACTTAGGACTACATAGAGGACAACAAGTAGGAATTAATGTAGGCGCTGGCCCTCAAAGCCGCCCAATTATAAAGGGCTATTCTAATCCCCATGCTTTTGCTAACACTAATCTTTTAGATAACCCCTCATATTATTTACAGGAGCCTAGCACGAGTGGCCTAGGGGATATGTGAATAGTCCCGGAGCATCAAAACGAGCCTCTGAACTGATTGCTAAACATAAAGGCCCTAAGGGATGCTATTCAAGACATATACGGATCGAGGCTAAGGTTGATTGGCTATCCCACTTTCTCAATGCCATATCCAAGACATAGACAGAGATAACCCATACCCTCAAGGTATAGGATCCCTAACTTTACACTACTATGAAGAGATATAATGCAGTCCACCCTAGAGCACGTTGGAAGATTCATGATCCAATGTGGAGAAATTGCCAACTATGAGAACTTTGCTAACTCAAAGCTAAGATTGTTCCCAAACACTCTCATAGGCCTAGAATTCATATGGTATACTTCACTACCATGTAACTCAATTATTAGCTAGATGGGGATGGAGCAGAAGTTTCATGTGCAATTCTATAAGGTAAAACTAGAAGTTAACATAGCAAAACTCTATAAGTTCACCCAATGGGCTGGGGAGATAGTGAACCAATTTGATGAGGTTCAAATGGCTAAGGATCAAGTGCCATGTGCCACTTTTAGATACTGAATTTGTCAAGATGGCCCAAGCAAGCCTTGATATAGAGCTTCGAAAGAAGTTTTAAGGGATAGAATTTTGAGATTTTATGAGCTCATAGCCAAGGTTTAGGGATATGAGGAATTGCTGAAAGAGGAAGAACATCGTCTATAGACTACGGTAGGAACCTACTTTGGTGACCTTAACATAGCAGTGGCAGAGTTGAAAAATACAGGCAACTACACATGCCCAGCCCTGATAAAGAATACCAAGGAGACTCCCAAAAGGCCTAACGTAGTGCAATACACCTTCAACACTACTAAAATAGAGGAGATCTTCGATTTCCTACTTAAGGAGAACTTCATCTCACTATCCCCTGACCACAAGATTCCTTCAAAAGAGGAGCAAAGATGGAAGGAGTACTGCAAATACCATCACTTATGGAGTCAAAATATTAAGTCTTGTTAGGGCTTTAAAAATGTCATCCAAGACTAACTAAATTAATAAAGGATCCTTAAGTTCTCAAAAGAAAAATCCATGGTCGTGGACGAGGATCCATTTCTTCCATTTGCCACAGTAAACATGATGGAGATAAACTTTAATGGACGACAAACTAAGAGAAATGATGATAGGTAAAGAGATAGGAGGCCTGGAATGTTTGGACCAGGGAAGATGTAGCTCAAGAGAGCTTGAGAACAGTGTGGGACTACTTAGAGGAACCTACAAGCTGGTCAAATAGGAACAGGTCCTCAAGATGGGACATTTGCCTGGAGGGGCAAAACATGAGAAGCCTAGAAAGATCAAAGGTGGTTTGGATCACTTGAGAGAAACCACGAGTAGCTAAGAGATTGACAACTAGCAAACAGTAAAGCAGAACAGCAAGCGGCCGTTGAAATAGGACATTAGTCTAGAGGGATTACTTATGATGAAATCAACGGGTCTACAATAGCTTAGGACCATTTGGAAGAGCCATCTAGTAAATTTGACTACTTCGTCAAGTATTCAGCACTGGCAAGAGCAAGTGAACCTTTAACAGGGATACCTTCAGGTTAGGATGTAGGCCCCAACAAACTACCATTAACACCATCAGAAAGCACCACAGAGCTTCATTCAAAACTAAAAGTTTTTAAGAGTTCAGGCAAGTTCGTTACACTACCTAATACTATGCTACCTCTAAAGTGAAGAGCCACAAGGCATAAAAAATTCCTAGATGCCTTAACCAGAACTAAAAAAATGACTTCTTCAATGAAAGTGGGCTATAAAAGATATCTTGAGCAGCAGAAGGCTAAGGCACAAGAAGGCTTTGACGTACAGGAAACTGATAAGTTCAAGAGGAAGTCTACCAAGGATCAGGACGAGGGGATCAAGAATGAAAGCTAGTGTAATGGGACCATTCACGTTGGGGAGATAATTCTTAATCTTTGATGCATGATTTCATTAACTCTCCCTTCCCAATTTTGGTCTACCACTAGGACTCAGGAGCAGTCTAAGCAAAACAACTCAGGGGCAATGTACACAGGTACCTATCAATATTGCCCAATGGAACCTAGGGAGGATAAGGAACCTGAATCAGTAAAGATGCTGACACAAAAAAGGGAAGGCTTAAGTAGAGCCCTTCTGCTAGGTCACTTTACAAGCTGTAGAAGGAAAGCTAAAATGGGCTATCCTGGAAAAGCCAAGTGTTAAGATGACCTAACACTGAAAGGCTTTGTACATTTTGATGGGAAGCTAATAACCAGGGTACTAGTAGATAATGGCTCAGTAGTAAATATACTGCCAGCTCGTGTGATGCTCAAGATGGGACGAGAGAAATGAGACTTGATGCCAACAGAAGTGTCTATAATAGGATTCAATGGGACTGCTTTCATGGTCCTTAGTGTATTGCCATTATAGGTCGATATCGGGACTAAATCCTCTCTGATAACCTTTTTTATAATCAGCATAACAGCACAATATCATGCCTTATTAGGTTAGGACTGGATTCATGCCAATAAGTGCATACCTTCCTTGCTACACTAAATGCTTCTTATATGGAAGGGGGAAGAGGTAAAAGTGGTCTGGACTGAGGATAAACCCTTCACAACGGTCATTGACTTTATGGATGCAAGGTATTACAATGGTGATGTGGGCCCATTCACGTTTCAAAAGGTACAAGAGGATCTGAACAAAGCCCTTCCATGTAAAACAACAATGCATTCTATCATGCCTCTAGCATCACAAAGGCGTAAGCCCATCATAGAATTGATGGATGATTGAGTTAGATCATAAAAAGGCTATAACAATTATGACCATCTAAAAATTATGGTTGCACAACTTATAAGAAATATTAGAAGACTACGGACTTGAGACTTTTGGGACCGAGGTCATTTATGAAGATAAAACCTAAAAAGTAATGCAACTACACTAGCTAGATCACGTACCTTTAAAGTTCAAACACATAGCCTCGGAGTTACAGGATTTGTTGGAAAACGTAAACCTCAAGTCTCCAGAAGAGTAGAGAATTACCTTTGTTAGCTCACTATTAGATGAGGAACAAAAGAATTCCTTTAAACAAGTGCTACAGGAATTCAAGGATTGCTTCGCATGGGACTATGATGAAATGTCAAGGTTGGTAAGGCAATTGGTGGAACACAGGCTTCCTATAAAGCTAAACTATAGACCACATCAATAGCCCACTACGAGAATGTCAGTTGAAGTAGAGCTACAAGTAAAAAAAGAGATCAAACGCGTCTTACAAGCTGGCTTTATACGGCCTTGCAAGTATGCATAATGGCTCTCAAAACATAGTTCCAGTAATTAATAAAAATAGAAAGCTAAGGATGTGTGTGGATTTCTGGAATGTAAACTCAGCCACGCCTAAAGACATGTATGCAATGCCTATTACAAACAAGTTGATAGATGATGAGGCTGGGAATGCATTATTATCAGATATTTATTACGGAAGAGAATATTCACAAAACTGCTTTTAGGTACCCGGGCTCTATTGGAACATTCAAATAAGTAGTCATGCTATTCGGTCTAAAAAATGCCAGGGCCACTTATCAGTAGGCTATGAATGCTATCTTTCAAAATATGATAGGAAAATATTTGAAGGTATACATAGATGATATAATAATTAAATCAAAAAAAGCACACAATTATATCAAGCATTTGATAACAAACTTCCTCCAAATGAGGGAAGTAGGCCACACTTAAGTGTGCGTATGGTATATTACAGGTAACTTCCTTGAATTCCTAGTCCACAGAAAGGGGATTGAAGTAGACTGAAACAAAGCATGGGCTATTCTAGAAGCAAAGGTATCAAGCAATAAGAAAGAGCTTCAAAGTTTTTTAGGCCAAGTCAATTATCTCAAGCGTTTTATTTCGAATCTGGCAGGGAAGACTAAGGAGTTTTCTGAGATTTTAAAACTTAAGAATTCACCTAGACTGTACACCATTATAGGGCCTTTGACAGAATCAAAGAACACTTGACAAGGTCCACAGTCTTAGTGGCGTCGAGGGAGAACACCCTATTTTTATTGTATTACGCTTCCACCGCCACGTCCATAGGATGTATGTTAGCCTAAACTATTGATGGGGGACATAAATAGGTGATTTATTATTTAAGTAGGTGTTTGACTCCCACAGAGATCAGATACTCAATTGTAGAGATAGCATGCTTTGCACTGTGCTATGCTTGTACCAAATTAAGGCATTATATAATAAATGCAATCGTATATGTGGTTTCATATTCTAATTTAATTAAGTATATACATAATCAACCAATCATGGTAGGCCATATAAGAAAGTGTAGCTTGGCCCTTATAGAATTTTCATTAATATTCTCACCCCAAAAATTAGTAAAAGGCCAAGCATTAGCAGATTTCCTAGCTGATCATCCTTCAGCCGGGCTCCCCAAAGATAAAAAAGAGTTCATATGTTCTTAGTAGAAAGGGATTCTCAGTAGGTCATCAAACAATTAACTGGTGAGTATGAGTATATAAGCTCGGCTCTAGTGATATATTACGTCGGGGCTTCTCAAATCATGGAAGAGCTCGACACAATAACTTTGACACATACCTCCCGAGCTCAGAATTGGGAGGCCAATAAACTGGCTTAAGTAGCATTAATAATAAAGCTATCGCTCAAACTCTCCAAAAAGATAATTGTGGTGGGACGAAAAGAACATTCTTCAGTCTCTCAGCATGGTTTGAAAGTATAGTGTGGTGCGATCTCGCAAGAGTTAGCTTAAAATTGACGGAATGATTTTAAAAGTTATCTATAAAATCCTAACCAATGATATCCTTACAAAACAGGGATACGCGCCCAACATTTCATTCTAATTAAAGATGAGTTGTATAAAAAGGGCCCAAATGGGTTATTACTTAAGTGTTTGGCCTTTATTGAATACATAGAGGTATTAAGATAGGTGCATGAAGGAGTGTGCAGGACCCATCAGTTAGGGCTAAAAATGTAATGGATACTATTGGCCATTAATAGGAAAAGACTACATCAAATATGCTAAAAGATACAAGAAATGCCAGACTCATGGGCCAGCATAACTGATACCAGCATCAGACATGCATCTTATCATTAAGCCATGGCCTTTCTGAGGGTAGGCTATGGCATAATAGGGAAAATTTATCCGGCCTTATCCAAAGGCCATTCATTCATCTTAGTGGCCATAGATTATTTCACAAAATGGGTAGAGGTCATCCCTATGAAAAAAGTAAAGCAGGATGACGTTATTAACTTTGCACATGAGCAAATTGTATTTCAGTTTGGGATTCCCTGAATAATTACAATGGACTAAGGGACCGTGTTCACTAGAAGTAATTTCCAAGCCTTTGTCAAAGAAAGTAGGATCAAATTATTAACATCCTTACTATATTACCCTCAAACAAATAGGCAGGCTGAAGCTTCTAATAAAATAATCCTGGAATTCTAAAAAAGACAATCAAGGAAAATCCTAGGGAATGGCACGTACGATTTCATGAGACACTATAGGCGTACCGAACATCAAAGAAAGAGGCCACGAGTATGAGCCAATATGTATTGACATATGGGCACGAGGCCGTATTACCTATAAAAATAGTAGTCCGTTCACTACATGTTATGAACAGTTTAGGAAGACCTTTTGAAGATTATAATGAAGCCATGATGAACGAGTTAATTCATTTAAATAAGATACGTTTACAAGTGTTGGATCGTATAATCACCTAGAAGAAAAAGGTTTTAAGAATATATAATAAAAGAATAAAAAAGAAATAGTTTCAAGGTGAGCTCGTATGGAAACTTGTGTTGCCACCTGGTTTTAAGGACCGAACGCTTGGTAAATTTTTACCTAATTAGGAAGGACTGTTCAAAGTTAGTGAAGTACTTAAAGGGAAAGCATATTAGTTATCTAGCCTCAATAGGACTCAGCACAAATGGGCTATAAACGGAAAATACTTAAAGAAATATTGGCTATCATAATAACAAAATACCTAGGTCCGAAATGCGAAGAAGTAAAGACCTGAGGCCTAGAATGGCCTTATAGTGAAGCAAAACAAATAGTAAGAGAAAAAAGAATATTATCCTTTTATTCATAAAGAATTATGGTGCAAGGGCAAATAATTAAAAAAAATAATTAAAGAATAAAAATATTTATTGTTTACAATAGGCCTGGAGGACATCTCACATAGCCAAAGCTACGTCCAGCTCAGCAAATAATGATTGATGTCGACCAAGGGCCATCTTTAATTCTAACGTTGAATGAAGCTTCCCTTCTGAGATGGCCTGTGCATCATCTAATGCTTTATTGGCTACCTCTAGCTTGGATCTACATTACCCTCTTTAACCCGTGCTAGCTCCTCTTTGGCAACTACCAGTTGATGCCTTAAGTTAGCTACCTTAGCCTGCGGTGAATGGAGATAGTCCACGTGAGGAGCCATTTCTCAAACTCGATTATTAGTAGCGGTTGCTCGGGCCTTAGCATTAAGATACTCATCCTTAATAGACCAGCTATTTGTTAGATAGTTCAAAAGGAATGAGAGCTCTGTACTATAGCGATTGATGATGCTACAGCATTTTAAGACTTGGGTGCGAAGGAACTCGAGCTTAAGCATGGGAACAGCTTTCTCCATGGTAGCAATGGCCCGAATCATCTCCTCATAATTCTACTCAAGAAGTAGAAGCAAATCTTAGCTGAGTTGAAACTAAACAACCTCCAGGCATTTAGCACCATATCTATTTCAAGAATGCAGATACAGGTTAGAAGGGTATCAGTAGGGACCACCTTCATTAAGGCAAGCTAAAAAGAGAAAAAGTAAGTTAGTAATAGTAACACAAAAAAGTAATAGAAAAGAGAAAAGAATGCAATAGATTGATACCTGACTTGGGACCATGAGTGCTTTATCTTTGCATGTGGAATGAAGGGTATGAGCGGACTGTGAAGTTGACTACAAGGCTTTCTCTACATAGCTCGCAGGTATGGTGGGTTCAGATTTGCCTTGCACTAAGGCACCCTGAGTGGAGGCTAAGGCAACTATCGCGTTCTCTAAAATTAGAGTGCCTACAATTGTGGGACCGACAATAGTCGCTACCGAAGGCTCCTCAAAAGGTCTTTGAGAGCCTCCAGTCTCAATATATAATGTCTACCTTGACATTACCAAAATTCACTACACAATCACAACAAACAATCATAATTAGGAGCAAGGATTGCTCCTAAGCTCACATTATCTATATAAGGGTTAAAACTAATAATCTTTTAAAAATAATTGTGGAATAATTGGGATCCTATAAAAACTATTTAAATTGATAGTTTGAGCTTAAACTTAATGATTTATAAAGGTATTAGAAGCATGGAAAAGTTTTGGGAAGCAAAACACTTCAAAACAGGGCCAAAAATGTCATTTTTGAGTGTTTTGGCCCATGCGCCATGGCTCGTGGTCCACGCACCACGGCATGTGGCACAAAAAGCCAAGTTTGCTCGCTGTACTGTACATCGTGGCTTGCGTGAAATGCATCGTGGCGCATGTGTCCATGACAGCAATGCTATCATGACAACTTTTCTGAACAAACTTCGAACGCACGCCATTTTCACATCCGATGTCCGATTAGAGTGATTCAAGTGCCCACGCGAAGCTTATTCAATAAGCTAACTAATGGTATCAGTTTCGTTATGATCCAACACCATATGAGAATTTTAGACACTCGGATGTAAAAGTCAATTTTTTAAAGAAATTTTCAACCATCCAAGTACCCAAAACTCATAACTTATACCATTAACCCATTGTGAGGCTTGAACCAAGTCCAATAGACCAAAATACACTTGAGTGAACATTCAAACACATAAAAATATACCAAACACAAAATTTGACCACTCAATGGCCTTTTTGCCCAATATAGCCAAAATACCAAATTAACATCATATATGTTATTTGGCCTCTATTGCCACATAATATATTACATATACCTTGTCACCACATAAATAAAACATTCCTTGCACTTGTATTAGTATTTTAGCCCATCACCACAAAAATTCCCACATATTTACATCATATACAATATTGGGCTAAAATACACAACAACATAGTATGAAACAAGTGCAACCAATCAAAAAGATATGCATTCCTAATTGGCAACATATAATAACATATAACAAGTTTATGTACACAACTCAAACCGAAATTGGGCTTTACAATTAGAATGTAGTAAGTATGCTAGCCCTTGCCCGATTCCCTCCTTTGCTCAGTCTCACTGGTAGAACCTGTAAAATGATAACCATGGGGTGAGATAAAAATTTCAGTAACTAAGATAATCTACATTATTGATTAACAAGCCAAGTTATAAACAAGCATTAAAATAAGTAATACAATCACATCATATAAGATCACCATAAATTGCATGCATGATCCCTAACCATCCGGTCCTCCAATACTCCCAACTAAACCAGTAGGCTATTTCACAGAACCAAACCAAATGTTTGGTCCCCAAGCTCACCATCCATGGTAGGACAACCCGGCCAAGGTGTCCTAAACTACTTCTAGACTACTGTTTCCCCCTATTACAAGTCACTGGAGTGTCGTTACTCCAACACCGCATCCTATGGATGCTAAGGAACATAGTCTCTAACTCCGCACCCTTTTGGGTACTAAGGAGAGTAAGTCTCCAACACCACACTCATTTTCGAGCACTAAGGAGAGTAAGTGCTGCACCTGGCGTTCTAAGGTGGCAGCAATGCCATATCGACTTAATCTTTACTATCTCCACTAGGGTGACCTCCCAGCCTCTAATATGCCACATTTTACTACATATCTCCACTTGACCATGCATAAACAACTTTCCAAACAAATATAACAAAATCTTACCATTACTTTAAAAATATAAAATTTCACAAAGCAATACTCCACTCATTTTCTAAAATAGTTAACCTTTAAAGAATTTATATATATATACTCAACAATTCATAGAAAAGCAACTTGAGAATAACTTATACAAGAATAAATAATGCAAATTATCTAGTTACCTCAACCCTTTTGTTACTAAAACGGTTACTCGTGGTACTAATTATCTTCTTGTGTCAAGGTAAGTTTTCCCACTCTACAATCTACATCAACAAGTACTACCTGTTGATTTTCAATTAACACAAGCACCATTAGCTAATAATAACCTCCCAATTCTCCCACTGCTCACTCATTTTCTCAACAAAGAGGCTTGTTAAGATTAGAACTTGTTCATACAATTCCTTTAAGCCTCCTTCTACTCTATCACAATATAAAACTTAATATCTTAACTTATCACACTTCAACACCCTATGATCAAGTTAAGGCTTGATCCAAAATTCACCAAATAAGAAAGTAGCTTTCTATTACCATATATTCAAGATCAATAAACCTAAATTAAACCTTTAGAGTTAATAAAAACCTTTAAAACATTGACTCATGGCTTAATCCAATCAGACCAAATTCTCACTCTTCCAAATCCCATGGAAAATGAGATGAAAAGGTAGAGGAGAAGGGTAGGAAACTTACTCAAGAGTTTAAAGGCTCAACTTATCTTCAAAAAGCTCCCAAATTAAAGCCTAACAGTGCCCAAAGTTGTCCCTTTCATGTTCTAGGTTTTCTACCCAAAATCTGTACAATTTTTGATGATTTTTAAACTTTTAAGTTGCCTGCTGTGCCATATGCAGCACACGCCATGCAAGCCGCAACTCACGATGCAGTGAGCAAAATATTGATTTTGCTCCCCCCAATACCACCGGCTTGATCTGACTTTCATCCTATCTCAATTTAGAGCCAAATATGATCCAAAAATCCAATTAGCGACCCAAAATATAATTGAATAAATTAATCATATTTTTAACTAATTTATTCCTTAATTAATCAACTTTTCCAAATTTAAAGTTTCAGGATGTTACACAATACCCCCTATTGAGGTGATGGGGAAAACCACCTCTAAGGCCATGGTAGAGGCAACCTCCTAAACCTTACTGGCCTCAAGCCCTGAGTCACCATCCAAGACCACAATGGAAGTGCCTTCCTAATCAGTAGTAGCCCCGACACCTCTTAGGTCACCAATACCATCCGAGGCCTTGGTAGGTATGGCTTACTAAACCTTAGTAGTAGCCACAAGGTCTCTTATGCTTTCCACCACCTCTTTAGCCATCTCACGAGTAATCTCTACAGGGTTCTTAAGGATTGCCTCAAGAATTACAACAGAGGCAACACCCTAAGAATCTAAAGTTACCTTAGGAATAGTAGAAGATGTGACCACCTAAGGATCCAACATTATCTTAAGCATAGTGGTAAAAGTGACCAACTAAGGATCTAGAGTTTGAGCCTCTAACCCCTCATGGCAAAAGGGACTCATCCTGCCATCATTGGAGTCAGCTGACAGGATCATGGTATATTAACACTTCTATGAGCATTTTTCCTTTGGGGGAATGGGTTTGACTAGAGGAGGAGGGGTGGATGAAAGATGGTTAGAAAGGAGGGGTGGTGTCTTCTTCCTCCTCTTAGATTCAGATAGAGGAGATGGAGACTGTTTCCTTTTGTTAGGACCATCTCCTTTATCCGAGTGGCTTGAAGGGTGATTCTTCTTAGGTTTGGGCTTCTTCGAGACTGAGACATGAGAGGATATGTCTTCTTTCTCAATCTCTTTAACTATAGATCCCAACGAAAGGGCCTTCTAGGTCTCTAAAGTAGTGAGAGCATCAATGTTCCCCCATAAGAAATTCACCAACACGTACGTTGCATCTAATCATAGCTTACAAGGATTCAAAATAGGTCACAATATGTTAAAGAGCAAAAAGGGTGAACATAGTAAACAGTACTTATTAGTATAGCTCTTTATAATGTATTTGAAGTGCTGGGGCCACCATTTGTTGAAACAAAGGCAGGCATCTCTATCTACCAATTCCACCTTGCGTAGGGCGTGGAATAGCTCCTTGATCGATGGCCTCCCAATCTCACAGCTCTACACTAACTTAAGGGGACAGCCCCTGGGGGATGCACTAGCTCAACCCAAACTAGCCCGCCATCAGTTGAAGGTGATATGACTCTAAATAAACCTTCAAAGATTTGGAGGAAGAGCCAGTGTATGGAAGCCACATTTTCTTAGGATTTGTGACCGAGAGGAAAACCTCATCGCATAACAATAAAGCAAGCTTGTTCTTCTAGTACACCAAGAATTTGTACCAAGTAAGAAAGCAGCAATTTGAAATATTAAAGGGTTTCAGGGTCCTTCACAAGGACCAACTCTATTGATAGAAGAACTCAAAGAAGTTCTTTGACTCATTTAGAGGATGACACCCAACAAGCAGGTGAAAGGGTGATTGGGGTAGGCATCCTTAAGGATAGGCTCCTAACAAAGTATAGGGAAATAAGCGGTCGTCCATAGCTTTAAGAACCAAATAGGCTCGTAGAAGTTGATGAAGGGCTTCTTCATCAAGGACTCCTTCATACCATCATATAGATGACATAGAAACATAATCCCTAGGGCCAGTTGGTTGCCACAAAGAAGGGACTGAGCAATCTGTAGATGTAGTTGCACAGGTTTCCTCCCCCGGGGGCCAGGATTATTAGCTCAACAGGATCCAAATGAAGACTAGATGCTCCATAGGGGTGACATACTTGTCAACTGGTTTCTTAAAGAACAGTTTCATGATTTTTATGTAGGAGCCAATACCCGTAATCTTATTTTCCAGGTCAGTAAAGAAGTAACGTGAGGGTCATGCCTTTCGAGGATAGCATAGAAATTCTCCTCCCTAATGATCGAAAGCCTCAGGTACATAAATACATTCCATAGCATAATCGACATGGGACTTAGTTTGAAGATAAAGGCATGCAGTTAGGCACCTAGAAACTTAAAAGGGCCATCAGTAAGTTGACCGAAATATCGATGTCAGCCAATGAAAGTTAGATTAGGTCATAAAGACTTATCTCTCTCCATTGTTGCTCGTAGATCTATCCCAAGGGCTTCACTGAGTTGGAGCAAGCACGGGGAGATCGAGGCCAGTTCAAAGCTTCTGACAAGACGATTCAATAAAGGGTGAAGTCGTTTGGGCTAAAATCAGGTTGCAGACTGAGGTCAGTAGCTATGAATTTGGTTGGGTAGAAGCAGTCACTTTAGAAAGGTCAGGAGAAATGGTCAGATACTCGATATCGCTCTTATTGGCAATTTGAAAGCTTTAGGGAGAAGTACTGAAAAGATAGAAAATAGTTAGTGTTTTTATCCCTAATAAACATAAGGACTAGATAAAAATGAGAAGCTTACCAAAAGGTGATAGAATCATAAAAAGACAAATCATCCAGAAATAGAAATGGGGAGATATTAGATTAGGAATCTAATTTAGAGGAAAGGAAAGTTTAATAATAAGATACGTACTATCACCAATCCTCCTAATGAAGTAATGGGATTCCTGATGGTGATTAGGGAGTCAGGTAAACTTTTGATAGAAGCATTATATAGAGCAGCAATAGAGGCGATAACAGTAGTAGAGGAAGCCATTTTTGAGCAAGAGAAAGAATGAAACAAGGGGTGCAAAAGCTTAAACGACAAGAAATGACAAGAAGGGCAAGAGAAATGACCAAAAAAAGAAATAAGTTTATATTAGCAAAGGGCGCTTAGAAATGAAGCAACGTTTCAATTTTTTCAAACATGCCATATGGCTTACATTATCAGCCACTAGCACACGAGATTGTTTGGGCTAAAATATGAAATGTCGCTTGCCAAAGCATTAGGTAGGTTATAAAGCTATTTGGGCCAAGTGATTGAAGAATCATGCCCAATCAATAATTTGAATAGAGGGGCTGGCCCTGAGCTCAATGGAAAATCATGACAAGATGAGCATGCTAAAATCCTACCAGTTGCAAACTTTAGACCATTGGCACATAAAGACACAATCCCAAATGATCTCAGAATTCATGGGAGCAATATCATCATGCCCAAATATATTGGTGAGATAGGTTAGTTGCCAAAAATAGAAGACACTAAGTAAAGATCGTGCCATGAGTTTCGCGGGATCCTTGATTCTTTGATAGAATGTTCTAGGTCTTAAGAAAGAAACTATTATCAATCTGACACTATAAATAGGATACTGTAATGTCCTCAACTTTAAATCAAGTTAGTTAAGCTCAAATAAACTAATTTAATGTATTAATGAGGTGTGAGGCTAAATGGGCTTAACATAGTGTAATTGTTATGGTTTTAGCCCTAAAAGTGGGTCAGATTAATGGTGGGCCACCTAGGTAAGGAAAGAGGAAGAAAAATTAAAGATTTTCTCTCTGTGCCACATGCTACGGCGCGTGGTCAATCTGTCGTGACACATAAAGGCAGATTTGAATCCAATGAGCTCCTTTATGCCATGCACTACGGTGGAGGGCAACGTGCACCACTGGGCACCACCAAAATTTGATATATCAGTTTCATATCTATGTAAGAGAAATAGAGAAGAGAAAAAGAAAAATAAAGAGAATGAAGGGACTGAGCTAAGGCTTGAAGAAACTAACTTATAGGAGTACTTTGAAGCTCATAAACACCAAAGGTAAGCTTCCTTACTTAAATCTTTCTCTCTTCTTCCATTTTCTTAATGGTAGAGGTTAAGGTTTGATTGATAATGGTGATTTTTAGTCTATAAAAGCTATGGGTCCAAACCCATTGATTTAAATAGAGTTAATAGGAGTAGATTGAGCTAAGTAAAATTAGTATTTATGGTTTTATGATGATTGGTGGTTGGAAGATATTAAATATCTAAAATTCTCATAAATAGGGTGGTTAGAAACAATGTGGTTTCATTAATGACCATTTAAGAGCTCAATGTTATTAATGAGAGTTAAAGGAAGCTAAGAAGCCTTATGGGTACCTTTACATGAGTCAAGAATAAATATTGAGTATTAAGAAATGATGAAGTATTAGTGGAAAATAGCTCAAATAGGATATTGATGTTTTGCATGGTAAATCTTGTAGAGTAACTACCATCGGCACCATTCAAGCTTCTTAGAAGCTTTGGGAGTGAGTAATTAAGGGGTGAAACCTTTGACCTCTTAAAGGTTTAAGGTAATCGAGGGAATTCTATCTTATGCTTTTGTGTATTTATTAGTCCATGGATTTATGATTTATCATTGAAATATGTAAATTAAAATGAAATGCAAGTATGGCTTGATTTGTTAGAAAATCTACTAGATCAAATTTGTGAATTTTATGCCTTGTGATGTAAAATTTCTTAGAGAACAATATCGGTGGATTTTTATATTATATTTAAAATAGTAGAGTTCAATATTGAAAAGGTAAAGTACAATAATTGTGAAGTTAGAGTTTAATGACTTATTTGGTTTGAAGTTCCATGAAAGTATATTTAAGAAGTCCAATAATTTGTGTAATAATAAAGTTCAATGAAAAAAATTGATAATGTAAAGTTCTATGAATTGTATATGTGTGAATTATGACATGAATGTGTATTGCATGATCTTGAGAGACGGGAGTTCGCCTAGGAAGAGGAGTAGATGATAAAATCCATATGGTAAGGCCCATCTGTGAGATGGTTTACTAGATTAATTATATCTATATCATCCCACTTGTTCAATGAGGGACTATCTCACTAGTTCAACAAGGGACTTAAACCTAGCTAGCTATCCACCAATTCAACGAGGAGGCTAGTCTAGGGTGTATGACACCCCAGAGTGTGAGAAATAAGGGAAACCGTGTTCCATAAGTGAGTTGGGTGCGCCTTGGTTAGGTAATCCCCTCACAAGTGTTTAGGCTAAGGAAGTCATAGAATATAAACTATCCCATTAAGTTATAGTCCACAGTTTCATGTTAGAGGAATAAGGAGGATATAAGGGAGGTGTGATCATGCATATAGTGAGTGAGTAAGGGCACCTGTTGTCTATATGGTGTCCCTAATGATGATATCACGATGATTCTTAATTTCTTCCAATGTATTTGTCAATGATTTGTGGGACCAAATCTCTTTAATGAAATGTGCTAAAAAGCATTGTTTCTTAAGTAAATGCTATTATGTGAGTGGAATTGTGAATATCTATTTTTAAATTTTTTACATAGGCTTAAGTATTGACATTAATTGCCACTTACATTTAAACTAATTGATATGCATTAGTATGGGTTAGTCAGACCTTAGTTACTGAGCAATTGTACTCACCCTATTATTTTCAATATTACAGGGAATAGCTCAAGAGATTTGGAAAGAGGAAAACACCCAGAGGCTTAGGATCACAATCCTTTTGTAATAGGCCTCTTTATTTTGAGAAATTATATGTGTATGACAATGTCAATTGCCACTTAGGAGTTCTCATTTGTTCCTTACTTGTATTATGTGAATTGTAACTTGTAAGTATATTTTGGGCCCTAGGGAGTGAGTTAATGAATATGTGTTATTGTGATAGGGTCAAAATACTAATGCAAGTGAGAGTAGAGCATATTATAAGATGATTTGGGTGAACTTGATGAAAATTGTGGTAAACTCGCCCTTTTTATGTTTTTGAGTTTAAGGAGTTGAGTAGTAAAAATTTGATTTGGGAATATTTCATGTGCTATGGTGCATTGCTCATGTTAGTCTAAATGATTTATATGTAATTAAATTGGTGTTGGTGGCTATTGGCCTTTCGTATTTGATTTGGACACTTGATTTTACGAAAATTATTGTAAAAGTATAAGTCTTGAAAAGGGTGTCTAATTTTTTTAAAAAAAAAAATTGGAGTCTGAGACCTATGCCATTAGTTAGAGCTCGGAAAGAGCTTTCTGTAGATACCTAGTTTGTATCATTTGGACGTCAAACGAGAATTTAGGGTGCATTGAAAGTTGGCCTCAATGCTATCAAATTGACAGCAGAATTCACTGCAAAATTCATGCAATTGCGCTGCAGCGTATGGTGCCAAGAGCCATGACATATGTCACAGAGGTGAACACGCTGCGACCCATGTTCAATGAGCAGCAGCGCATGCCTTAAAATTTTTCAGAAATTCTTTGTTTCAAATTCTTAAACAAATGCACTCATTTACGTAATGATCCCATACTTCCGCATATTTGTAAACTTTGATTTGTCTAGTTACGAGACTTTGAAAATGATTTTAGTTCTATAAACTTGGGGTCCCCACTTTGCCAACCATTGAAAACTTATTTTGCTAATTACTATAATTCCATTCCCTAATTACTTGGGACTTATTTTTAATTATGAGATTAAAAGGAGGAGGATATTATAGATACTAAAGTACAAAAGAAAGACAGTCAACTCTCAAAAAAGACTCACATTTTGCACCCATAGCTTTTAGGTCTCTTAGTTAGTTTTATCTTTGACTTAGACTTATAATCTTTTCACATTTTAGTAATAATAAAAAACACTTGTTCTACCAAGTTTTACATATCTTTTACATCAGGGTGAACTGTGGTAAAGGAGCTCGGGATCCTTTTATTATCAATTAAAACTTAGCGTCTTTGGCACACTTGGTAATTTGTTGTTCACATACGAACATCTCCATTGAAACATGAAGACCCCACTCGACAAGTCTAACCTTCCAAGATCTCAAAAGACCCATAGGGTTAAACTTATTGAACAAGTAACAACTTAAGCAAAGCATTCATAGTAACCTCTAATGATTAAAAACTCCCATAGGGAGACCATTATTAACCTCTGCTAACCTAGGATACTCATAGACTTAGGTGTAGGGCCCAAAATGTGTGTGAGGAAATAGTGTATATGTATTGTGTGTGAAGAGAGCATACATACATGATATACTAAAAGCTACTCAACCCTCATCTGCTAACTAGGTCACAATAAGAGATAGGAGAATATAAGTAGTTAAAGTCATCTATCCTAGAGTTTGTTCCACATATTATCTACCCAAAAAGCATGTTATTCACATAATAAAGAAAAAGGAAAAAAAAAGCAAGAGGATTAAATTTAAAACATGATATGCACAATTATCAAGAGGCAAACACATGTCAAAGAATAGTCAAAACAAATAAAAAGGATAAACTAAAAGGCACAATCAACTTCATAGGCTTGACTCTCAAAAAAATTCTCCCCAGTAGAGTCGCTAAGCTGCCGCGCTTGCCGCACAACACAGTCACCCTTTTGTCATGAGGGAAAAGAGGAAAGGAGCCAGCCTTCAATGAGTACTGATCCCGAAAAAAGAAGTCACCACTGAGATTTTAAGGAAAAATCTTGGAAAACCAACCAAAAGTGATAAGGACAGTCTTCGAAACTAGAGATAGGTTTAAAAGTTGTTATATATAACGATTACCTTAGTTAATTGTGCAATTAGTATTGCCTTTGAAAATTATTTTAACTACTCTTTTTATTATTCACCTTCTAAAAAAATAAATCAAAAAAATTAAATTTAAATATGAAAGAAAAATATTATTTATTTACAAAGCACAGTTGACCTTGGATGTGAGCCTAAGGCCTACATACTTTGTTAGAGGGATCAAAATCCACATAGTTCGGGATTGTAATTTTATATGTTGGTATTTTATTATTTTTTGAAGAGAAATTAATTAAAAAATAACTAACTATTTCACAAATAAAATAATTTTTTGAAATTTGGAAGTATGTGTTTCAAATTACAAAAAAGTAATTTAATTTCAATTATTTTTCAATTTTGAATTTTTGAAATAGAAAGAGAAAAAGCAAAATATATTTTATTTAGAAATAGCTTTTTTTACATATTTAATCATTATACATGCGAAGCTTTATTGACTCACACGATGATATGATTATTCTAAATACCTGCAGAGATTTAAAAATCTCACATGATAAAAGAATCAAATGGCTTAATTATATATATTTATATTTTTAATTTTTAAGCATGTGTTATAAAACCTTAATCATTATACCTGCAAAATCTTATTAATTCACACGGTAACATGATTATCCTAAATGTCTGTAAAGATTCAAAAATCTCATACAACGAAAGGATTAGTAACATTTATTTAAATATGTTTTTAATTTAATTGATTTATTATGCATGTATATATAATTTACATTTTTATGAAAAATCTTAATCGTTTTACCTGCGAAATCTTATTAACTCTCATGTTATCCTATAGGTCTACTAAGATTCAAAAATCTCACGTGACCAAAAGGATCAGATTGGGTAAACATGATTATTATTTAAATGTATTAATTTAATTAATTAGTTTTTTAAAATGTTGATTATATTATTATTTACAAAATCCATGAATTTATTTACTATATAAATTAATAATTGTGATATCTACGAAGATTTATTATCATACATAATGAGGTGATTAATTTGAGTATCTACGAAGATTTTTTAAATCTCACATGATATTGTTAAATATTTTATTGATTTAAAATCTAAAAAGAAAAAGAATTAATTTGAATAATGGTTCATTGGAACTCATGTTAATATATACAAGTTTGATTCTTATACCTACGAAATCATTTTAAATACCTACAGAGATTCTTAAAATCTCACATAGCAAATAAATAAAACACAGATATATCCTCACTTTTTATTATTATTAAAATCTCATCCCTTTGACCACTAAAGGGCACAAGGTAACACAGGATTTTATAGGTAATCAGTTAGTGGCCCATATGCATAATGAAAAGGGAGAAAAATATGATTTAAACCATGGCCTTTATCTAAAACTTTCAAAACAAAGAACATGTTCTTGTTTTCAAACACCTTATTTAGGACAACTTCATGATGCAAACAATAATCATAATTTTTTGAGAAAGGAAACTTTAACAAAAGAGGCGATAGATTGCCAATACATCTCCAAGCATATAAAAATCTTTAAACATGCATAAATCACCAAGGCAGAACAAGTACTCTTCATATATAAAATGTAACTAGAGAGCCTATTATAACAGCATATAAGCATATACAAAAATCCATCACAGCATTAACAAAATCTACCAGCATAATATGTTATCTGAACCTTTGCTAAGACACCCTTTAACCTTATGGGCAAAAATTCTCTAATGGATAGCAAGAGGGTAATTTTTTAGTTAAACCACATGTCTATTATTCAGTTTTGTGTGTCCTGAAACTAAGCCAAGGTCTAGAAGTAGAAGATGGAAGTTGTCTAGAAATCAAAATTTATATTAAATCAAACCCAAAATTAGCTTCAAACCTTTTAATAGAGATAGGTGTCTCCAATCAGTCCCCTCTCCTTTAAATAATCAGTCTACCCTATGGCTGCGTCGTTTTCTGTTTTTATGAGTACCTGAATAACTCTCTTCTAGCTCTCCATCTTTAATTTCTTCTTTTTTCTGGTGTCAAACTCGTCGGTTCTTATATAAGCAGAGGAGGCTAGATTTTCAAAGGTCATCATGAGTACTCATCGCCTCTACTTCTCTAATTCGCCACGTCTCAGCATCTGAGACTTGCTTTGCCAGCTTTCCTCCTAAAATTTAAGCTATTGAGGGATTGCTCTGCTTCTCCACTTGCCTGATCCTTCATCAATTTCCTCCTAATTGCCGCTACTGCTCCTCTTCTCTCTACATGTGTGTGCCTCTCCATTTTGCCCTTTGTCACCCCTGCTCCTCTCTTCTGTCTTGTACCCACTTGCTCACTTGCTTTTCTTTTGGCATCCTTTAGCTTCTTTTTCTTTGCATAAAGGAAAGCATGTTAGGGCTGGGTGAAGTGCTAATTTCTACAGCATTTCATCCTCCCCGTTATATTTTGTTTAGTTTTTTAATGCTTTTTTTATGTTAATTTCAAAAATTAGATTGAGAGAAAAAAATTTGATTTTGAATTAAACAAGAATATCTTGTTTTTTAATGGAAAACAATAAGATTTAAGGAAAGAAATTTAAAAGTAGTTAACTCTCAAAAAGTTAATTTCCATTATCTTTGAATTGTTGAGATAATTTGGGAGAGATTTTTTTTAAGATTTAAGCAAGATTTTCTCCTCAATTTGAAAATTGATTTTAAAGAGAGATTAAATTTATTTATCTTCTTTTTTTGAAAAATAATCTTAAAAAGGATTAAATTTTGTTTTTATATTTATTAGATCTTTTGGAATATAATTCTTAAAAAAGGAGTTAATATTTTGTTTTTTTATTTCATTTTTATATGTTTTTTAAAGGACCAAACACATATGTTTGTATTTTATTTATTTTTGTTAAATAAACAGATAAAATACAGTGTTCACGCATCTTCATATAGATCATATTTTGATAAAGCAAATGATTTTACGTACATCAATCTTTCTCATGACTAACTAAATAACATATACTCCCTCTGTTCAAAAATGTAAGGTATTTTTTGAAGAGTTGGATGTTCAAAAATGTAAGACATTTTTAATCTTTTGAGGTATAATTATTGTCTTTTTTTTCAAAAGTTCCCTATTGATAAATGACTTTATTGTAGGGTGTTTAATAGGAGTAAATATAGAAAGATAAGGTTAATTTAAAAGTAAGTAACTACTTTATTGAGGAGTGTGATTCGATTAAAAATGCCTTATAGTTTTGAACGGAGTGAGTATGTGTTTTGGAAAATTCATGTCAAAATCATGGTTATGCATAAACAACATATTTTGAGCAATGAACAAAGAGAAAAGGAGCATGTCTCTTATCTTTAGGAAAGCTCACAAAAGAGTGTGAAAATCATACTCTACATTAGCTAACCTTGTTAGACCCAACAAAGCAAGGTAACATAAAGTTCATATTTTTGCAGAATATGTCTTTGAACTTTTGAGATTCAAATACAAGAAGAATGAGAATCCAATGGAATATCCTATAGTGGAAAGGACTGTGACCGTTTAAGCATGAAATCCTAATTTTAAATTGTGTAAATGTAGAAAACTTTTTTGGGAGAGCTACTTCCAAATGGGTTTGACAATTCACAAAACTGACTTGGTCAAATAAGTATATTAAAAAAGCTTAAAATAAAAAATGATCATGATAAAATTTTTAGTCAAATACAAATATCACTTCTTCCATTCTAAATATAAGGCATTTTTATGTGAGATGTTAAAAAATATGAGACTTTTTTTTGTCTTTAAGGTGTAATTAATGAGATTTTTCCTTAAAGTGTAATTAATAAGGTTTTATAACTGAGGCACCTTATTAAATAGGAGTAAACATAAAAAGAGTATGCAATTTTAAAGATAATTAACCAATTTATTGAGAGTATGATTTGATTAAAAATACCTTATAATATTGAACTGCAAGAGTACAAAAACTAACCTAAAATTTGAGATGACAGCATGTGGAAAAAATTTTAGTTAATTAGGTAGAGCTAAAAAATTAACCTAGTGATTAATGAATAACTTCTCCTATTTCTAATATTTTATTGATGATCACCAAATTCTAGTTATATATGCATTTGATTCCAAAGAGAAATTAAATTGGATTATATGGTAGTACTAGGTTGTATCTGTCATCAGAGCCACTGATTAACGCAGATGCATTAAATATGCTTTAATAATTTTTGATTTAGCATTTTAATGGCTAAAAAAATAAAATATTAGGTGTATCAATAAATGCTACTGCAAAGATAGAAAGAAAGAATAGTAGTGTCACTCATCAAATTCTTCATCATGGGAGTAAAAAACTGCTTTTTTTTTAGAAAATTGGTGAAAGAACCTTGTTGGAAGGGAAATTGGTCCGAAGGATCCAATGCAATTGAAGGACCAAGGCTAATATTTTATTCATTAAATAATTTGAGTAAATGAACGAAATAGCCCTATGTGTTAATTAATTTTTTTTTCAAAATGGCACAAAATCCAGTCATCAAAGCTCCGGCAAGTAACAATGTGCTTGATGGAGCTCTAGCTGGCAGTGAAGTGTCGCTAGAAAGCTTGCTAGAAAAAATTAACACCCCTTGATTACATGTAATCATCAAGGGTTACATGTAAACCCAATAACTAGAGGGTGTAACGATTTTGACTTAGGGTGTAAGGGTTCTAGCTTGGGTGCACGAGATTTGGCTTGGACGTAAGACTTCTGACTTGAGGTACAAGGGTTATGACTTAGGTGCAAGGCTTCTAGCTTGAGTGTAAGGGTTTGGTTTAAGTACAAGGCTTTTAACTTGGGTGCAAGGCTTCTGGCTTGAAATACAAAGGTTATGGCTTAGGTGTAAAGAATATGGCTTAAGTGTAAGGCTTTTAGTTTAGGGTGCAAAGGGCTTTTGGCTTAGGGTAGAAGGCTTCTAACTTAGCTACAAGAGATATGGCTTTAGATGGAATGCTTTTAGTTTAGGGTGTAAGTGTTTTGGCTTAAGTTGTAAGGCTCACCCATGTCAATTCCCCAGAATTACATGAAAATGACTATAGATTACATGTAAATCAACATGGGAAAAAATTTGTGAGCATGCTTGAGGAATAATTTACATAGAATTTCTAGCAAATTACATGTAAATCAAATACACAGAGAGCATGCCCCTATCAATCTCTTAGAATTACATAAAAATGACTGGATTAAATGTAAATCAATATGGGAAAAAATTCATGACCATGCATGAGGAATAATTTACATACAATTTCTAGCGAATTGCATGTAAATCAAATACACAGAGAGCACGTCCATTTCAATCTCCTAGAATTACATGAAAATGACTATAGATTATATGTAAATCATTATGCAAAAAAATTCATGAGCATGCCTGAGGAATAATTTACATGTAATCTCAAGCAAATTACATGTAAATCAATGTGGGAAAAAATTTACGAGCATACTTGAGGAATAATTTATATGTAATCTCTAGAGGATTACATGTAAATTAAACACATAGAGAGCATGCCCTTGTCAATTTCCTAGAATTACATGAAAACAATTGTGGATTATATGTAACTTAATATGTGAAAAAACTTGTGAGTATCACTAAGGAATGATTTACATGCAATGTCTAGCAGATTATATGTAAATTGAATGCACAGAGAGCACACCACTGTCAGTGCCCTTAAATTGCATGAAAATGACCAAGCCAGAAGCTTTGCACCCTAAACCAAATCCCTTACACCCAAGCCAGAACCCTTGCACCCTAACCTAAAATCCTTGTACCCTTTAGTTCTGGTACCTTAAATTAAGAAATATATAATAGGGAGTAAAAACAACATCATGCCCATGTTAAACTACATCATACCCTATATAATGAATAAATAAGGGAACACTCACAATAAGTTCTCTCTATTTTATGTAGGGAACACTCATAATAAGTTCTCTCTTTTTTAAGTAGGGAACACTCATAATAAGTTCTCTCTTTTTTAAGTATTATACATCGCATAGCAAGCTATGTTAACCTATAAAAGATGTCGACTCAATAATGTAACATTGAGAACAACTGAATTGTCCTAAAAAAAATAGGTAAATGTGAAGAGTGAGAATGAACAACAATAATTTCGATGAAAGAACATTAATTCCATTAGGTTTGGTTTATCTTTCTGTCAAGTATAATCAAAATGATAAACAAAGATCATAGAGTACCCCATATTAAAAAATATACCACGGGGGGTTAAGAACAATATTATGCCTATGTTAAACTACATCCTAACCTATACAAAAAAAACAAATAAGGGGGATGGTCATAAGTACACTTCAAAGTACAATCACAATTCCATGCAATCTTTCAGGGGAATCCTTTAATAAGCATTTTCTTATAGCTCGCTTGATTTATGATATGCATGAGTTGAATTTGTAAGAGCTTCTTGATGTGAACTTATTTTTTCTCATCTTCAGACAAAACCTTATGCTTCAGTGCATCCAAAATGTTATGCCTGAAATGAAAATTAGTAGCCATCATAAGTGAGTCATTCATGCCATGCTACATTCAGGTATATGATGTTTATCCAAAATGAAATAATTAACCAAAAGCCAAGCTTGCTATCTAAGTCAATACATAGTACATGCTCATGACAGTGACTCTAGATTTCATGATAATTATAAATAATTACATGAAAACTTCATTAACATAGCAATTACCATATGTTGTGTCTGCTATCACATACAACGCTACATCTATCAAATCCATCACATATAATGCTGCAACTATTTTCATTGAACTTTTAGTAGATTTTTTGGAAACTAAGAAATTAATAAAGGAAAATCTTTATAGTTGCTAAAATTCCAATTGTCATCCCTGCCTTACTTGCTATATCTACATAAATAATCATTGAATAACTAAACTCAATCTTTAACATATTATATAATGGCCAAACTCTTATAAACCTTGAATTACACTTATATCACTTCCATTTTTAGCACCAAAATGACAAATTGTATAATAGCTATTATATAATAAGTGCCACCTTTAATTCATTGGTTAACAAATTTTAGAATATGCCGTAACTATTTGTATGCTGTCTTATTATTAGTTCTCACAATGTACTCAATGAAAAATTCTACATTATCATAATTTTATTCAGTCACTAAACCTTATTCAAAAGGTTTTTACATCAATTGCAAACATGACCATATGATGACTGAATACTAACAAAAATGATTATGACACAAAACAACAAGATAATGATCTCAAAATGAAAGGGGATGAATGAATATGCTAGAAAAAAAATTAAAAATGTAATCATCAAGAAGGTACACAAGAACCCAATAAAAAAATGAAATGAAAAACTCACACCTCATGATATTATACTCACGTTCACTGCTATACTTCGATTTGGTCACAAGTATTGGACATTCCCTGAACGAACCCTTAAAAGTGGTTAATATTGCATACCCATAAAGAGAGAGACAATGCATTATGAAGTACAGAGAGTTATAGACATATAGTTAAGTATATATCAAGGATTTGTCATAGTAAATAGGCATCTTCTGGTGGATTTTTTATTATTTAAAGAATGCAACCTACTTGTCCTAGGGACTAAACAAGATGTAGCTAAAATTTAGTCTAAAATGTGATTAGGAAAACCAAAACAAAAACATAAGTTAGAAGAGAAATACATTAAAATTTTGTTCTGAAATTATGAAGGGCATAAATTTCTTCACCAAATTTATGGATGCTAATTGCATTTAGTGTTCAAAAGTGTAGTACAAAATTAACTCAGACAGTTTAGTTCATCACTGCATTTGGACTTTTAAAGAAGCCCCCAGTCAAAAAATATAGTTCTAAGCTGGATAAATTTGAACCTTAGAATCATACTTGTAGATTTGTAACTTTAGGTTCATATAGTAACTTCTATCATTTATCAACTTAATTAATACATTAAGAGGTAACCATTAACCAACAAATGAGAAAGGAAAGCACTTAAATGAAAGTCAATGCCTATCAAAACAGAAGAAGTGTTTATGTCCAGACAAAATGAAACACGTGAACTTGTAACAATAAGAAATTCTAAGAAAAATACCTGTAAGCTCCATTTCAGATTTATGACTTGATAACTCTTTCAAACTTGGATTAGCTAAAAAGTTCAAGCTGAGGAATATATGCCTAACTTCTAGACGAACAGGAGATAATGGGGGAAGTAAATTGTGTTAAATGAAGAAGAAAGGAAATCTTCATTAGAAATTGCCTCTCACATTGCTTGAAGTTTCTTCTTTCTCACTATAAATCATCCTCCACAGATATGAATGCACAGTCACACAACATAGTCGAAAAGCATGCAAAGAGAGGAGTCGAAGTTCTCTGAGAGAAGAGTCATGTAATGGTGGTTACACATAGTCGCACGCAAATAGATGAAGGGTCCAAGTCATAACTCACTTCTTACATTGGAAATCATCTCACTTGAAATCGTCTCATAGAGGAGGGGCATTTCGGTCACTTGGTTAGATTGTTTTATGAATATTTTATTCAGAATGGTCCTTTAAATGCAATTGGTTCTTGGGCATAATTTCTATTTTAACTAGGTCCTTTTCACCAATTCTCCCCCTTTTTTAATAAACCAAAAAGCTAATATTCTTTATTTAACACAATTTAACATCATAGTTATGTAGTCTTTAATAATTTTTTTTCTTATATACTCCTCTAGTGTTATTTATAGAATAGAGATAAAATCTTAATTTTGGTTCTAATTAGAGAATATTTCACAATTTTTTATATTTATCTTTATTTTTCTGCCCTTATTAAATGTTAGAAAAAATTATTAAAAATAATTTCAGTAAGGTTTTGTCTTTATTAGGAGCATATGCGAAAAATTGTTAAATTTTAAACTATAATCAATGAATTTTTATTAATTTTAGTAAAATATGTTGTAAATGATTTATAAATAGAATGAGATTAATACTCCCTTACATGCTCCTCCCTTAGGAACAAGATTAGAATAATTATTTTTTTAATTTTATCATTTATTTATTTAGTATGGTTTAAATTCCTAGATTATAATTTATTATAATTATTGAATATATAGAGAAGCAAAATTAAAAATTTACATAGTACTTTTTATTTTTTTAATAATTTTAAGGAAAAACCATTTTGCCGGTATCTATAATTTCTCTTAGTTTTCAATTTGGTACCTATTACTTTTCCTTTTAATTCCCTCCTTTAGGTTTTCATTGTCAAACCCGTTAGCCCTTAGACATTTTGCAATCAACCAAGGGACTTACAGTACATAGATGACGTTAACTCTAGAGTTTTGAAATTATGACATGCAACATCCCGAGATTTTAAGACTCAGATTTATAAAAATAAAATAAAATATCTATAATTAAATTAAAATTTAGAATAATTTGATAGAGGTCCAAAGTTTGAATTTTACTAGGCAAAAGTTTGGTTTTATTTGATTTTTAACTATGGAAAAAATTACCAAAGTTGACCCAGGCTTTTGTGCAATAATAAAAAATGTTGGGCCATTTCTTGTAATTTTCCCCAAACTTATAGATCAGCAATTTAAAGACCAAAACTGATGCAAAAAATGTAGAAACTGAATTGGAAGGAAAGGAAAGGAAACTCACGAGAAGGAGAGAGGAAGAAGAGAAGAGAAAGGGAGGGAGTTAGGCTTGGATCTAGAAGTCTTTGCGACCGTTGCGAGCTCGGCTACATGATAGGTAAACTTCCTACTTCAATCCTCTTCCCTTTCTCTTGATTTTTTTCAATTTATGGAAGAGAAAATTTTTAGATTTTGATCCCAAAGGCTTTATTCTTGTAAGTTTTTGTTTCTTTGGATCCTAAGGAGGATGTTTTGAGTTTCTATATAGTGATCTAATGTTTTGAGTGGATAATTAGATGAAAAGAGGTGTTTTGGGCACAAATAAAATCCCTAAGAGATTGGGTTTTGCTCCTCAATGGTTTAAGCCTATTGATTTAGTTATAATTTTGCCATTTGAGCCCAATAAGATTTAAATTAAGGTTTGGTTTTCATTATAAAGGCTAATGGTGAAAGTTGGTGACACTAAGTAAAGGTTTTTAATTAATTAAAAATTATATAAATTGGAAATTAGCCTAGTGATGGCTAATAAATGGTTTTGGTGGTTAAGCGATACTATGTGAATGGTTGGTTTAATATATGGACCATTGGGATGGACTATGGCTCATAGACCCAAGTTGTGTGGTATGAGTTATAGTCTTCATTAATGCTATTTGACATGATAAGTGATGTGGATCACTTATATGTTGTAGGAATTGTTGGTGGAATTTGTTCAGAAGTTAAGGAACAAGTTGAGCCCTATTTTGTACAAGGGGAACCCTTTTGGTACCAAAGGGTTGAGGTAACAGGGGAAATTTATATTTTTTATTACTTTGTTTTAGCTATTTTTGAATAAATATTACTAGCTATCATGCATTACATGTTTTAAAAGATTAAATGTGCTTTATAAGGGGTTATGAGGTACTACTTTGATTATAGTGCTAATATGTTTTCTAATTGTTTAACAACAATGTTTTTATAGAAACAAGATTTGTTTACATGTATTTTAATCATAAGGAATAGAAGTTGCACTTAAGGAAGTGTAACTAAGTAAGGTACCTTAGATAGGCTAAGGAACTGTTTAAGGGAGATTTATAAATGTTATACTACCTTAGAGTGTTGAAGTGATCAATATTTAGGAAAGGTAGACACGAATAAAAGGCATGATCTCGGTGGGAGTTTACCAATGAGAAGGTGTGTACTTTTGATATTCTATGGCACATTGCCAGTACTCAGTGTTGTCTTACGTATTATGGGCTTAGTGCACTAAAGTGGTTAGTGTATTGAGTGTTCGACACCTCTCAGTGGGGGAGGGAATCCGACATATGAAGTATGAGGTTGAGTGCCTAGGCCAAGGTAGCCCTCACATGGAGAGTAAGTCGAGCTAGCTCTGGGAGGGAGTTAGCTTTGACTGCTCAGGATTCACGTCGAAGGGGCATAGGCGGTTCGGTGGATTAGATCATGCCTTAAATTATGTTTTGTGCCTGTGGAGGTACAAGTAGGTATAAGGTTTACCTGTGAGTTAAAGAGTGTCCGGGGGGCATTCTGTTGGTCATAAAAGGCCATATCGGCCTAGGTCATACATTCATGCATTTTAAATGGCTAAATTATATACTATGTTGAATTTATTATTCGCTTATTTAATTATGGCTTGCTTTGTAATAATCAATGTAGATTTCTCTGTTACTGAGACTGTGGTTGTCTCACCCCTTTTTTTTCAATATTCTAGGTCCAGGTGAAGGATCTAGTGGTGGACGGGAAAAGGAGCAAAGCTAGGGGTTTGCTTGTGATTTGTAAAGAACTGCAACCCCTTTCTTTTGAGCAAATATATTGTAATGTATTTAGGATTAGGGTGCCAGTAGGATATGATTATGTATGTGTGAGTGAATATGTGTGGATTGTGTGCTTGTCTATGAATTTTTGTCTGTTTGTAGACTTGTGGCTAGGAAACTTGGTTATGGTGTGTGGTTTTAATGGATTTACATAGTAGACCAAGTTTCTATTACAAGCAGATATTTATTTTGATATATATGTGTGATTCTATAAGGAAATGCAAAGTGGTTGCATTACAAATGGTGTGCTATGGGCAAGCATACACCTTGGATAGAGAGAAGTGGTGTGTGGGCCCTACAAGGAGCTCTGAGCCAAGTGAAAATATTTAGCATATGTATTTATATAAATACATGGTATTTGGATTGATTTGTGACCACTCTTGTATGATTTGTGCATTTTAGGGGTTCAGGGTTCATTTTGGGAAATGGCACCCGGGTGGTCAAAATTTGATGTATGGGGTTTTCCATCATTTGAATGTTCTATCAGGTGTTTTTAGTTTTATTTGACATGTCCAAAGTGTTCCCACAGGTTTATGATCATTAGGATGAGATTTGGACAATTTTAAAAATGGTTTTTACCAAAAAGCTGCACTTTTGCATCCGGGTGTCCAAATCTTAATCCGACCGTTGGATTTTTTAAAATTTAGGTCACAAGTAAAACCTTTTATAAGCTTCATGTGGGATTTGGAATCATGTCAATCAGATATCGAATGGAGAAACGGCGTAGTCCAGAATTTGATCTGAAGGTGCTGTCATGACAGCATTTCATTGCTGTCATGACAGCTACAGTAGTGATATTGTAACCTGCATAAAATTCAATCCGTCATTGGATCTTTTCAAAATTTGGTATGCTAATAGTATTCTTTAAAAGTGACATGTGGGCTTTGGAATCACTTCGATCGAAGGTCAGATGATGAAATGGTGCACTCCGGAAGTTGGTCCGGAAGTGCTGTCATGACAGCAAAAGTGACCAAATTTATAACATGTCCAATTTTTAATCTGACCGTTGGATCTTTTTGAATTTGGTACACTTATAGTACCCTTTAAATGTGACGTGTGAGCTTTAAAATTTCTTCGGTCGGAGATCGAAAGACAGAACGGTACCTCCCTGAAGTTGACTTGGGAGGGCTATCATGACAGTAATTTAATGCTGTCATGACAGCATATTTTTACCCTTCTTTCATCTAACTTGCTTCCGTGTGCTATAGGTAGAATTTATAAAAATTTTAAAGGCTTTAAATGTTTAATTTGCAATTGTGTATTTGCTTAGTGATTTAAATGGTTTGTTTCCTAAGTTGGTTTTAGGATTAATTCCTCAACCACACTTAGTTTATTTGAATTGTGTGATTTTTGGATAACACTCAGGGCAAGTGTTACATGAAACTTTAACAACCTAGTCAGATTAGCCATTATAGATGATCATTCATCAGAGAGCTTCAATTTGACCTTCATTCAATAGAAAGCAAGGGCGATTAGGGATTTCGGTCCACTAAAAAGAGTGACTATAAAAATTAGGGAGCTGAGTTCAATAGAAAGTGAATGGGCAACTCAACTTTAATAGAAACTAAAACTAACATAGCTTTTAAAACTAACATAAGTTAGTTTTGATTTCATTTTTTCAACAACAAGCATTTGGTTTGAAGACCTATGTTAGTTTTGGTTTCATTTTTTTTTTTACAACAAGAATGTAGCTTCAAGACCTCTATTAGTTTTGGTGTCATTTTTGCAATAGCAAGAACATGGTTTCAAGACCTCTATTAATCTTGGTCTTATTGTTGTGACAACAAGAATATGGTTTAAAGACCTTTGTTAGTTTTGATTTCATTTTTGTGATAGCAAGAATATGGTTTTAAAATTTATGTTGGTTTTGGTTTCATATTTGTGATAGTAAGAATATGTTTTTAAGACCTATATTAGTTTTGGTTTCATTTTTGTGGCAGTAAGAATATGGTTTTAAGACCTGCATTAGTTTTGGTTTTATTTTTGTGATAGTAAGAATATGGTTTTAAGACTTATGTTAGTTTTGGTTTCATTTTTGTGATAGCAAGCGTATAACTTCATATATTATTCAATTTTTTTATCTCAAAATATGCTGTCAAATTCATATTATAATATACTTATTTTATATTTTTTTTAGTAAAAATATTTATGACAGTAAGCAAGTTCCTAATATATATAAGACCTGTACCATATTGTGCATCATAGAACATGCACAACATGCTAGTTTTGAAATAAAACATGCACAATAGAAAATGATAGCATCCAGCTTAATTGGACTACAAGCAACAATGCTAATCTTCCTTCATTCCATAAAAATTGGTTCCTTAACTTACAACATAAGTAGTCCATCTATCCACCTAAAATACATTCCAAAAAATACAAAAGAAGACAAAATGATCTATCTACCTATGTCAATGCATTCCACAAAATACATTCCTAAGCATTCCACACTAGAAAAGCATGCACAATGGCCACAATAAGCAACACAGTCTTCAAATTCTTCAAATTTCTCTTCAACATCTCAAACTCTCCCTTCAAGTTCTCATTCTCTTGCTCTAGATGCTATTTTTCTTATTTAATGTCCTCACACTCTTGTTTTAGATGCATTTTCGCTTGCTACATGTCTCTTATAAAATTTTTCAATAAAAAAAACTAAACAAAACAAATTCAAATCCCAAAACAAATACAAAACCAATTCAATTAATAGCAACATTATATCATAACAAACTTTAACTTTAGTCATCAAACCAATGGATATATTCAAGGTATTAAAAACCGGACCGGTTACTGAACCGATTAAGATCAGGGGTTAGGAGTTAGGGGTTCAACCGGGGTCAAACTGGGATCATAGAAACTAATTTATTTTTAATTCCATATAGATTAATTCAAATAAAAATATTTTAAAAACAATAAATTTACCTAATAATAAGATAACAAGATAAAGTGAGAAAATTTGCAAATTAAAAATAATAACTAGTGTATAATATTAAAGATACATGAAATATATAATTTCATTTAAAAAATAAAATAAAACATTACATTGTTTTGATAAAATATAAAATATAATACTTTAATAATTAATATTATCAATATTTGCATACCAAAAAATAAAGAGTTTTCTAAATGTGTAAATAATAAATAATGTTATAGATATCTAGAGGCTAAGCCTAGGGAAAAAAATAAAGAAGCTTAAGAAGCATTGTTATACGTGTACTATTGTGGCAAAAAACGTGTGTTGGATGCGGTGAAGGAGTCATGTCACTTCTTTTCTATCCTTGCTTTATCATGCCCCTATTTTCTCCCTCCGTTCTTAATTTTTTTTTTTGCCTTTCCCGGTTCGTTCCTCCCTCCTTTCTACTGAGCAGAAGAAGAAGGCAGTATTGTCGTCAAGTAGACTTGACAAGTGAGAGCAACGTGCCCTTGTCAACGAGCCGCAATTCTGAAGGCTATTTCCTCCCCTCCTTTCGATGTGTTATCATGCTCTCACCCTTCCATTTAAAATCTATGTCAGACGATTGCGAGGGATCTAGCTCCGACATTTTATTATGGAAGGCAAGATCGCATTGTGAAGCTTCACCAGGGCAGTGGAGCATCAAGTTTAATTTCAACAATAAAGTCTGGTTTTTCTTTTGTTTTTTTTTCATTTTCGTTCTTCATTTTGCCAAATCTTCATACATGTCTTCATTCTTCTTCCATTTAGGTTCTTCTTCTTCATCGTTTCAGTCTTTTTTTATTTTTAAAATATCAGGCCACCCAACCCGCCTGACCCGTGGGGTTGGGCGGGTTGATCCGAGTTAATCTCGGGTCACCTGGGTTAACCCGAGGCAACTGTGTCTACCTTGAAATAGAAAACCAGACCGGACGCACAGCCAATTTGCCGATTCATCGATCTAACCGGCCAGTCCGGTTCAGTTTTTAAAGCAATGGATATATTCACCAAACTTGCAACAATTCTTTGAGAAAATTTAAATCTTCCAACAATAATACCTGTCATGCAAGAAAGGAAGCAACTCCTAAGTCTTAAACCCAATTGTTATAAACAAGAAAGTACAACTGAGTGACAAAAGCAAGGAAAAAAGTTTTCAAACATTTACCAAGTATATCAACATAATCGAAGCAAAGGATGCGTGCATATAATGCTATCTTGGACATTCACTCTACTAGCAATGTAATATAAAATGAAAAACAGAAGCATAATCATAATGAGAAATGGCTAGGGACTCTTTAATGTAATATAACAAAAACCCATATTCAAAGCTTTACACAAAGACAAAAGAAAGCAATATCCATGTATTAGTCTAACCTAGGCATCAAACAAACAAATCAAAGCAAGAAAACAACCTTTATGAATTACATGGATTGAAAAAGATGTACTTTAAAAATAGAGACAAACTTACATGTTTCAAACTGCCCATTGGCACAAGACACTACCAAATTACCCTATCACAAGAAGATGAAGCTGAGTCGCCCATTCACTTTCTATTGAACTTAGATCCCTAATTTTTGCAATCACTTTTTTTGGTGAACTGAAATCCCTAATCGCCCTTGCTTTCTATTGAATGAAGATTGAATTAAAGCTCTTCGATGAATGACGATCTATAATGGATAATCCTATCAAGTTGTTGAAGTTTCATAATTTCAGAACTCCAGAGTTAACATTGTCTATGAACCATAAGTCCCTCGGCTAATTTCAAAATGTGTAGGGGCTTATGTGTTTGATAGTGAAAAACTAAAGGAGGGAATTAAAAGGAAAAAAATATATAGGTACCAAATTGAAAAATGAGAGAAACTATAGGTAGTAGCCAAATGTTTTCCCTAATTTTAATGATATAACTACTTTTTCTTACTTACCTCGCAATAATTTTCCGTACAAACACATTTTATAATGATATAAGTTCCATGAAAAACATTGGAAGAATCTCACTTAGGGCTCCAAAACAAAAAAATTTGCATTTAGGGCCCAATAAAAGTTAAAAATGTATTGCAGGCTCGAGAGCCCTTGTAAATTTTTTTTATAGATGAAAAGACGCAATTGCCCTTGTCTTAAGAATACGTCCATATATGCACAATACAATATTCACAAATTCTCAACACAATATTCATAAATGTACAATACATTTAGTGGATATGGTTTAATTTTAAGTAAAATGTATAAGCAAGCAAAGGATGAATAACATGATGTTTATAAATGTATAACACAATATCCATCAATTCTCAAAAGAGTGAACATATGTAGATTACAACATTTGTATAGTATAAAGTTCATAACGAACAACACACTTTCATTAAAACAACACACTTTAATGGCAAATTGACCATCATGCTATAAGAAAAATATTTATTTACCAAAATACTACACTTTACAAAATATTTATCATGATACTATAAATCACAACTTAATTTGATACATTTCAAGTCTCAAATTCTCTCTGTCTCAGACTTTATAAAACTTGGCTTCTATCAAGCCAAGTTCTACATGGTTATTTAAAAAAAAAATCACATGGAAAGTATGCATGCTTCTCTCCCTCCAATCATTTCACGCACCACAACCCCCTCTTCGTTTATCTTTTTTTCGCAGCTCCAACCATCAACTCTTGTATTGCAAACAATTCCCCCTCCCCTCATACATATAATGTAGATTTAATATAAACTATTTACATTATGTAAGTTTTAAATAAATTCTTTCTAAATAATTATAAATGTGTTGTTAAAAGTTATGTGTTTTTTAAAAATTTTGAAGGGTGATAGGGCTTTTTTTATTATACACAAAAAGACTTATCTAGAAAAATTTATTAGAGGGGGCAACTTTATACTAAATATAAATATTAATTATTTTGAAGAAAATATAATTCTAAATATTAATAAAAATAATATATAAATAAAATATATGATAATTTCAAAAATATATATTATTGTCATTTGCAACATAAATTTATTTTTGTAATAAATATGAGAAAACAATGTTTTTAAATACGTATGCTTGACAATTTTAAAAGAAGTGTGGGGCAATTAATTTTTTATGGGGGGCAATTATAATTTTAAAGAGAGGGCAAGTATAGTTTTAACTAAAACTTAAATAAAATTTTTATTTTTCTAGTGGGGGCAATTGACCCCTCTATCCCTAATGTAAATAGGTTCTTGCATACACATGTACTTTTTTATAAGAAACAATTTTGTTTGGGCATGATTGATGCATTAAATGTAGATACTTTTTTTAATAAAAATTTAAACTTTGATTTGTACTGTTATAAGAGACTAATTCTAGTGATTTGACCCCCTATTGATGGTTAAAAGACATTTTTTTTCAACTATTTATTAAGTAATATCTGAATTTTAAACTTATTTTTGATGTAAATTTTCCTTTAATAAATGAATACAAAGAGACAAGTATTATTACTTACCCAAATAAATATCATATATTATTATCTTATTAATAATTATCAAACTACTAATATTTTAATATATAATAATTTAATAAGTTTATGATATCAAACATTACTTGGCAAAAAATTGTGGGGAAAAATGTCTTTTAAAGAAGGGGTCAGGTTATTATAATATAACAAACCAAAATTCAAATCTCTATTGATCCAAAATGGTAATATGATTGTTTCCAATATAAAATATTAATGAGCTTGAAAAAACCCTTTAACCTTTTAAAATTTTAAATTTAATATAATGTAATATATATATATATATATATAATTTTTAAATAGTTTATATTAAATCTACATTATATGTATGAGGGGAGGGGAAACTGTTTGCAATACAAGAGTTGACAGTGGGAGCTACGGAAAATGTTAAAAGAAAATGGGGTTGTGGTGTGTGAAATGATGGCAGAGAGAAACATGCATACTTTTCATGTGGCTTTTTTATTTTAAATAACCATGTAGAATTTGGCTTGATAATAAAAGCAAACACGCAGAATTTGAGACTTGAAATCTATCAAATTAAGTTATAATTTATTGTATCATGATAAATATTTTATAAAGTATAGTATCTTGGTAAATAAAAATTTTTCTTATAGCATGATAGTCAATTTGCCCACTTCAAATTACTATCTATTAGATGTGTGGTGCATTCATAAATATTACCTTAATGATTCATGGACATCATATTATATATATATGAGCATTCTATTGAGACAAGGCAAATATATTGTTTCGTTCACAAAAAAAATGGCACAAAAGGTCCTTAAGCCAACTAGATTCTATTAAGTCTTAAATATAATTTTTTTTAAATTTTGGGATCTTAAGGGAGATTCTCCCATAAATATAAGCATATGCATACCAATGAAATATGAGGATATTCATAAATTTTACAAAATTTCTAAATATATTAATTTACATTACATTACTTCTTAATATTTATACCGAATTATGCTTAATTTTTTAACATAAAAATTTATATTTATGTTTATATTTCATATATATTATTTTTTATTGCTATAAATAAATTATGATTGTAAATTTACGCTGTGTCATCATTAGAATATTAGAAAATAAATCGCATTTTTTGTTTTATAAAATATTAATGATTAAAAGTAAATGAGAAGTTCTCCACAGTTTGCTCTACTATTAACAATAAATACAAAATTATTGTAAGAGGGAAAAAAAAATATAAAATATAATTCATCTGTTAATTTTTTATATCAATTTGTTCAAGTGGTCCGGAAAAGGACAAGAAGCCAGAACGTTTAATAATATATATATATATGTATGGATATGTGTGTGTAAGTTTTTTTTTTTTTAATCGAAATTCACTGCTGGTAGAATGAGCTTTGCAACTTCATCGTCGTCAACCCAGTAATGAGCTGTATTTCTGAGTCATTCCAACGCCGAAAACCTGAGGGGAAAATGAAGTAAACGGAATTAATTTCCCACCCAGAATCTAAGTTCCAGGTAGCTTTTCGGGCTCGCCTCAATTACCATTTATTTATTTTGTGTGTCATATATCTGAGATTTTCGTTTTCATTTCTGTCAAGAAAATCTCAAGCCAGGGTTTTGATTCGAACTAATTATCCCTTAAACGTTCGTAATGCAATTATAAGATCTGCGTCTGCTTTTGTTTCGGATTTACTCTTGGAAAGGGCTATTGAAGTATGTCATGCTTAGTTTTGTTTGCCTTTGGTGCTATGTAATTAGATTTTCGTATTCATAATTCTTTTCCCGGCATTTTTGTGGCTGCCAAACAAGGATGATTTATTAGCAGGAGGAATCTTGAAAATCTTGTCTGAAATCCTGATTTATGGGCGTTACTTTGAAGCGAATTTGAAGGGAAAGTTTTTGTTGGTTGAGTGGAGGTAATTGTATGTATAGAAATATCTTCAATATGGCCAACAGAACTTCCTGCTCGAGTTCCTTTCTAGTCTTTGCCTCTAATCCCAGTATAGCTTCATTTTACCTGTATTTTGCTACTATTCACCTGTCAGTTGTTGTAGTTTTCTTGGCAGAGTTTGCAACCTCAAGAAGGGACGCAGTGCTGTAAATAGGAGTTTCACAAATGTACCAGCCTGTGGGTTTAGCCGCAACCCGAGGTGGAGTGCCAACTGATAATGGAGATTCCATTGTGATTTTAGATCAGATTCCGCGATGGAGTGATGCTGAGCATCGGTCTTCCTTGGAGCATGACAATGGAGATCCATCCTATTCTTCTTCAAACTTTCCTGACCCTTTAACCTATACATCAGGAACGCAGGGTGGTGGCATTGGGTCAGTGGCAAGGTTTCCGGTGGACCAAGAAATTAATTCAAAGATTTATTTGTGGAGGGGGGATCCCTGGAATCTTGCAGTGGATGCTGTGGTAAATTCAACAAATGAGGTATGTTACATGCACGTGCGCATGTGTATGTGTTATATGTCTGCATATATTCCTTTCGGTCTGATGCACTTGAATTTTCATTATCATCTTATTTGAACTTTCTTTTTTGTCCTTTTTTTTTTTTTGGTATGCATCTGGTTTGAGCTTTCGATAATTGATAATGGTAAATTCTAGTTGTCATAATCATGTTTTCTGTTATTTGCAAATAATATCATGGACTACCAAAATTAGTTCACATGATGGAACTTATGCTTTCTTCTTTATAACTTTATGGTGCTGCTTTAGAAGACAATTGATTGTGGAACTCCTCTGATAAATTATAAATCCTCTTTTTTTTTTATCCACTTGGGGAAAGCTAAAGCTGAAATCTTCTTTGTTGACTTCTGTTGCGGTGTGTTGGCTGGGTGTTTCAATCCACATTAGATAGATTGAATGTTCCTTTTGTTTCTCTCTCTTTTTCCTGTACTTTTTTGCTGGATATTAATCCTTGAGGGGTACTGGGAAACATGTTAGGATTAGAAGTGGAAAGGGCACCAATGCACTTGTTCTGTTATATGAAGTGATCATTTTGCTCGTAAACATGATCACAATAATTATAAATTTTAAGTACCTCAGGTTCAAATTATTTTTTTTTTATGGCATCCTTGTTGTTTTTAAAGGGTTTTTAATAATATACCCATCTACTATGAACTTAAATATATATTTTTTGTCTGACTCAGTTATATGTTAGAGATGCCTGATTTCTGTTCTCTTGCATAGAGTTAACCAGTTGCTTTGGGAGTTGCTTGTTTTTTTGTTATCTTTTGCCTTAAGCTCAAAAGTGTCTGGCAATACTAAACTGTCTGGTGTTTGAACGCATTGAAACTTTTGGATAGCGATGATTTTGTTGTTGCATAAAGTGTATGATATTGAAGCCTAATAAGAGTTAGTTCGTATAGATATCTCTATATCTTTGAAAAAATTGGCAAGACTTATCCCCACCACGATCTGTGTGACACTTAATGCTACAAGCTATCTTGTGTCTGCTTTCTAGCTTGGGTATTATATTACATAGGAAATTCTTTTGCCCTTACCATGAGTCCTGCTAACATTCTTGCGGCTGAACTTTTTTATTCTTGCAACCCCAGTTGGTATCATTATGTAATATGAGGTAACTATTGGGCAGGGGTTGTCTGGGTGGATCCTCTATATGGACTTGAGGGAAAATGCCCCCTGTAATTTTTGCTAATTTCTATTATAGGTATATATTGGATTTCTTATTGCCCCTACTGCTATACATCGCCAATCGCCCCTTGTTATTTATCTCAAATTGTGCAGCTAGAAATCAGAAAGACAATGGATTTATTTCTTTGACATGACAACTATAAAGATGCGGAAAATTAATTTTATTTTTTAAACATCATTATCAATGAAAATTTGATTTCACTTGCTTAATCATTCCTCTATTAGTTATCATAAAATTGTTATAAAAAAATTAAATGATAATTTTTAGAAGTATGTATTTATTGTTCCTACTAAGTGCTGACCAAAATATATGTATTTGCCACTGCTATTGATCGTGCTGAACTGAACATTTAGTAAATAAAATGGGACCTTACCACAGCTTACTTTTTTAATCAATTATTTTCTTGGTCTATAGAACTTGGACGAAGCACATAGCAGCCCTGGGTTGCATGCTACAGCTGGACCTGGTCTTGCGGAAGAGTGTATGATGCTGGTATTTTTAATCATATTTTCTTTTTAATTGCTTCAGAAGAAAAAAAATATTCTTTATGTGCTTAATGCTGATAATATGTGAGCTTGGGGCTTCATTAATGAGTTTAATACTTTTTACTGCGGGATATAACTTTTTGAATTCTTTTGTGAGTTTAAGGCTTTGGTTGGAATATTAACTACATTGTTGTTATCACATACTAGTGAACCTATTTGTTTCTGGTGAACATCTCTGATAAATAGTGTTGTCTCAGACTCAGTGGCATGACTGATGAGGAGTTCTCTAGAAGTAATATGTTTATTGTTGACATATGCTGATTTTGTATCTTTATTCTTGACAGGGTGGATGTCGAACAGGAATGGCTAAAGTTACTAATGCATATGACCTTCCTGCAAGGTTGATATTTTGTCTATAGGGCCCTCTTCCATATACTTGTCCGTGAAGAAGATATAAACAGTCTATTTATGTTGTTAAAGGACTACTCTATGCAAACATGGTTTACTTTATTTTTTTCTGTCTGCCGAATGGACACTGATGATTCATTTTCAGTCATTAGTGTTCCATTTATTACAAGATGCTTTCTCTTACTGATTTTGTGTCATTTTTGGATGGTTGTTAGTGGGTGTGGGATTTGTATATTGTAGTCTGTTCAATGGTGGATGTGTTTCTGCAAATGCTAAGCAGCATGCTTGTTCTTTTCTTCTAGTTTGGATCTGAGATTGTTAATTGTATCTTGTTGCACTAATTATGCCACTGTATTATACATTTTTGTCTCTTATGTATAATTCTTCCTTAGTTACATGCAATTTCTCAGCAATAAACTGGATTTCTTGTGTACTTTGTTTTATTCCTTCTATAAATTTTGTAGGAGAATCATCCATACTGTTGGTCCTAAGTATGCTGTAAAGTACCATACTGCTGCAGAAAATGCTTTAAGTCATTGCTATCGTTCTTGCCTGGAGCTTCTGATTGAGAATGGTCTTTGCAGGTTTATTTTAAAAATTTCATATCATTTCCTTGATGCAAAAGTTTTGGTTCTGGTGCATCTCCTATGTTGTTTCTTTTGTTCTACAACTTATGCTGTCTTCGATATGTGTGCAGCATAGCTATGGGTTGTATTTATACAGAAGCAAAGAACTATCCCCGCGAACCAGCTGCACATGTAGCTATTAGTGAGATATTTTTTTCCTTCATGATGTTACTTTTTCTAATATTACAGTGATATGTATCTTCTCCTTATAAATCATATCGAATAACATTAGCAATATCTGGAAATTAAAATTGCCCCAATCTTCTTGATATGTGCTATAACTATTTCATTGCAGTTTTCCGTATGAAAAATAGCTTCTGTAAAGGCTAAATATCAGGAAAACGTAATGCATGTTAGGAGTATCTTTATGTGCATGACAATACCATAATTCACAATTCTTGAATGCATCTGATATGTGGTGCTGCATGCTTCCTCTATTGTTAAGCTAGCGATTGATTTCAGATGGTTGAATAACAGTGGATAAATCACTGGCTTCTTAACTTTGTTTCTTTTACCACCCATTTCATTTAATGTCTCTTCTACAGGGACTGTGCGTAGATTTCTCGAGAAGCATAAAGCCAACATAATAGCTGTTGTCTTTTGCACTATCAGCACAACTGATACTGAGATATATAAAAGGTATTTTCAAGTATTGGGGTTTGCTACCTGCACTGTTTTGAGTTATTAGTGTCTTTGACAGTTATCCAATTTTGGTTGACTTGCTTTTCAATCTTACTTTTGAATGCTTTAGTCCTTATCAACTTAGATATTTTAAATCATTCCATGTAGGTTGCTTCCACTTTACTTTCCTCGTGATAAACATGAGGAGGAGGTAGCTTTAACAAAGCTTCCTGCAGATGTTGGAGATGAGAATGGTGAGACCACCATTGATGAGCGTAAAATCAGAATTACATCTTTGCCTAAACAGAATGTTGTGAAACCTCCTGAAGCTTCAGTTGATGTTCCTATCAATGATGTTGGCATGTTACGCAAGTTAGTTACAGTTTCAAGATTTCCAAGTTTTTGCTTATATCTTAGTTGTTGTCTAACTTTCTGCCTCTCCCCCATGTCTGCGTGTGTATAGCATACATCTAAGTTAAAAGTTTAAGAGGGTTAATGTCTACTTAGTTTTTAATGCTAGATAGGTTTTTGTTTGTGATAGGTACCTAAGTGAAATGAGAAACCCTATTTCAAAAACTAGCTGTTGAGGAGGGAGAACTAACACACTTAAATACCTCATTGAGCATTTCATGCTACTCAATGTGGGACTTGATATCCCATACTACTAAGTCTTCAGCAATTGGCCCACCATGGAAAGTTGACATCTCGGTGACCATACTCCATGGCACTTAACTTAGCTTCTTGTTGGTTAGAACCTTTTGTGGTCCAACATTGAGTTTCTCATGTTGTTCAACGTGGGACTTGGTATTTTATATTTCCAAGTCTCTAGCAATTGGCCCACCATGGAAAGTCAACATCTCGGTGACTACACTCCATGGCACTAAACTCAGCTTCCTGCCAGTCAAAAACACTCCGTGAATATCCCTCTTTGGAACTACTAATAACGTGGTTTTGATACCAATTGATAGGTTCTTAAGTGGGATGGGAAACCCTATCCCAAAAATTAGCTGTTGAGGTGGGAGAATCAACCTACTTAAACACCCAATGGAGCACCTTGTACTATTCAATGTGGGACTTGGTATTCGATACTACGAAATCTCCTTTGGTCTGCTATTGCAAAAGCCTAACAATTCAAACTAGTTAAAGAAGTCACAATATGATGGCTGAAAAAACAAAAGGAGAAGTCACAATATGGATTTCTACATTAATGCTGCAACATATGCCGAAATTTGCCTTTAAACTAATGTCATAAGTACAAACATCCAAAACTAGGGGTCTGTTTGGTTTGCTGGAAGCATTTTGAAGGAAATGAAACTAGAAATGGAATTGGAAAAGGAAATTGAATTGGGTTTAAAAGTATAGTTTGATACATTGGAAAATTTGAATGGAATCCTTCTAGCCAAAAATATTAAAATACATAAATACCCTTAAAAAATAAATTAATGAATCAAGGCACCACCATTCACCTGTTCATTGTCTCACCCCAAATAAATTAAATTAATAAATTTCATCTCCCACTTTATCATTCTTATTGGAATCTCCATCAACAAATCAATGTGGAGGACAAATCACAGATCTTCATCTCCGACAACACTTGTCATTTTGTCTCACCCGATCTTCATCTCATCTCCTTCATCAATCTTCATCTGTAGTGACAAATCAAGGATGCAGTATTTTTGAGGGAGAACCTTCGATGGTGGAGGAACAGGGAAAAGCTGAATGCAGTGGCTTAAGGCAAGACAGCAGAGGATGGGGGATAAGCTTCACGGAGAGCTAGGGAGAAGCTTTGACAGAGCACTATGAGGGAGATCTGAAGAAGATTCCTCATCACTGGCATCTTCGATCTTCGTTGCAGGTTCTTTGTTAGTCATCACTGGCATCTTTAACCTTATGATGGAGAATGGCTGCTGATGAAGAAGAAGCTGGAAGAAACTTGAAAGTATTTTGAGACATGCTTCCAATGGAGAAGAGTGTGGAATTTTGAGGAATCACAGAGGGTATTTTGGTCAGAAAAATTAATTTCCTTGGAAAATATGATTTTCCTTGGGTTTAAGGTGGGAACTGAATTTCCATTCTTTTTCCTGAATTTCAATCCCCAAGGATTAAATTTCATGCCAACCAATCAAAGGAATTTACTGATTCTTTTTCCATTTCCTTTTCCTGGAACTTATTTACAGTGAACCAAACAAGCCCTAAAGTAAAAAAAGGAGTTGAAGTCTCTTTCCTGATTCCCCTCTGACCTTGATACCAGCATTTATGTTCAATAATGTCAACCACAGAAAAAGTGATCACTGAAAGGGAACCTGCAATCTACTCTTTCTGACTTTGGAAAAACCATTTTCTAGCAGGAACCTTCTCTAGAAAGCCCAAACTAACTCAGCCATGTGCTCTTTGAAAGTGTAGCTTAAAAACTAGACCATTGCTATCCTATCCTCATTCACAGGAGCAACAATTGGGATCTTTCTACTTGAAATAAAAGCATTTAAGATATGGAATGTGTATAAATTCAGGGTTTAAGAATCCTTTGAATATTTTATTAGATGAAAGCAGCATTCCATTTGTAGATGATAAAAGAGAGATTCAAGCTCTCAAGTAACTTAGTGATAAAGTCTATCAAACAAAATATTTAAAATACTGTTATCTTAATCAAAATGGAATTGCTCTGTCCATGTTGAAATCAAACGCTAAAAATCCTAGTATAACGATGTTGTCCAAAAATAACTAAAAAAAAATCATCCTTAATTAAAATAAAAACACACAAAATAACCTAATCAAAACGAACTATAATTTCCAACAGAATGCATATGTCATTATCAATTGCCATTTGATTCTTTTTCTTAATATTTTGAAGTTTTGTTGCTTGGCATGAAGTGTTACTGATCTGTGTGGTTTGTATAGGAGTTCATCATCGTTAGGTTTGTTTCTGGATCCTGCTTTCATGTCCATAATAAAAGATCCTGATCAGAGACGTCAGGAGCAATGGGAGAAGACTGCTGAAGCACAAAGAGGCTGGAATTTAGCCAAAATGCTTGGATTTGGTGCACTTGTTGTGCCTCCATTATCTGCTGCTGAAGAATATTCTCTTCACTCTAGATACCTTGCTAAAGCGAATTCTCTAAGTCTCTCTGAAATTGCAGATATGAAAATTGTGTAAGTATCTGTAATTTAATCAAGTTTTGCAGGCATTGTCAGTTCATATATGACTTCCAATCTCCTATATCTACTTCATTGTTAGGATTGGTGAGTCATACTAGTTGGTGGTCTTTGTATAATTTCCTGGTGGATAACGGTCTGCCATCTTTACAAGAGAAAATGTACAGTTCTGGAGTATTCATATTGTTTCAACCTTTTATGGCTTCTTCATCAACTACTTAAAGAGCTTTTTTTTTGGGGGGGGTTTGGGGGGCTCTTTTGGAAATTGAATTGCAAAATGATGATGCAGGATAATATGTGATTCTTCATATAATAATGTTTTATGCTCTTTAAAATTTCCGATAAGCTTATGTATTCAAGTTTTTAACCAATCAATGTCAAGGGCTTTTGCGATTGTTCAGATTAATCTGTGCATGTAATGATCAATGTAATATTATTTTCAGTTATCGTGGTGGAGTAGACAATGAAGGTCGTCCTGTTATGGTTATTGTGGGGGCACACTTTTTGCTCAGATGTCTTGATCTGGAGCGATTTGTCCTCTATGTGGTAAAGGTAATATGATTATAATCTACTCCAGGCATATATTTAGGTAATTAGGTTGAGCATAACATTTGTGATTATGAAATTTTATTTCCTGGATGTTGGCAATGCATGCTGTGGAAATTTATTGTTAAAACGCAGAGATATTGAACGAGAAACCTTAATCATTTGTAAACTTGTACACTTCGGCAGTCATCTCCCCTTATACACTTGTAGTATGTAACACATCCTATAATAATTGATAAGTCTTGTACCCATACTACTCTTTTTGAATCTGATTTCTGTCAATAAATTTTAAACTCTTTCTTGTTTCCTGTTTGCTTTTCAAATGTAATAAATCATTTTGGCATTAAATTTCAGGAGTTCGAGCCTTTAATACAGAAGCCTTATACTATTGTTTACTTCCACTCTGCTGCATCTCTGCAGATGTAAGTTTTATATCATAAATTGTGCAAAGTACATATTATCAATTTCTTTTGTACAAATAGCGGTTCCTGATATTGTAAGGGCTGTTCATCTTGAAAAGTTTGTCAGTACAGGTAGAGGAAATGGACCAACTATACACCTTGCATGCCAACTAGCTGTTATTTTGTTTGAATTGTGACTTTTTAGGATATGTCAAAACAATTGGTAGCCAAAATTAAGTAATTAACTGTTCCCCATTTGGTATAAAAAGAGGAATTGGAAATTCAGCCATTAAGATACAATAAATATGGTTTAACAAATATGCATGCTTTTGTATAAACCTGCAATAGTATTTCAGTTACCAAACATCTTGCATCATATGCATAATAATTTGTGTGATTGCTGGAAAAAATTTACTCAACTGTTGGCCTTGTCCATGTTTTGCATCTTGAATTTCACTTAATCATACGTGCCTTTTTTTTCCCCCCATAATCATACGTGCCTTTTGTTGAGAGTGGTTGTGCAGTATTTTAAGCCTATTAACATCATTGCTGAAAACATAGCCCCATGTTAAAATCAGGCAATACTTGCTATCCACCAAAAAAAAAAAAAAAGGCAATACTGGATATATTGCTTCTTAATTATGTTCTCCTTTGGTGAAGATGGTTTTGCTTGTAAGGTTAAATGCATTGATGCATTGTTATTTTGAGGCCAGATCTGCCTCTTAAAGTGGCAAACCAATACAACAAGCAGTCTTATCCTACTAGATGGGGTCGGTTATGTGAATTGTATGACGCTATTGTATTTATATCATTTATCAAGCTTTAGAAATATTGTTAATTAAGAGGTTACGATCAACAATTTTCAGAAGTGTTCTCTTTGATCTTTCTCTACCCTTCTTGACAGGGTTTAAAGTTATCTATTCCACTTTCCTCACAATTGCCTCTCGTAATCTTCTTTGTACATGTCTAAACCATTTCAAACGATTTTTTACCATTTTTCTTTCAATAGGTGCGACGCCCAATTTTTTTCGTATGCACTCATTTTAAATTTTATCTTTATGTGTATGCCCGCACATTTATCGCAACATTTTCATTTCTGCTGCTCTAACTTTATGCTCTTGCTATCATGGTAAAGCCTAACATTCACTACTATATAATATTGCTGATCTAATAGCAGTTTGATAAAATTTCCCTTTAAATTTATTAGGTACCTTACAATCGTAAATAACTTTTTTAGTCTTTCTCCAATTTAATCACCTAGCTTGTATCTTTTGTGCAATATTTTCATCAATTTTCCCATTATATTGAATAATAGTTCTCAAATATCTAAACTTTTTCACTTGAGAGGTATAATTTAATCTCCCAATTTGACTTCCAAATTACTACTCATTGACTTTTTATTAAAATTATGATGTAAATATTTCCTCTTACTCTTACTCAGGTGAAAACTTTTAACTCCAATGTCTTTTCCATAACTCTAGTTTATAATTAATCTCCTTTCTTGTCTCCACAATAAGGGCTAGATCATTTGCAAAAAGCATGTTGGGGATTTTCTTTTGACTATGCTCAATCAAAACATTTAGGATCAGGTCAAATAAATAAGGATTCAAAGATAATCCCTGATGCAATTCAATCTTTATAGAAAAGTCTTTTGTTTCGCTACTGGATGTTTTTATATTAGTTGTTGCTCCCTCATACATATTTTGTTGTTGATAATCCCAGATGCAACCCGGATATTTCTTTTTCAATTCTTTTCAAAGTACTTCTCTTGGTACACGATCATAAGTTTTTCCCAACTCAATGAAAACTATATATAAATCTTTACCTTTTCATCGGTACTTTTCCATTAATTCCCTTAATAGATAAATCGCTTCTGTAGTCGCTCTGCTTGGCATGAAGCCAAATTGATTTTCAAAAATACCAATTTCTCATCTCAACTTATTCTCAATCACTTGTTCCCACAATTTCATTATATGACTCATAGGTTTAATCCTTATGTAATTAGTGCAATTCTAAATATCTTCTTTATTTTTGTAAATAGGATCTAAGGTGCTTCTCCTCCAATTGTCAGGCATTTTTTAGATTCTAAGATCTCATTAAGTAACTTAGTTAACCATTATACCCCTTCTTTATCTAAACATTTTCACACTTTAATAAGGATACAATCAGGCCCATCAACTCTACCATTTTTCATTTTCTTAAGAGTTTCTTTTACCTCACAATTGTGTTTCCTTCAATAGAATAACAAATTTTGTTCTCTTTCAGGAGTTGCTAAATCCTTCAAATTATTATATAAACCCTATCCATCATTGAAAAATTTAGAAAATTATGTCTCTCATCTGTATTTAATATCACCATCTATGACTAAAACATTTCCCTCTTCATCGTTTATACACTTTACTTGTCCTAAATCTTTTGATTTTCTTTCCTTACTCATGGCAATCTTATAAATTTTTCTTTTTCCATCCTTTGTTCCAAGATCATTACAAAACTCTTCAAATGCTTTAGAACGAGCTTCACTCACCACCGTCTTAGTTTCCTTTTTAGTCATATGATATCTTTCTCGATTTTCATCATTATTGCACAAATAGATGGCTTTCAAACACTCCTTCTTATATTTGGTTTTTCTATACACTATTATTCTACCATCAAAATTCCTTATCTCTCGACCAAAACTTTTTGATTTTTCCAAAACTTCTTTTGCAACCTTCCTTACCTTCTTAGCCATATCCTCCCATAAAATGCTAGCACTTCCTCGAGACTTCCAAATTCCTTCAGCCAAAAGATTACACTTGAAAATTTCTCGCTTCTCACCTTTTAAATGTCACCATATAATCCTTGGAGTTACCACTTGTCAACACTTTTGGTTTTTATTCATAATACGCACATTAAGGACAAGAACCTTGTATTGTGTCGTTATAGCATTATCAAGAGTCACCTTACAATTTTTACAAAGCCTTCTATCTGTGTTCCTAACTTAAAAAAAAAAAAATCAATTGATCTTAAAGCTCTACTTTTATAAGTGATGAGATGTCCATCCCTCTTCTTGAAATGAGTGCTCACAATATTTGAAATCATGCACCAAAGATAAATCAAGAATAGATTGTCTTTCATTGTTTAGCTTCCCAAAACCAATTACCATGCACTCTCGCATAATGACTTGCTTCCCTCCCGACATGACTATTAAAGTACCCTCCAATAAAGATCTGTTCATTTTGTGGTATGGTTGAATCAACCCCTTCAAGTCTTCCAAAATAGTTCCTTAAGATTGGCTTCTACCTCAGCTTGAGGTGCATAAGCACTAATAATATTGACAGTCTCACGTTCAACAATCATTTTTAAGAAAATAAATCTGTCTCCAATTGTATTAACCTCTACCACGTTCTTCTTCCACTCTTTATCAACAATGATACTCACCCCATTACGTGTGCTTACTTTTCCAGTATACCGAAGTTTGAAACTTTAAATACCTTTAGCTTGTTCACCAGGCCATTTAGTTTCCTGCAGATGCAAGATATTAATTTTTCTTTGAATTATAGCTCCTACCACCTTCCATAGATTTACAATTCAAGGTCCCAACATTCCAAGTGCTAAATCTAATCTTATTCATATGGACTAACTTCTTTAGCCGTGCTCATCCAAAATAACACAGTAGCCCTTGCTCATTTAACACTACATCTGGACGTCGATGTAATGGCTCTAACATACTTATCACTGTACTCGAGCCATGCAGCACGTTACTTATAAGCAACAACCTAGCATTAGCACAAAAACGTCTATTGTCCATATCTATAAGAGATTCAACAAAGTTTTACATTGGTTGTTAAGGGCCGAAAACAACCCTCCTCCTTTACTCAGGTTTGGGATCGGCTATATAATGTAGACAGAGTTAAAGTGGTAAACCAATAAATAAATAAATATGGAGAAGATGTACAGGAAGAGAAGCATGTTTTGAAGGTTGGTGAAGAATATTTTGCATAAGTTTGTTGTTTCATGATGTCTGTTCATATGTAATTCCTGACATTGGTTGCTCTAGATTTTTTTTTTATTCTTTTGACTTTGGTTTGATCATAAAATTAAGATATTCACTTCTCTCCACCCTACTATTGGAATAAATAGGCAGCCAGACTTTGGTTGGATGAAAAGATTACAACAGATACTTGGTCAGAAGCACCGGCGGAACCTGCATGTATGCACTTTACAGATAATGCTGTTGCATGACACCTTCAGGGTCTTTGTTCTGATCTTGCAGTTTGATATGTGTAGGCAATATATGTTCTTCACCCAACTTTTGGGCTAAAAGCAGCAATACTCACACTTCAGTGGTTTGTAGACAACGTGGTATGTTAGAATTGGATTCTATTCGTGGAAGTTAATCCTATTTGAGCAGCACACATTTATGCTTATTATTTGCAATATACTTTTAGGTTTGGAACAAAGTGGTATATGCTGATCGGCTTCTGCAACTCTTCAGATATGTGCCTCGTGAGCAGTTGACCATCCCAGATTTTGTTTTTCAGTTGAGTTTCTGTTTCATTCTTAGCCATGAACATTTGTTCTCATAATGTACCTGCACGGCTGCACGGTCTTGCTTTCAATTTAAGACTTCTCAAAGTACTAGGGTTTTGAGCATTTGTTTGCATATAGGTGTGCCTTTCCATTTGTTTAGTAAAGGGGTGTCCTTGCTGGTGGATGAGAGGGTAGCTGATATAGGAAATCCTTCCCTTCCTTGTTCATACTACTAATTGACCTCCCAACTCCTACTCCTTCCGATCTTTTATATATAAGTCACATTTTAGAAATAATTAATGGTCCTTTTTATAAGTAATTATGAATAAAAAGATGGTTCATTAATTACTTTTATTCCAATTTTACCCTTTCGCAATTTTCTGAGTAGAGTAAAATATTACATATGAGGGAGAAAGTTTTTAAAATATGCTGCATTTAACCAGGATAAACTGGGAATTTTTTTTTCCTTTTCAAACAACATTAATAATTTAATTACTTCTCTTAATTCCATTGACGTTAAAAGTGACTTGTATGTAGGATCAAAGGGAGTATTTCTTTGTAAATATTAGTGTTGTGAAGGGGGAATTCCAATTTCCTTAGTAAATATTAGCATTGTCAAATACTCCAGTACGTTGTTGTATTTATTTTCTCTTCTATGAAATGTTTATCCTTGCTCACCCTGACCGTTTTTCAATAAAAACACTTGTTAGAAAATAAATGGACGCGTGGAAGTTCTAATCTGTCATGTTGTTGGTTGAACCGATCAATAGTGCTCCAGCAATGCAGTTCTCTGACTTGTTCTGTTGATGCAGGCATGACTTAGAAGTCAATGGAGGAAAGGGTGTTCGTGTGGATCACAGAACAAAATATGTATATTAATCAAAGGTCCTTGAGCTTCATATGCAATTCCACCACCTGTTGATACAAGAGGATCACTGGCTTTAGTTTCTCCATCAACATTTTTCATTGGTTAGTGGATTAGGGTCTCTCTGTTTGAAATGTAACGTGTCAGAATCTTGCTTTTCTCACTTCTATTTATTTTTTAGGCTTTTGATCTATTAAGCATTGATTTGTTTCTCTTTATAGGTGAAATAAAATTATTTTCTCTTGTCATCTCCTTATTGAGTTTTCAACAAAATTTAATGTCGTTTTGGTTACTGTTGAATCCAGACGGTTGTCGATGTAAAGTGGCTTGTTGATTTGTAGATGGAACATTTGGATTACTTACATTGAATGTTTGTTTTGTGCTCCCATAGTTTTCTCTTTAATTTCTTGAATATCATTGGTTTTTTTGTATGTAAATTTGTGTACTGTATATTTATGGATGAATTAAATTTTTTAATTCATCAAAAACTAAAATCAACGGCAATCAGCAAATCACAATGCTATGATCGATATAAAAATTGTTAGAAAGATGAAATTGTGCAAAATTATTATGTGAAATTGGGGTTTGTTAATCTTGCGTTCCATTTAGTTATTCATTTTAAAGTGTAATTTATGGGTAGATTCATTTTATACACCAAAACTACTCATTTATATGTAATAATATCAATGTATTTTTAGGTGCAGTCACTTTTCTTATTGCTGCTTAAATTGGGAACTTTGAGAATTTCGAATTTCATTGACCACTGTTATATTTTAAGATAACATATTCCAATCATTTGGATTATCCTAAAGTAGCAGACAACTATTAAACCATTGTTTCGTGGACAGGGGTTGGACTGTCTCGATTTGGATATGAAAATTTGTTTTGATTGTTGAATCAAGTTGGATCAAAGTTAAGCTGTCAGTGGGTGTGGATGTGGCTCAGATGGTAATAGTTTAGATTCCTTAAACATTATTTTAGAGTTTGATTCTTAAAGATGTATATGGAAAATATTACTTGAGAGAAAGGATAACTCTTTAAATAGCGTTCAGATTTTTTGAGAGATTAGTCTTACAGTTGCTAACTGTGGAGATACCTTAGGCCAAAAAAAAAAAAAGAACTTAAACTGTCAATGAAGAAAATTGAACGTGAATAAAAAACTGGACTAGTTTTCAGGGGAGGGGGAAAAGAAGGGTCTAAACTTAAAAAGGCAGTACTTCTAATAAAATTGCTTAAAATAGGAGAACACTCATAAGTTATTAAAAAAAGGCAAAAAAATTTTAAAAACCAGAAAAAAAATGAAAGATTAGACGCTATTGAGAGTCAACTTTATTTTTAAACTCTTTCTATATACTCCTTCCATTAAAAAATATAAAGCATTTTTTGAGTATTTGGATGTTAAAAAATACAAAATATTTTTAGTGTTTTAAAATATAATCATTGTATTTTTTTTCAAAAGTGCCTATAATAAATAAATCTTTTATATTTACTTTAAAAATGAAACACCCTTATTTAAATGGTGTTAATTTGAAGAAATTAATTATTTTATTAGGATGAGATTAAATTAAAAATATTTTATATTTTTAAATGGAAGAAGTATATAATGTCATTAGGGAATTTATTTTTTAGGAAGATATTGACAATAACAGATATAAGTACAAATATAAATACTTTTGAATCTAGTTATACTTGATTTAACCAACATCTACCTATATTTATGAAGTTATGAAATTATAATTTATAATATTGTTCATTTAGAGTTACACTGTGTTATTTTCAATATTCATCTTCTACATTTTTAATAGTTATTTTTAGTACTTAGTTTTATATCTTCTTTTTTTTCAATTGTCACTTTATATGTTTTCAATACTTATCTCTCATGGCTTTAATAGAGAAAAATACTTATTTATGATATAAAAATAATAACCATAAAATAAATTATTTTAAAAATATTTTAGTAAAATTAAAATCAAATTATGAAAATTAATAAGTTCTATTTATTTAAGAACGGCTAGAAAATTCATCAGACATATGTATGAGAACTAAATCTTGAATTTTTTTTATAAGTACAATATTTTCAATATCATAAAATAAATATTGGGAAAATTAGTAACTCAATATGTGAACTTTGATTTGATGCAACCAATGGCAATTTTTATGGTTATAACTATTTAAAATATTAGTCTCTATTTTTATAAATAAGTAAAAGATTTAAATTATTTTAATCTTTATTATTTTTAAAAATATTAAAAATTTTAGTAATTTGAAATATTAATCCCTAAAATTTAAGATAATTTTAATTTTTATAATTTTATTTTTTAAAATAAATGAATTAATATTTTAAATGGTTGAAATACAAGAAGTTAAAAGTATAATACAAGTATTAAAATTATTTACACCAAACCAAATGATTAATTTTTCATATTTATAACTTAAACATAAAATTATTTGTTTCAAAACACCTAAAGAATAAACATGCAATAGTGTCATAAAATTATATTTATTTCAATATTTGCAAAATCAACATCTTCCCGTTCTTTTTTTGATAACAAAATATCTACCCGTTCTTTCTCTTTATTTCCCAATTTTTCGAAACTAAATCAGAGAAAAATCCGACTTTTGGACAGTAAATTTGGCAAAGAGCTTGTGTTCTGGAATTCTGTGGTCATCTTTTGATTATATTGCGAGCGAATTGGGTTGCACTGACGGAGCAGTGCGAGTGGAAAAGATGTTCAACAATTCTGTGAGGCCAAAATCTCTTTTTCGAAATCCTCTATCTCTTGATGTAGTATTCACCTGACCTTGTTTCTTTTCTATTATTGATTATTGATAATGCGTTTTTGTTTCCTGGGAAAATTAAAAAACTTTTTAGTCCAAGTGGTTAGTCTGCAAATTTAGCCGTTGTCTCCGGCGAGCAAGAACCCCAACGCGGCCACTGTGTTGTTGCTATCGAAGCCTATCTGTTTTTTGCTTTTTTGTTTTTGTAAATTAAGACATGAGACCTACATCTTCTACTTTCATTTGTATCCTTAGATTCCTAATTTAATCAGAAGATATGATAAAGCTCTGAATTTGAGAGATATTTAGCTAATTTTTGGGGTAAGCTTTATTTATATATCTATTTTTTTCCCCAGCTGATCATGCAAACGATGGTTTTGAAACTTCATAATCTATAACACAAGCTTTATTGGAAACATTGATAGGCATGTATTGACATTAATGAAGGCTTTCGGTGTAGTTGCTGATGCACAGATTGCTGTAAGAGTAATAATTGGATTCTGTTTTCCATTTTCTGGGCGAGAAACTATCACTTGGCTCTAAAATATGGTGGAAGGTGTGGCACTTAGCACTCTGGCAACATGTGGAAAGAGCAGACCTTGTGGATCATTTGCACCTTGGGGGGCACGTTTAAAGCCATTTAAGAAATCCCAAACAACCTATATCTATGACCGACACTGGGTCTGGAATCAAAGTGTGCAGATGTTGTTCTTAGATCCCTATGCATCAAGGCCTAGGGATTTTAAGGTGGAAGCAGGATGGATGTTTAGAGGTGGGGAGCGAGATTCAGATGCAAGTGTAGAGCGCAGTGAAAGTGCTAATGAAAATATTTTGATCTTCTTTTTCCAACTTGACTTGGCCACTCGAGTACAGGTTTGGCCAGATTTAGTTTTTACTCTTTTACAAAATGCTTGATAGTATTATCTTCTGCTTTGGCAAATTTGTACCGAAACCTCATTCCTCATTTTCTTGAACTTATGAGTGGCAGTATGCTTTAAATATGGAGCAATATGACATTGCACAGGATCTGAGGAACAAGCTTACAGAGGTTAGACTGCTCAACTGCTAACCCGTTTTTGCATCACACCCTCGTCTCTGTGAGTTGAACTGTTTTCAAGTTGTTGAAATGGAAATTTTGTTGTCGAGGTTTCTGACAACAATTTTTTTTTCTTGTGTAAATGTACATCTTCATGTGATCTAAATTTAGTGTAAACAACTTTGGACTTGTATGTGTTGCTATATATAAGTCTTCAGGTTATTTAAATTTTCTTCAAGTGAAGCACTAAACAGCCTGCAGCTTACTTGATAAATATTATTTTTGGAAGGTTGAGGCAGAAATTGTTAAGCGGCAAGATGCTAAAAGGGGATTGTCTTCAAAAAGTGAAGCTCAAGATGCAGCTCTGCGGATAATATCTCTTCGGTGAGTATATCACATCTTGTTGACCTTCTAACTACATGGTCTCCATGATTAATTAGCTTCTTTAATTAATGTAATGTGCAACTGTGCAAATTTCTAGATCAATGATATTGATATGTTTCCTTCCAGGTCAGATCTCCAAGACGCAATCAAGAGTGAAGATTATGCCTTGGCTGCTGAATTACGTGATAAAATTTCAAAACTTGAAGCACAGACTCTGGAGGCATCAGCTAAAGCTTTAGTATATGAAAATGTGCAATATGCATTTCGTTTGGGGCAGAAAGTGAAGCATAGAATATTTGGTATATAGTTGTCACATGTCCCTTTGTGTATGATTGATTTCATCGGGTGCATTTTAAATCTGCAGTAGAGCATTGTGTTTTTAAGCTATGTCAGCATTTTTTTTTTTATGGCTGTACTCTGAATAGTTTAAATAGCATAACTGCGAAAGTGATGATTATGTTGAGAATTTGATATTTTGAGATTGCAAAAAGTGTTTAAGCACTTGGGAATCATCTTGTAAATTTTAATTATCAAAACCGCCTAGATCAGTTGGGCACCCCCGTAAACATGTAGCCACAGCATCTATCAGTTTGATTCTCTTTTCCCCTTTCAACTATTTAATTTCTCAATATATTTTTCAGGCTATCGAGCTGTGGTATGTGGAATGGATCCAGTATGCTGTGAATCAAGTTCATGGATGGAAACTGCTCAGATTAAGAAATTGTCTCGGGGTTCTAGTCAGCCATTTTATCAGGTTTGATTTATTGTATCAGTTGAATTGCAACAGATACTTCTATTTCTATTAGGATCAATTTAATTTTTATCCTTTGGTTGTGACCTTTATAAGCTGTTGATTCTTCTTGTATTTTCATCATTTCTTTATTCTCATTTGTTAGTGAACCTGCCTAAATAAGCAGTCAACAAAAGTATGAAGCACCAAACTTGTCGTCTAACAACTCCATATAATACATACGACGCCATAATGTGAAAGATGGCATTGTAAAAGAATTCAGAGTCAGTTGTAACATATATAGATGTTTATCAACTTCTTGATGGTTTCATTTACCATTTGGTGGAATGAAAGTGTGCTTCTTTAAATTGTTTATATGCTTATTAAGCAGATTTTATATATATATATATATATATATCCTTTAAATGGATCAATAGAAGAATGGATAGAGGGTTTTAAATCCTATAGAGTGGGGATATTTTCCATTTTTTCAATGGTGAGAAGCATATTTCCATTTTCCCCTTTCATTATTATTTAATAAATTCGTGTTTCTTAAGAGTTGTTTAGGTCTTTATTTTTCTGTCCAGGTTCTCGTTGATGTACGTGCTGATCCGAACATACTGGTGGCATATGGTACGTCAGCTACTTAATTCCCTTTGTATGCGTATATTAATTTTCTTTTTGGTAACATAAATTTTGATCTTTTTTTTGGTGTCTTTCCAACTAGCAAAGTAATTATTTTCTGTGTCTTATCTGCGCATTTCACTGCTATGCAGTTTATACCGTCATGAGTTGTATGTTCTTGTTTTCTTGTTGATAAAAATGACTTGCAGAATAATTCTCCATTTTTCTGCAGTTGCAGAAGAGAACCTGTTAGCCCCTGATAAACCAGACAAGGTTAGTGGATTTATACTTAGGCGTACCTTAGCAACACCATTAGTTTCATAACTTAATTGATTCTCTTAACTCTGTCCAGGGCAGTTTTGATCATCCCTATGTCTCTTTTCTCTTCTATGGGATGGATACAGCTGGCGATTTCATCCCCATCAAGCAACTCCGTGAGAAGTTCAATAGACCTCGACATGAAGTACCTCTGGATGATGAGAATGGAGGCGAAATGTAAATCAACAAATATATATGTAAAAGTTGTAGGAAGCCGTATCATTTACAAGCCATGAACTATGCAGCTTATCTTAAGATCCATACAAATGCATAGGGTTCACCCTAGTTTCTAAGTAAAAGCCTTACTTGTTCTGTGTCTCTTTTCTGTGATCATTCGATTGGCTTTGGAGGACATTCCCAGGGGTAAGTAAACAAGTATTTGTATGATTTATCTCAATATTTATGTGTAACAACTTAGTTAAAAGAAGTCTATTTTTTGCTTTCAATATCTCGAAAAAGATAATTTCTATTGTCCGTGAAGGATGTTTATACAAGGATGTCTACATGTTGATCGGATCATTCACATATATTTCAAGTAATTTTCATTTTTTTCTACCTTAATTATGGGCATGGTTACCCTAGGAATGAGGTTACTTGTGAAGTTAGTACATAGTCACCATTGATCACTAATCAGTATATTAGTGTGATCGTTTCTTACCATGTCTAACCTTTTAACCATAATTCCATGAATCTTTGGAGAACTTGTGAACTACCCCCTCTGATTCTATTTATAGAGTAAAGAAAAAAAAATTTTTTAGTCTCATTTATAAGTCACATCATTAAATTTTTATCATAAATTTTTTTTGTTTACACTCTATCAAATATTGAAGAAAGAAAATGTTATTGAAGTGTGTATATTTAATAGGGGTAAAGTTAAGAATTTATTAAATTTTAAAATAAAGTTAATGAGTTTTAAAGTTTTTTTTAATACTGATGAAATATATTAAAAATAATTTATAAATAAGATTAAGGAATGTAAACCATCCTTCAAGTTCTTACTAAATTATCGGTTGTTGGTCTTTTTTAAAGAATTCATAAAGGAAATGAGAAATCAGTGTCAAATGGTGGTGATCAGTCTGAAGATAAGCATGATGATGTTAATAAAAAGTTGTTTCTCTGACACAAACTGTGATAACATCGATGTTTCCAGGAGTATCGTGTAATAGGAGTCAAAGACGATGATTTATTTTTGGGAGCAAAGCAAACATTATAAACTTGAAAGAACACTCATGCAGTTATTAAACGAAATCTTTGGATTAACAATATATGCAAATATTTGATTGTTGATTGAACATAATATTATCGTGTAATTTATATAGCTGATTTTACCTAATAAAACAAAACTTGTTCTTGTTGTTGGACAAAAGTTAAAGATGATGATTATTCCAAAGGCAATGGTAAAAATTATACAAAATGTCTAAGAACACCAAAAAAAAAAAATCAATTTGACAAGAATTTGGTGTTCGCCATAATTATAGTCATGTGATCAAACTAGTTATAAATATAAAAGATAAAATAAGTTATTTTATTCATGACGAAAAACACACCTTATTTAAACTTGGTATAATATATAGGAATTTACATGATTCCACAAGTAAATGTGACAAGAGTGCATTAAATATAAAGGTGAATGATAAATAAATTTCATCAAAATTGAAGAATGACAAATAAGTCCTACAAAATGGGATAATTATTTTGAAGCCTCTAAGGACTAGTTTGACATAATTGTTTTTGCAAAATCTTTTTTGACCCTTAGCAAAATAATAAAAAGCATATAACTGTTAAAACCTAAACTAAAATTATTAATAATATAAATAAAATTATTAATATAAAAAGCATAGTATTTTTTTATTTCAAAGAAGCCTCGTTAATTTATTTAGTTATATAATAATAAATATGTTTCTTATATTAATAACTTTAACTCAGTGACCAATAACTTTAATTTAAGTATTAACAATACAGTTGATTATAAGTTAAATTTAGTTAAGATATAACAACTATATTTTTTATATTAACACTTTACATTTATTATTAACAACTATATTATATACACACACATTATCATTCTCATCCTAAAATTTTGAAAATTATCATATCCAGCATATCATGTTTTACTGTATTTGATACACATACCCATATTAGTGCCACACACAAATGATTTATCTAATAATTTAATTAATTAATGTTACTTTTAAAAATTAAAAGCACATTAAATCCAAAGCACAAAAAAATTTAAAACAACACGCCTACCAAGTAGTAATGGAGGAAGAGAGACATGAAGGGGAGAAAACAAGTCATCCTACTCGGTGTGAGTTTTCTCTTCTTCTTTTTTTTGACTAAAAAGGGCATCATATCTCAAAAAAAACAAAAGATTACATTAAAGAAGTGATACTTATTACTAGGACTCTTTCATCATCTATGAGAGTGTTTGGTTGGAGGGAAGGAAAGGGAAAAAGTTTGGTCCCCTCCCTTTGTTTGATTTGAAAAATTAGAAGGGAGGGGAGGGGAGATTTTTAGTGTTGTCCCCTCCCTTTGTTTGGTCTAAAAAATTGGAAGGTTCAAAGGAGAGATTTTTTAAAATCTTAAAATTTTTCCTCCTCTCCCTTCCAAATTGGGGGGATTAGGAGAGGAGTAAAATTTTCTATACCTTAACCAATATTTTCTCAGTGATAAGTTTAAAAAATGCATATATACCTCTCTAGTATATCAACACTAATATGAGGGTAAAATTATTTATATATAATTATTTTTCCTCCCCTCTCTTCCTGAACTAAACAAAATAACATCAAATTATTCACTTCCCTCCCCTCAAACCAAACACACTCTAAAGTGGAGGCTTGATCAAAGGCCCATTTTTATGGAGGGGTGGAATTTTCCCAATATAGCCCTCCCATATTTTAAATTTTTTTTCAATTTTGTACCTGCACTTTTTAAATCTGATTTTTTTTTCCGGCAAATGAAATCCATTTTTTCATGTAAATTAATTTTCCAAACACCAATAATACGCTTTCTAAATACGTAATCAAACATGTATATATATCTATAATATATAACTTATATCTATGACCTATAAATTTATAAATAGTAAACTCTGTAAAAAAGCTTCTTTTTTATATCTAATATTTTCTTTTTATCATTTTTTGTTTACTTTAATTTTGTTAAACTTACATACTCCTTCCGATCATATTTATAAGTTATTTTTATTAACATCATCAATATTAATATAACAAAAGTATAAAAAAATAAAAGTAAGTAAAATTTTAAACATACCCCTCAAATAAAAAGCAAAGAACTTGTTTGGCAATTTATTTTGAGAACGGTTTTCTATTTTCTAGAACAAAAATAAAAAAAATCTATTTAAAAATGTGTTTTTAAAAAATGTTTTGGAGGACAAAAAAAATTAAATATTGTTTTGGAGAATATAAAAATAAAAATATTTTTTAAATATTCTGAAATTATTATCCTAGAAAAAAATATATAAAAAATACCTATTTTTATTATTTTCTTATTCTCAAAATATATTTTATAAAATATCAGTTTTCATAACAATAAATAAAAATGATTCCAAACAAGCTCAAAAAGAAAATACAAACCATATAATTTTTGCTTTTTTTCTCTCTCTTATTTTTTAAGAATAGTTTAAAATTTTTAATTTAAAATAAAATAATTTCATCGGCCAATAGCTTATAAAATAAATTAGATTGTAGTTTTTAAAAACGCCTAACATACAGGAATGGAGCGAGTAATTATCAAATTAACTAATGATATGCAACTTTTGGCCTTTATTTATTATTTTGATCAGATTTGGGATTGGGAAAGGCTGAATGAATTATTATATTTATTATCTTTGGTCTCTCTCATCGAATTGGGGCTGGTTCATGCTCGTCAGCTGAGGTGTGGGGAATTCTTTATTATCTTTGGTCTCTCTCATCGAATTGGGGCTGGTTCATGCTCGTCAGCTGAGGTGTGGGGAATTCTTTGGGGTTTGAAGATGACGTGGGACAAGGTTTTGAGAGTGACTGCTATGAGATTGTAGTTTTCTGGAAAAAGACTGGCAGATTGATACTCATCAATGTAATCGTAGTGCGGACGAAGTCGCCGACGGATATGCTTCATTTGCCGCAAGCATGATGACTGATACAGTGATTTTTGCATTCCCTCCTCAGTTCCGGAGAAGTGAAAGTGGAAGTAAAATCGTAGAATTTAGGTGTTTGGTACATTGGAACCCAGCTTCATGGCAATCAAAATCGATGGATTTTCATTTTTCTTTCGCCTCCACCTCTACTTATGCTTTCACCTTGTAAAAAACTCTTCCTTATTATCAAACTGGAGATTACATAATATTTGGGAGATTTTTTTTAGGGAGATAAAATGGAGTGGGATGATTAGAAGATATAGTCATTGTTTGTAAGTTTTTTTTTTTTTTAAAGAAGGATGGAATGGCAAGAAGGGTCTCTAAAGCCCTCATTTGCTATCCATAGTTTAATACTTTTTATCCTTTAAATTGGGGGTCAAAGATGGAGTTGTATAATATAATTATTTTATTTACAAAATTATTCCCAAACTTCTATCATAATAAAAAAAAATTTATCTGTCATTTTTATTCTTTAGTCATCTCTCTCATCTCCTGTTAGAGTTACACATGAGCAAGGTTGGGCCAAGCATCAACCCAACTCAGTGCCCAGCTCGTTGTGCACTTGGACATCAGGCTAGCCCAATTGGCCGAAAATATTTTTACAAGTATTTTTTGAAAAATATATAAAAAAGTTTTCCTTGACAAAAATATTATTATTATTATTATTATTTAAAATATATTCTTCATAAAACTAATATTAGAATCAAAAGTAATTTTTTAAAAGTTCAAATGAACAACAATTGCCATTTATTTTACATAATAATAAGTTAAAAATAAATTTTAAATTTTCAAAGAGATTTAAAAAATGTATGATAAAATATGTCTTAAAAGATCATAAAAATAATATAATTCATGATAATTTTAATAAAAAATAATTGCATAAAATAAATATTATTCACAAAAATTAAAAAAAAAAACTTGCACATGTTCAGACAAGGCAATGTCTGACCTCTGTCAATACTTGACCCCATGTGCCCAAATGCTTTTGGCAAGGCTAGGCTGATCAGGCATTTAGGCATAGTGCATAGCAATAATTAAAAGATCGGATGGTCAAATTGGTTCGACCATCGACCAAACTGGATTTTGGCTCGGTTAGCATGTAAAAATCATTTTGGAAGTTAAGTCAAATTGGGCCATTTTGGACCGACATTAGAACTAAGAATCAGGATTAAGCCTAGAATCAGATTCGGTTTTCAAAAATTTGACTCTTTAAAAAAATATTTTTTATCAAATTTTTTTTTTGAAAATGACAACTTTTGTTAATCATTTGATATTATATTTTATCGTGTGGCTTGTTAAGTCATGATAAACTTAAAATAATTAGTTTACTTTTAAGTTAAGTGACAATTTCATATTTATTTCTTATATTTAGATTATTATATACATATATAATTTTTTTAATTTAATTATTACGTCACCGGTTTGACCACTAGCCCAACCTGATTGAACCATGCGAATTGTGAATCGCTAACCTTTCTAATTCAATATCCAATCTAATTCTAAAAACATTGGTATATAGCCCTACCTCATGCCGTGTCTCTCTCGCTCTTGCCATCTCTCTCTATTGTACCTTTCAACACTATGACTTTATTGTGTTTTTGTCTTGTGTAACAAGAATGTTTTCTTAAATAACTTTATTACTTGCTTTCCTTTTTATTCTTAATTATTAGTATCTTGTTTAACCATTAATTTTATTATTATTATTTATTGAATGAATATTATAATTATTTAATTAGCATTATTATTTTTTTAAATTAGTCATATGGGTAATCGAAAGAAAAAAATTTTAAATCATTTCGTTTCATTCATTTTATAATAATTCTCAAGTGATGATGACATAAAACCGTTCCTTGCTATCATAAAACTCTCAAATAATAAAAAATTTTATTTTATTTCACTCCACTTCACTTCATTCCGTTTTATTTTATCAAGGATCGTTTCTTTTTATTCAATTATAAATTCCCAAACACACTCTTAGAGTTATGTAAGAACATTGCTCATTGTTCGATGGCAACTAAGTAGTATTTTTTCCGTGTTTTGTTTTGTTTTTTTTCTTTTCCCTATCAATCAAAATATATATATATATACATGCATATATTATCCATATATATATATATATATATATATATATACATGCATGCACTTCATTATCCAGAAACCAATGAGCGAGCCAACTTGTGGGTGGGTTGTGTGGACTAGCTCAATACAACCCATTTCTTACTAAATCCCAAATTATTCAACTCAATCAACCACTTTTTTGGCAAGTTAGGCCAATGACATAACCACATTACTAGCTCTAAAAACATGTGACAACGCTGGTAATACGGTCAACTTGCAATTTATGGGTTGGCCCACAATGAGTTACAAGGTCTAGCAAGATGGATTGGTATATGTGAGTTATAATTCTACCAACCTACACAATTCGTAATGGGTTGATGGGTCAACCCACTAGTAAAAACATATTTTTTATAATTTTTTAATTATAAATTTATCTCTTTTTATTATTTTTTATTGTAAAAAAATCGTTATTTTTTCTAAAAACTAACCATCCAAAAATAACAATAAAAATCCTTCTAATTAAGTCATGGTTATATCATTACTTAAATCTAAACTAATTTAATTTTCTGATCCTTTCATTATCTAATTTTTACACTTTACGCAAGTTTTTCTTTTGCATATACATAATTTCTTTTTTTGTTTGGTTTAGATTTTAGCATTCCTCAACCTTGAGAGAACAGAAATAACTATGTCTAATTGATTATTAAAAATGGTTGATAATTTTTAAATCCTACCTTTATTTAGGCAAAATAAAAATATAGCTTATCATTTGAAATATTCAACTTATATATGAGCGATGTGTTTTAATCGTTTTATGTCATGATTTAAACTTGAATTAAATAATGTAGAAGTCTCAATTATTTAGACTGCAATTCTATGTATGCTTGCTCTGAATACTTTACTTTAAACTCAATTTCATTCATTTATTTTCTGTCTATTTAAAAAAAAAAACTAATGTGGGTTCAAGTTATGTAATGCGAGCCAAAATTGCCTTATATTTAAATGAATCATTTTCTCCAATTCAACCTATCATTTTTTTGCGAGTTGGGCTCAACCGTGTTACCAACTCTAGAGATGTAACATAAATATTATATACTTTCTTTAAATATGATTTAGTCACCCAATTCTATTCTATGCTATGAAATTTCACATATATGTTGGAATAAAAAAAATGCAGCAGAAATTAATATATTTAATTTTCAATTGCAATGCATGTAGAGATCCCAGTTTCAAAATGCACACTCCTCTCATTTCACTCTATGCTAAACGACAAAATATTGTCCATTTTCTGTAAATATAGGTCAATTGAAGCAGTGATTAATGTTACTAATCAGACCATCCAGAAGAAGATTAGATTGGACAAAGTTGGTATTCAATTCAACAATACATCAATGAACTATGAATGCAGATAAACGACTAATTTCATGTCTACATTCTAGAACATAACCAAAAGGACAGGACAGAAAACTGAACCTGCCAAAAAAACGACCTATACCAGGAAGAAGAAAACCAGATACATCCATGAGCTCCTGCCTTCTCAGCAATTACACATAGGCCAAGTTTGAAACTCTAAAACAAGTATGAAATATAGATGTGGGATTGTAGTTTCCTTTACATTCTAGTCTGAATAATGACAGTTCTAAAAGGCAAAGTTGTGTGTTACAAAATTTGCATCACTTTTACTTTTCCGCAGCTTTCTGCTTCAACATGGCTATGAATTTGTCCCTCTCATCAGGAGACATTCCTTCTGCTGAACAATCTCCTACTCCCCATTCTGCGCCACGTATGCAGTACTTGTCCTGAATCTCTTGCCGATTCCTTCGCATTACGCTAATGTTAGTTACTAGCATTTGATTTGTCTTTTGAAATCAGTACTTTTTCACAGAAATAGCAAAAGGAAATTACTTTTCTTTGTTCAACTTGGATTGCTCTAGCAGCTTCTTCAGCAAAGGAGAAGACTTGAATCTTTCATCAAACTCAGCATATTTCTTCTGGTTTTCCTCTGTAAGTAAAGATAATTGTAGGTCCCATTTTAATTTAATCAGATTAAGCTTCACAAAATCACACAGCATATGGCTCACAATGTCACACCATAACTATAACACAGCTTAGTATCAAACCGTTTAGACGATTCAGAAAGTCAATTTGAGGAAGCTGAGGACCAGGAATAGATTCTATTCCTGAGAATCCTGACATGAGCCCTGCATGAGCTGTCATAAGAGCAAACGTTTCAGCCATTAATGAGGTTGTGTTTATATAACACAGCAAGAAAATGAAATACGTTACATTGGAAAAATTCTTAAATAAACGTACAAGCAAGTTGGTAGAAAAAGTCAGAAAAAGTGGGCATGGTATCTATTAAGCAAAAAATGGTAGAAAATTGTTTGAAAAGATTTGGATATGTACAGAGAAAAGGATGTGGGAGGCACCAATGACATGGAATAGATAGTCTTAAGCCTTGTGAAGAGAGGCGTAAGAAGACCAAAAAGAATACTAAGGAAAGTTATGGAACGAAATCTTTTGATTAACTATATATCTAAAGGCTTAGTCATTATGTCGTGTAATTTATGTAGTCGATCCTACTAAATGGAACAAGGCTTGTTATTGTAGACATTCAAGCAAGAGAACTTATCGCAGAACCTTATGAGGTTGAATAGTTCATGATTCACACAGTCATAGACCCCATATTAGAGCCATATATTTTTCATATGAGACTCATGTTTTATACCTTGCAATTATACATCTCACACCACCCGGGAGAGGAAGTGAGAGAGGGTGAAAGACAATGAAAGGCTACGAGATATGAGCTGTCAAAACTTAAAAAGAATCATCACATTGGAGAGCCCAACGTTTATGCACGTCACATATTAGAATCACATCAAAATGAACAAACCCAATTGCAAAGCATGATTCCAAGGTGAATACAATTAAATACATATCTCACATGAGTGTACCTAACAATAATTGGGAAAATAAAAACAACAAATGCAGAGATACAGAAAGAAAGAAGGCGAGAAGTATACCAGGTGGGGTTGAGCAGAGAAGGATAGCAATTGAAGCAGCAAGAGGGAGAGACTTGTGAAGAATTCCGCGAGAAGACGAAGAAGAACAATCAATAGGTCTTGTTCTGCGCATTCTAAGAAGAAAATTTTGAGGAGGGAGGGAGGGTTTTGGAGAAATGGAGAAGTTAGTGGTGGATGATGAAATCTGAAAGAAACAAGATAACGAAGAGGAACCCATGATTGGCCTCTCCCCTACCTCCTCTCCTTCTTCTTCTTCGTTCCTTCCTCTGATTCTCTTTTACGAAGGGAATCAAAAACTCAGGAGGAGATAAGGGAGAGCATAGACAAACGGCTCACACTTAGCCACTGAAATATGCCAACTAATGTCAGTGACTGAGTAACTCGGTACGCGTCCATTAAAATTCAAATAATCATAAATTATTTCCAACATAAATACCCCTTTTAATTAATTATTATATGTGCGCGTGTAGTTTAAGGTGATTTAGCAATGAATAATGCATGCTCTCATCAGAATCATATCCATATAAGTTCCACATAAAACCTTCCAATCAACATACAATATTGATTTACTCTCCTCACACAAATATATTTTAGCTTAGCCAAAAACGATAGAAGTTGGATGATGTATGATTTTATGAATCGCTACAATTAAGCTGGCTTATTGACGTGTCCCATCCGGAGATAATTGAAAGTCATTCACAGTTAGTTTAGGACAACCAATGGTAGGGGCGGCATTCAAAATAACCATAGTCGTTTTCTTTTTTTTTTTTCTTTATCCTTTTTTTTTTTTTGGTTAACACAAAAGGGTTAAAACTTAGATTATACTTCCTCCAATCTTGTTTGTGAAACAACTTCTAGAAATAATTTAGTACAAAAAATAAGATGTCTTATAATAATTAAACTATTTTTTTAATTTAACCTTTCTTGATTAGCTTTATGATATTTAATATAGTTGTATTATGTTTTAAAATCAAGAATAAAAAAAAAAGTTCATATTATTTTTTATGATATCAAGAGAACAAACTAACTTTTTTAAAAATGCATAAAATAATTGAAAATGTCATACAATAAAAATTAGAGAGAATATTATTTATAGAGCCAATTCAAGTGGGCCAAGCACAATTTAAGTTGACTTATTTAAATCAGGCTTAAATATTAAACATATAATAAAGCTCATATAATTAAATCTAACCCTAACACCTCAAGCTTTTAGGCTAGCCTGGATTCTCAAATTATTATTATTATTATTATTATTATTATTATTATTATTTTCTTTTTATATAATTTCATTACTTTTTAAAAAATTAATATTTTAATTTTTATCTTATTTTAATATTATTTTATTACTAATAAATAAAGAATTCAAGTATTTCAGCTAAATCCATAGGGGTTCGAGCTTATTCTAACAGCTCAAATATGCTTGAAATTTTTTTTTTTAAAAAAAAAACAAACCTTCTAAACCCCAAGCCTAACCTTAAAATTTTTTAGGTTTATATGAATGGCAAGTCAAATTTAACTCGAATTACTACCTCTAATTATTTAACTATAACTAACACAATATATAAAAAGTTCTATACATTTCTATGCAACCAGTGCAAGAGCTCCCTAAAAAGGCTTTAACAGTACATGACACTAGTAATTTTGCTTGATTCCAAGCTTAGTAAGCCAAGCAAACACACATCTTGCTTTCTCTATAATGTGAAAAAATACAATCATCAATCTTTATAATTTTAAAATTTTACTTTTAACCCCTATAATTTTTTTAATATTTTGTTTATTCCTCAAGTCTATAGTTTCAATGTTTTCAATTGTTTTCCTCCTATAAAGATTGAAAGAACTGAAAAAAAGCTATGAAAATTAAAAACAAAATTCAAATAAAACCATAAAGACTAATAATTATATTTTTCTCTATATAAATGCGTCTCACATTAATCACCCAATTGCCTCAATTGTCATTTCATATAACCTTTGTATACAACCTTTCTGATCCACCGCTGCTCTCCATAGTCCATACTTACCACCTTGGTAGAATCGCTTTCCACCGTAAGTTTGGCAAGGTGCACCGTCTTTAGCGCCCCCCACCCCCCCTTCTTTTTTCCCTCAACGATAGTATATTTAACGAGCAAAACCAACCATATCTAGTTAGAGGGGGGGACAACCAAGCAAAACCACAATTATGATCACTCAAAGCAACATACGAAAAATTGCACCCAAAAGAAAAAGAAAAAAGCAACATATGAAAAAACCAAGCATGGGCACATGAGTATTTATTTTCCCTTTTGATAGTTGAGCATAAAAAAACTATTCATCTATTCGGAACCTCAAATAATTTTTCAACATTATGAACACTTTTGTTTCCAGGATCTATGTGTAAAACTCGTCCCCTGGGAAAACTAGACTTCAGTACTATCCCTCTTCATTTACAATTAGAGTTTCATTCCTCAAGCATGGTCTTGGCAGCATCTATCAGTATTGGTCTAAATTCATTGGGAGCTCGACCGAGCACTGTGTATCCTTCCTTGTCCTGAGCATCTACATCTGCTCCATGTCTTATCAGGAGGAGAGCAACCTGGAAAACAACCCCAAATCATATGATTAAACATTTAAACCCTTGAAATTGTGAGACTTCAACCAATCCACTCTATCTATAGGCTCCTAGCTCAAGATGAATACACATGCCAATAACATGAACCACGTCAAAGGACTGGAGTGACTGAGTTAGGATGTATGAAAAATGATACATGTGACAATTTTCTTGAAGATTAAGAGAGGATTATGCATTATTGATAATGATCAAATCTAATTGGCAGAATCTTCACAAGCATCTGAGGATCTGAAACCAAATTCTTGCTTGGAGAAGATTATGGTCAACAGGATTACCGGTCATACCAGTACATAAACTAATTGCAATGAGTTGTTGAAGCTTCTGATACAATCTTTTTATAACATGAATTAGTTCATCTAATGTACTCTACGCTAGTTCAGAGCTATATCCCATTAAAAGGAAGGGGAATGGGAATCGGAAGAGGAATACGGAATACCTAAAACAAGTATTGTTCTGAAAAACAAACTCCAGATAACTTTTACTACTTCCAGTACTCATGATTAAATTACGTCACAAGCATAACTCTTTGTTTTGGCAAATCACCGCATTCATTAGTGGAGTTTGACCACTAATGAATGCTGTAAAAGGAAGGGGAGGGGGAATCGGAAGAGGAACACGGAATACCTAAAACAAGTATTATTCTGAAAAACAAATTCCAGATAACTTTTACTACTTCCAGTACTCATGATTAAATTACGTCACGAGCATACCTCTTTGTTTTGGCAAATCACAGCATTCATTAGTGGAGTTTGACCAGCTCTATCAGCAGCATCAACCTCTGCACCTTCCTCAATTAAAAGTTCACACAGTTCAGAATTCCCGGTGCTCGCTGCCCGATGTAAGGGGGTGCTTCCAACCTGATCACAGTTAAGCCATGTAAATAGTCACTTATATGAGTGGTCCGAGACAATATGCTTATAGAAAGGGGGGGAAAATATTAAAAATCCAAAAGTATATCAAGGCTTTCATTCTCATAACCTTGTCCTTAGCATTGATCTTTGCACCGTGAGAGATGAGAATTTCAGCAATCTTCAGCCAACCTTTGCTGGCAGCATAGTGAAGAGCAGTTCGGCCCCCATTATTTTGCAAATTAACATCAGCTCCTGTTGAAAAACAATTGAAATAATTTAAACATATCTTCTACTTTGTAAATGAAATATGTTGAGAAAAACCCAGGATAAGTCTTACACGGTTAATGAAACCGTCTAAGAGATATTTAGAAGATAGGAAATTTCGGTAATCAAGAAAATAATTATTCTAGTTAATATAACGAGTGATTTAAAATGAACCCACCAAAAGTCTCTCTAACATAGCAAGAGCAGTCACATGAACCATTCCAAATTTGCCAATAATAAAATATGAAGCTTGAAAGAAGGAATTTCAAACATTTATGAGAATACGGACCTTTATCCAACAATGTTTCTACTATTTCCAAATTCCCAATGCTAGCCGCAGAATGAATCGGAGCCCACCCTTCTTCATCGGCACTATTTATCACTTTTGCGGATCCCTCAGCAGATGCGAGGATTTTCACCATCTGATTTCATATCAAAACAACCCCAAAAAAGAAAAAAAGATAAGCTAAGATTGCTGGAAATAATCACCAATAAAAACAAGGATCTAGGGCTGCTTCGAAGCCGACAGCCACAAGGACTCAATTTCTCAAAGGGAAACCAGACCCTTGCCAATATGGTTCAGTAACAGTAATTCCACCCAAATTTTCAAGGAAATAACGAAGAGAGGAATCGGATAATCGAGAAATACGAAGAAACAAAGACCTGAGAGTGACCAGAGGAAGCAGCGACGTGAAGAAGGGAACGTTCATCCTCATTTCGGAGAACGAGAGCATTGGAGAGATTCACCGGAGAGAGAAGTTGGAAGGTTGAGACGTCGCCGTTCTCGGCGGCTTTGAAAAGGTCTGATGCTTTGACTACTTGTTGCTGCTCTGGTTTCGGAGGATCCACTTCCATGTCCATTCGTCACTATCTGTTACCTCTGGGTTTTAGACTTTCGAAGATTTAAGGCCTTGACGAAATCAGGTTTCTCTTTCGGGGCAAAACCGAAATTCTACTTTTAAAAAAATTTAAAAAGAAATTAAAAAGATATTTCAGTGATTTTTTTTAATAATATAAATTTAATTATGAATTAATTTTTAAAAAACCACTTAATAACCTATATGAGGCAGTGTAAAATAAATTATGAATATAAGAAATGAAACATCCAAGGCCTCTTGTTTAATTTTAAGTAGGGCTGCACAAAGGACTGGACGGCACTGGACTTCACCCTAACCCGAAGTCCGGTCTCTTTCATGAAAAAGACTGGGTTAGGCAACCCGTAGTCCAGTCTTGTCCAGTGATAACCCGAAGATTAACAGGACCGGACTTGGTCCATAGGACTGGGAGACTGGTCCTGTCAGTCCAGTACTCACTTAGCTTTTTTTCCCTCTTTTTATTCTATGAGAGGCAATAATCCATTCCAACATAATAAACTCAATTAAGATAGTAAAAATACTTATAATAATAATAAATCCATAATAATTTCTAACAATAAGAAAAAAAAAATATTTTTGTTATAGTCTAAATTATTTAAATTTATAAACTTTAATAAAAACAGTACTCAAAAAATTCAACAACACTATATTACAATAACAATTTAGAAACAAACTTAATAAATCTTTATGCAATCATCTCCTTAGCATCAATTACACTTTAAACATTTGTCAAAATAAATTAATTATAATTATAATAAAAAAAATTAATAGGACTGGACTGGACCAAGTGGTCCGGATGCCTGGTCTCTTGTCCAGTCCAACCCGAAAAAATAGTCTGGTCTTTTTAGTCCTTTTGGTCCTGAAGGACCAGTGACTATACAGACCGAACAAGACTGAGACCATCTCGGGTTGGACTGGACCAGACAGGACTGGGAGACTTTTGCACAGCCCTAATTTTAAGCCAAAGAATGTTAGTTGGCCAGACTGGGCTACAGCCTACAAGTGGCTATACATTTTTTGACTATCTTCCATTTTTCTTCTTCATCATGCATCTTTTTCGAACGTCGAACCTCCATCATCTTCTCTGACCACGTGCCATCAAACCTCCATCATCTTTACAAGAGGAAAATGCAGAATGCAAAATCACTACAGTCTGATCAAACCCACTATGATATGAAGGCTATAAAGTGAAAGAGGCTACAAACCTTAAACGGAGATGTCTTAAATCATCCAAGGCCTTGCCAGAGAACAGATGAACAGCAAAGATTTTGCGAAGCTAACACATGGTGTCATCCACCAGCTCCAGCGTGTGCCGCACATACCTGCCGTTATCCATTCCCAACTTGCTCCCATCTTTGCAGGCCAAGCTCACCGCCATCATCTCGTCAAACTTCACATCCAATCAAAACTCAGGCTCTTAATTTGTAAAAAGGGAAGAAGGGAGGGAAGGGAGTAAAATGAAAGGGAGAATGACAGATAAGACCAAGGGAACCAATTAATTTAAATTAAATCTTAAAGTGTCAATCTTTAAGAATTTGTAAGATTGGCCCTCAATTTTACATTTTTATTGTAATAAATTTGTAATTTGTGTTTTAAATTTTACCCTATTAAGAAATTAATTAGGCTTCTAATTACAATTAAATTGGGCCTAAATTATGCACGGGTTGTTAATTAAGGTCCAGAAATAGGTTTGAGTTAGATTGGGCCAATAGATTTGGGCTTATGTGGGAATTGCCTGCCTTGCCATTGTTTGCCTGCAAACGAACCTAACAAAGGGCTCAACTGCTTGTGGATGTGAACAAGCCTTCCTTGCTATTGTTTATCGGCGAACAAGCCTAACAAAGGGCTCAACAGCTCACGAATGTGACTAGAGGAGCTGGACTCGTTTTAAGTAAGGTTGTCCTCACATGGGCATGATTTTTGAAGGGACAATTACGCGCGGACGAATGCTAATATAATGGTCCATGTTCTGGAGCATGGATTTTGTTATGCTAAGGCATGGATTCTTGGAGCCTTGGAGATGCTTTGAGCTTGGAGATCACTTGGGGTAAGTTTCTAGTCTCCCCCTCTCTTATTCTAGTTTTCTCTTGGATTTGAGGATGCTTTTCTATTAGGGGTTCCATAGGAGTTTAGAATTCAAATTTATGATGATTGTATCTTGTTGCTGAGGTTGATAGAAGTGTAATATATTTACTAAAACATTATTTTGGGGATGAAATCCGAATTTATTGATTATGAGCAAAACCCTAGACTGTTACAATTAAGATTTTGTTAAATCTAAATTTCAAAGATGATTTTGGAGTGATTAGAAGTTTATTTAGTATATAAACATGTTTATGAGGTTGTGGAATGATGATTTGAGGCTTGTGATTGAATTTTTAATTTTTAGGTATTTTTTTGTGAAAATTTAAGGAATAGAAGGGGAATTTTGATAATAGAAAATGGATTGAAGTATTTATTATGGTCTATTTGATTGATGTTAAACGAGGAGTTAGAATTTTGATTATGGGTACTAATCCTAGAGTAGTGTAAATGATGGACTTAGAAATTGAAGTGATATTCTTTAACTCCATGTTTGGAGTTGTTTATTGGTTTCAAAAATTAAAACTAATATTTCATAATGCTATTTAATGTGTAGATTGTACTATTGTTGGAGTTTATGGTGGAAGGGAAATTGTAAAGGGTAATTTGTTGATAAAGCCATGAGGTAACCTCCACTAATTTGTTAATGTATGTGCTTTGTGAATAATTATGTTTGATTTTGCTGAAACGATTTATTGTTTGGAAAAAATATGTTTGGAATTGTGCATTATAAGTTGAAAATGATTTTTGCCAACCAGAATGAAAATTTGTATATGACTATGTTTGGCATGAAATGCTATGCTTGAAAAACATGAATGATAACTCAAAATTATATATGTTTGGAAATATGAATTTGCTTTTTCAAGTGTATTATTGTTACACAATCTGTATGGGTTGCATAAAATGGTATTGGGAGCCTTGTATTTAGGAGTATTTAGTATTGTTCGGATTGTCACATGGTAAGTTCTCATCTAATCCAAGAGTGGCCCATATAGCTTGGGCTAATTTACCTTTAGTTGGGGTGAGCTAAGTGTTGGGTATGGAGAAAGGAGGAAATAAGGTGATGTATGTATGTATGTATGTATGTATTTGGTTGTTTAGTTTTTATTGTCTGAAAAAAATATCTTGTATGTCCACTTAGCAATTACATGATCAATTGCATTTCATACATTATAGCATATTGGTACTGGTTATTAGGTCATTTATATCTCATTCCTTGTAGTTAACATTTGTATAGAGTAGGTCCAATCAAAGAAGCACCAAGGCTTAGATTAGCGTGTGAAACACTAATCCTTCTTGTTTTGCTTCTTTGGATTAATAATGTATATTTGCCAACCTAGAGAAATTTTGGAATACTATTGAGCATGTAGACTCTAAATGTAGATAGAATTCACATGTGGTGTTCATGAGAATTATCTCTGACCCTCATGGCTATAGATGATTACCTAGAATATTCTATTATATCTTAAAATTGTTATTTTTTATTTAAATATAATTATAAAATTATATTGGGCGACTGTAATTCAACTATAGTTTTATTCTACTTATACAAGGACACAATTTGCCATATGATGTTTGAAGTAGATGGGTTGTGATCAAGTTGTTCACCCTAGAGTGGACTCTGGTCAAGTTATGTTCACACTTTGAGAAAAGTGATGTTTAGGCTCACTCTTGGTATTGATTGTTAAGTTTATGTTTGGAAAGTATGTTGTCTAATCAGAGTCCAGTGTTATTGTTTTGGATGGACACTTGAATCACTTTGTTAACTATTTGAGAGATTAATATGACATTTTGAATCAAACTACCCTTGAGAACAATTCTTTACTTGTGTTTATGATTTTTAATAAAATGGTGGATTTAAAATATTTATTTTCAATAGGAACCTATTTGGTACATTTTATTCAACTTAGTATATATTTGTTAAATTTATTTGCTTCCTATATTACAGGTCTATTCACTATGTTTAAGTTTTTCTACTATGATAGATCCTTTGCTATCATGATAGTCCAATTTGACAAAATGTTCTATTGTACAAAATGCTCTTTCTATTATGGTAAATTTTGTGAAAATGATTTTAATTAATTACCATGATGAGATTTAAAAATAATATCTAAAATTTCTTCTACCATGATAAATAATTATTTGCCATGATAATTTTTTTGAAAAAAAATAGATGTTTAATGGTTAATGTTTAATTACTTAATCATATTTTAGTAAATAATTGGTGTAATTTTGAGAGTGTTACAAGACTCACACATCGTGACAAATAGGACTTGACCATGACATTTAGTATTAATTTGTCCTTTAACTCTTTCTTCAAGAACCTTGGTATCCTAAAGTCTTACTAATAAATATTATTAAAATATTAAGTATTTTAATATTTATTAATTAAATATTATTATTTATAAATATTCGTACAAAATTCATAAATTATTGTTGAATATTAATAACTCAAACAAATTTTTCAAAAATTTATAGATGAATTATAAATTGTGTAAAGATTTTTAAATAATAAAAAAATATTTAAATTCCTTAAATGTTTTAGGTCCTTTTTTGTGATTTTTTTGTCAATTAACAGTCTTCCTCCAAAATCTTTGCACCACCCAAATTTAATATTTAGGTATTTTATAAATTTATACTCCCTTTGTTCAAAAATATAAGGTATTTTTTGAGGAGTTGAATATTTAAAATGTAAGGCATTTTTTATCTTTCGAGATGTAATCATTGCCTTTTTTTCAAAAGTACCTCTATTGATAGTGACTTTGTATTTATTGTAGGATATTTAATACGAGTATATATAAAAATATAGGGTTAGTTTGAAAGTGATAACTACTTTATTGAGATGTGAGATTCGATTAAAAATATCTTATATTTTTAAACGGAGGGAATGAACACCTAAAGTTAGCAATCCATTCATCTTGATTAGTTCAAATTACTCTTGATATATTATAATTACTATATTTTAGCCTATTCAAAAAGTTTAGTAAAAGGTACTTCAATTCTAAATATTCATTAATTTGATCGTTACTTGAATAATAAATTACAGAAAATGGTATAGAACATTTAAGAGATTTAATCAACATTAATTTTCTTATAAGGTCATTGTATGTAATTTATTTGTGAATAGTAGTATTATTATTTACAAATCTTCATACATAATTTACAATTCATTGATAAATTTTTGAAAAAAATAATTTGAACTGTTAAAATTTTAAAAATAATTTATGATTTTTTCATGAATATTTATAAATAATAATATTTAAATTATTGAATATTCAAATATTTAGTATTTTAACAATATTAATTAATTTTATTTTAACAAACCTTCAAGGACAAATTAGCATCAATAGACATAATCAAAGTTTTACTTTTCACTATGCGTGAGCTTCACACACATGCCACATCAGCAAAAAATGTCAAAATTAATGGATGACTAATGTTTTGATCTTATAAAAATAATTCAAGAAAAAAATTATCTCGTTTATCAATATAGGCTACCTGTTGTTCCTCAAAAAAACAATCATGGGTGAAAATCTTATATGCATCTTCCTTAAAAATTTTCAACATGAAGCTTTTAATCATCTTAGACTCTAAAAGTTTTAGATTCAATTATAGTTGTCTCATAATTCATTGTGTCTGTATTAAAATTCTTGCATGCATGCATCATCCTTGAAAAATTTTACTTCATTGTTAGTGTAAGACACCTCTAACCATCTTATTAGAATCATGAAAAGTGGTTAAGTTATCGATTTGTTTTTCCAAAAATAATATACTTTCAATTTTACCCATATTTAAATAAAAATTTTAAATTTATATTGCATTATATTTCACAATTAGTGAGCTTAAATAAATATCATATTAGAAAAATGTAATTAATACCCCACCAAATGCTTTATCCTAATGACAACCCATTTCTTCTAAAAGATGCCTTATAATAGAGGGTTAATCAGCATTTTGAACCCTAAAGTATTATGCGAAAAATGCCTTAGACTCTAAACTCCTAAATATACAAAATGCACTCTAAACTTATAAATTCATAGCAAATTACCTCCTATCGTTAATTTATACATAATGCTGTCACTGTTCACTTAGTGGGGTTCAATCAAAATGCTGATGTGTTAGTCCCTTACTAATGTATTATTTGTTAATAAGTACCATAAATCCTAAACTATTACATGAGTAGCATTCTAGACCCTGAACTTTGAAATTTAGAGAAAATTATCCCTACTATTTATGTATAAAATATTGACTATTATATAAACTAAATTAGCCTCAACGTGGTTTGCCTTGGTAAATACATCGTTAACTGTGGTGAACAACCCAAAATTGTGTGAAATGGCCTTTTTTACCTTGTTTTTTTCAATATTATTCAAACGATTGGTATCACATAATTCCATATACTTTACATAATTTAGTTTTATTTTCAATAATGTTTATTTATTTGATAATGAAAATTTGAAATCTCATTTGAAAAGAAGTTTAAATATTAGAGGATTTTAATTAACCGGTTAATTTGGGTTTGAAATCTGCTGATGAAATTATTGACTTTCGCATCCATTATCTAAAAAATCTTCTGATACTCAAAGGTTTTCCAAATAAGAGCCCAAGTTTTCACTATTAAATAAATGTTATTTAAAATAAGACTAAAACAAAGTTATAAAGTACATGTAAGCATGTCACGCCAATCATTTGAAAAATAATACAAAAAAGGGGGCTAAAAATGTTGGCCCTGTTTGAAATTGCTTTTATTTTATTGTTATAAGAATTGATGTTTTGTAAAAAACATGTTTTGAAAACAAAAAAATGATGAAAATATGTGCTTTTCTCATTCTTTCTTGTTCTTTAGAACAATAATCTCATAATATTTAAAAGATATTTTTGTTTTTCTATTCTCCAAAACAATATTGTGTTTTTTTAATTTTTCAAAACACTTTTTAAAAACACATTATCAAATAGATTTTTTTATTTTTTGTTCTAGAGAATATAAAACTGTTTTCAAAACATATTACCAAACAAGACTGTCATTTCACAAAATTATGGATCGTTCACCACGGTGGACCATATTTAGGCTAACTTGATCTACATAATAGTCAACATTCTACACATAAATGGTGAGGATAATTTGCTTTGAATTTCAAAGTTTAAAGTCCAGGATACTACTCACATAATAGTTTAAGGTCTGTAATGCTCATTAACAAATAACACATCAGCAAGAAACTGCCACATCAATATTTTGATTAGGCCCCACTAAGAAAATAGTAACGACATTAAATATAAGTTAACGATGGGGGTAATTTGCTATGAATTTAAAAGTTTAGAGTCCATTTTACACATTTTAGGAGTTCAAGGTCTAGAGCGCTTTTCGCGTAATACTTTAGGAACCAGAATGCTCATTAACCCTATAATAAATATTAAAAACTATATTTTTTAATTATACCCCCATTACATATTCTATATAAGTGTCTTAATCATGATAATTGAAATTCTAATATTTTATTTTTTAAAAAAGAAGAGTTTATAAATGAAATAGGAGGATGGTGGAAAAAACAATCATAAAAATTACCTAATGCTATATCAATGACAGACCTCGAAAATTAGATAATGGGAGCAAAATTTTTACTCAAAATAAATATTAATTATTTTTTAATTATAATTTTAAATAATTATTAAGTTAAATTGGAAGTAAAAAATTGGTTAAATAATTACTAAAGAATAAAATATAGGGAGAATTTCATTCTAGGATCATGGTGGGCACATATTTTTCAATCATACCCAAATATTTCTAAAATTATACTGCAGGTTTTGAAGACTCACATGAAATTAAGTTTCAAAGTGAAATGACATTATTACCCTAATGTTTGAACAAAAGTAAAAAACATGTAAGAGAAGTCATATTTGCAAGTAACATTATAGATTTGACAAGCAATGTTAAAAATTTATAAGTGATATTACATTCTACAAGAGATGTTAGTTGCACAAATAATATTTTAGATTACAAGTCACGTTACCATTTTTATAAGTAACATTAGTAAAATAACAAAACAAGTTACAATTTTTATAAATAACATTGTTATAATAATTTACAAAAAAATACTGCTATAGTAATAAGTTAAGTTATGATTTTTATATGTAATATTACAAGAATAATAAAAAATTATGTTTATACTATTAATGTTATTTATAAAACCCGTAACTTAACTTGTTATTCTATTAATATTATTTGTAAAAATTATAAGTTGACTTGTTATATCAATAATACTAATTATAATTGAAGAGCATTTTGGTCAGTTAACCAAGAAAATTTATTTCATTTAAGTACTTTGAGCCTACAGTAAAATTTTAATCTTTTTTAAAAAATATTAAAATGTTTTTTAATATGATCTCGATGCCAAGAACGGCAGTTAAGTTGATTGAGTCAAAAACCAGCGGATAATAAATGAAGAGAAATATCAGGAGCATGTGGCTCTTTGATTCTGACAGGAACGGAGAGTTTAATGAAGGATTTGGAGCTCCAAGCCCTGAGGAGATGCAGATGTATGTCCTCGCTCTCGCTAGCTCACAGTTCCAAAGCCGATCGATTTGATAATGAAGCAGAAAAATCCAGGTTTCTATGATTCTATCCATTTCTCTGATTCCATTAGTTCATAATACCGTTTCTTTTTGTTTGAAGATTATATTCGTCGCTATATAGCTTTTTCAGATACTCTGGGCCTTTGCTCATTCCAGCCTACTTTTTTAGTTTCTATATAAATTTTTTAAAAACTTAATCATTTAATTCTCAAAATTTTAATTTTATAACTCAATCACTTAATTTAACTCATTATAATTTAATCTTTATAATTTTAATTAAATTGTAATTTAGTCTCTGAATTTTAACTCTTACAATTTAATTCCTATAATTTTAATCATTTAAAATATTAATCTTTATATTTTAAAAAATAAAATTACTTTAAAATTTAGGACTAATATTAACATTAATTCATCCTTGACAATAAGGTATCAAAAATAAAGTTTCTGTTTTAGCCCTTGTTAGAAAATTATTACTTAAGTCCTCAGCTTGTTCATCAAAAGCATGGTCCTTAATGTTAGGATGACGACTTACTTTGTGGGGACCAACGAAGAGGGTCTTCTTTTGCAAGTTGTCAGGCACAATGAATTCATCGTACAACTACCTAACGTGAATATATCAAATAGATCATTTATAGATTTAAAGAGAATTACCTTATATAAAGATTATAAGGTATGATAATATACTTTCTAAATAATTTTTTGAGAAGTAAAATTATCTTTTTATCAGAGTTTCATTATCTTATCTATTACTCTCTCTGGTCCCATTTATAAGTCCCATTTTAAAAGGTGTATTTGGTCCCATTTATAAGTCATGGTGCGTCTTTTTAAGTAATATTTGAGAGGTATTTTCAAAATTACTCTTCATAAGAGAGAAAAAGTAACAGGACATTACTTTTTAGATTTATTATATAGGGGTATGTTTGGAATTTTACTTACTTTTATTCCTTGTATTTTTATTGTATTGGTATTGATGAGGTTGGTAAAAATGACTTATAAATAGGATCGAAGGGAGTATTTGCTAACGTAGGATAGTTGTATGACCTGTGTACAGTGACAATACTGCATTTTAACATATTTTATCATCATTTCACTGCTAAAATTATACCTAATTCCTTTCATTTGTCACTGCAACTTCCAGCTCCTTGGGCACATGCTAGATGGTCAAAATATCATCATCCGTGGATCCTTTAACTATTTTACATTAGTAAATAATAAAAAACATGATGGGTTCTCTAATAGAAGAATAATTTTGCTGCAGAAAAATTTATCTAGGGGCATATTACCCCACCTTTTAATATAAAGTATCTAATGTTTTTAAAAAAATTTTGGAGAGAGAAAAGTCTCCAAACCCTGAAATCTGCAAAAGAACTTAATTATTCTATTTGATGCAGACTTCTTGAGAAGACTGTATCGTACGATACTTCACGGAACCCGGGAATGCCATCCGATTACAAATGCAAATGTACAGTGAAATTCTCTGTATCTTCGCAAAACAAAGCCCCTCCACTTGCAAAACAAAACCCACCTGACGTAGTCCATATGTATGTAGTTTATATACAGCATTTTTATATATAGTATTTAGGGAGAATTTCAATATAGGACTTCGTCAGAGATTTAATTAAAATTTAAAACCAACAAAATCTGATAATACACGGCAGGCATTTGGGATTAAAATAAAAAAAACTTTATACAGTAAATGACTGAATTGCCCTTAAGTTAAAATGGAGGAAGGAATGTTTGTAGGTAAACCCAGTCTGTGTCCCAATGTAAACCCAGTGACTTCTTCTTCTAAGTGCTGACACTCTATTTGGCTGAATAGAATACATCACGAAGTGGAAATGGAATCATGGTTTGACTTTCTTTTGCATTCTATATGGGTTTTAGAGGAAGCTTAAATCTCTGCCAGCTAAATGTCAAATTAAAGCATAATAATGTACAAAGCAAGAGATTCTTTACTCAGCCATTTAGCAATACTTGATAGAGGAATACGTGCGCTGTGATATCGTTTGCAGGTGTTTATAATTGTTCCTGTCAGCAACGATTTATCTCTGAGAAGATCTGCTCTTAAGGTTTGATTTTCCTTTCCATTCGCTTTGGCATTTCTATTGGTTTGTAATGCAAAACTGACCCGAAGGGGTTTTGACTTTGATAAATAGGTAATTTAACAATATATACGTCGGGTCGTTAGTCTGTAAATTATATGAAGTATAATTATAAGTAAACCTACAAAATTAATAAGACTTGCGCAAGAGATTGATAAGTAATATTGAATGAAATGTGGGTTTTGTTGATTTGTAAATTATATCAAGCATAATAACAAGTAGACCTAGGAAACTAACAAGTTTGATATAAGAGATTAACAAGTGACATATATATATAATAAATAATTTAAGTGTAAATCTTTGCAAGGATCCAGTTCAAGGATCAATTTCAGTATTATACAGTTGATGTTATTGGAAGTAGCATATGTATTAACCTTGTGAATGATTGATTGTCTTGAAGGCAATAAACTATCTGCCCTGAAGATTGACTTGTTTTAGTGGCCAGAGGATCATCCATCTAATTCAAAATTTACAACAGCCCTTTCACTAATTTCAAACACTGAGACAAGCTAAAAGAAAAAGGTGATATCATGGTTGAAAGCATGTATTTCTCTGATATTCTATCTTTTGTAATTAGAGATGGAAATTTAAATTGACAGCAAATTTCCTTGTGTTGGAGCGTAAATTAGAGATGGAATGTATTTGATGATTGATTTTTTGTAATAAGAGATGAAATGTAAATTGACAAGTGATATTAAGCATTATCAAGTAATATTATGTGGCTAACAAGTAATATTATGTAGTTCACAATTTAAGATAATACTTTCATAAGTAATAGACTTTTTTACAAGTTTGATGTTGGACAAGATATCAAATATCATTTAATAAGTGATGATAGATAATTAACAAGTATTGTTAAGAAATTAACAAATAAAATTATTACATAATTAACAAATGTTTAATTGCCTTTTAGATTAATAGATTGGACAAATCTTGTCACGATATTAACAAGTCAAGTTATAGAATTAATAAATATTATTGCAAAATTAACAAGTACAATTGGAAAAATAAAAAATAATGTACATAGTTGAGTTTAAGGAATCACAGGTTAGCTAGTTAAGTAGTTAAGAATTCTTATTGTCTAATTAATAAGTAAAATTATGTAATTAATAAGTGATGCACTTCAGTTGAGAGAGTCACAGATTTAACAAGTAAAATAAAGTCATTAACAAGCAATTTGAAAAATTAATAAGTAAAGTTACACAACTAACATGAACTTTATCTGCCTTTTTTTCTTTCTTTTGCAAAAAGAAATTTTAGTCATTTTGGGTAACAATTTTTTTTCCCCATTTTAGACCAAGTTCCCAAGAATTTTTTAGCCTCATTCATAAATAATTCTCTTTCATGGTCTTATATTGAATTTCCCCTAGATTCTTTTGGCCATCTAAACAATCATTTTTTATTTGACAACCATTTTTTAAAGTTTATAGTAATATTACGTGATTTACAAGTACAAAATACAAACATATCTTCTATTTTTAAGTTTTTATTTTCATTAATATAGTCATTAGTTGAAAATTAAATCACATATATTGGATCAAAATATCATTATTGATATATTTTTTTAAATTTTTATTCATATATTAAATTTATTAGTTATACAAACTAATTTATTTAGTATTTTTTTTAAAAATGAAATACATAAGTTTGTTAAAATAATATTTCAAACACCTATGTTAAAAAAATTAATGAAACAAGAAATAGATTAATCACTATAATTTGTGTTTATGTTTATTAAAATTTTATAATTTTCATAAAATATTTTTAAATTACTGTCATACTTAATTGTTTAAATTTTTTTGGCAAAAAAATTATTTGAAGTTCCTTAAATTAGAAAGCAAGAGGATAAACAAATAGATTATAAGGGGAAATTAATAATTTAGAATTTTTCAACATAAATGCAAATAATAAATTAAATATTTTAGAATATTTAACATAGTATTACTAGTAGTGTTAAAAATAAGATTAAAGTATAGATTTTTTTTAAAAAGATAAGTCATTATAATTCTAACAAAACAAAAGAGATATCAGTGTATTTTACGCTATAATTTATTAATTTATACAAATTAAAATTTAAAGAATATTTTATCTAAAATTTGTTATGCTCATACATATTAAAAATATAAATAATAACTTATTTTATTTTAGATTGTGTTGTCCCTGTGTAAATTAAAATTTAAGGAACGGCTTCTTCTTCTTCTTCTTGTTTTTTTTAAGGTATCCTTAAAGCCGACAACTATAAAACTAAAATTTTAATAAGATGATACTTGCAAGGAAGGATTGAAATTTTTCATATCACCTTAAAAAAGACATGTACTATAGTGAATAGTACTACAATTTATGGCATAATATTATTTATAAATCATAATTATAATGATTGTAAATCAAACAAATAATATAATTTATGTTATAATACCATTAATCAATCATTTGTATGAGCATGATACAATGATTTTACTAAAAAGATTAGGTGAGCAGTGAAAGATATATTTATTAATATTATATAATTAACTTGAATTCCCTGATTTTTTTTATGCTTTAACTTGAAACAAATACTTTGTAAAATCTCAGTTACTATTCCCTAATTAACTCCCAATCTTAATTAATTAAGAGATGGGGTCAAGGTAAAAGACAAATTACTAAGTACACAAATAGGTTATAATGATAGGATCCTAAATTTTTCAAAGTTTAAAACCATCCTAAAAGGTTTTACAAATGAACGATTAGAGTATAAATGTTATGCAGAAATATGGGATCATTAAAAGGATAAATGCATTTTCTTAGAAATCAAGAAACAATAGACTTCTATAATTACAAAGACGTGCGCCGCGACTCGTTGAACATGCACCGCAACGCATTGCATGTTTCATGATAGCAAAACTCTGCTATCAAATGCAACTTTTGATGCTCCCATTTCTTCACCCAAAGTTTGATTAATGCGAACTAAGTGTTTATGAAAAAGTTTTTCTGACCTCTAACTAATAGCTTTGATTTCACACTCAAATTATTACTCATTCAAAATTTGGATACTCATTTTAAAACTTTCATTTTTTCATCACTTTTCACAAAATATAGTGTCCAAAACACATCCCACAAGCCAAAAGCCATAAACACCATCAAAACACATACAATAGGGTAAAACTAACTTGTGCAACTTACCACATCACACATGATACTTATAAATTACATTTTTAGTACTCAACCCCTTAATCTCAAAAATAGAAGCGAGAGCTAAAATCACACATATCATCATATAATCCACAACAATCACATGTCATACTCAATTTACACTTACACTAGTGTTTTGGCCCTGCAATAGATATCATAAATTGTAGACATATATCCTAAGGTCCAAAATACACTTTACAATTCACAAACACTAATGTAAGTAAGATCCCAATAGATTAGTCCTAGTTGGCTATATCAATCATCATATACACATACATACTCAAAAGATAAAAGAGGCCTACTTCTAGGATGTCAATCCTATGCCTCTGGTTATTTTTCTTTATCCAACCCTCTTGAGCTATTTTCTATAATATAGAAGATAATGGGGTGAGTACAACTACTCAGTAACCAAGATCTAACTAACACATACTAATGCACGTCAATTAATTTAAATATAAGTGGCAATTTAAGAAGTAATTACAAAGCCTGGAATTAATTAAGACCATAGCTTAACCTTTTCATTCCCATCAGGCATACACATGAGATAATTATCAATTTTGAATCATAAATCATATTTCAAGAGCTTACATTGACATGCTCATTCACAATGATACATACTTATGAGATTTTAATTCATAAATTATATTTCAAGAGCTTACATTGACATGCTCATTCACAATGATACATACTTATGGGATTTTAATCAAATAAATGCCATTTCATAACAAACAAGGCTTCCACCCATTTTATTTCACTAGGATCACAATGTAACAGCTATGTGCCTTTTTTCACAATATGTATGATCACAATTCCTTTGTATCCTTCTTATTCCTCTAACACGGAATCATGGACTATCACACGTTAGGTTCGTCCATATGTTCACCTCTAGAATTTCATCACATTTTTCTTATATTCTAATCCATTTTGGCTCATTTGCATATATTTTTATTGCCTAAATTAGGAAAATGTGCATTTTGTTTTGAGTTTGCATTCTTGGCTTTAATTTGATACTTTTAGGCTAATTTGTGTTATTTTAATTTAAGATTTGATTAGATGTATTTCTAGATTTTTGTTAATGCTTTTGGAAGGCTTTTGGATGAAGAAATCAAGTACAAAAAGGATAAATTTTTTTAGTTGCAAAAACATTTCAAAACTGCCAAAGTCGTCAGAAACTCGTGACTTTCGTTCACGACTTTTATTGTTGTCAAAAAACGCTATGTTTTATTTATCAAAAATTGATTGGCTAGAACATATATATGTTGAGAGCTCGACCCAAAATGCATTCTTCAGTCTGTGAGCAACCATTTAGAGCTTTACATGTTAAGGTTTGGGCATTGGAAGAGTTCGATCCAAGAGAATGGATTTTTGAAGACATTGGGAGCTTTTTTTTTCTTCGATTTTTCTATTCCTCTTCCTTTCCTCTCTAAAATTCTTATATGAGTTCAAATATTTTTTTTGTATTTGTATCTTTTAGATGATTATGAGTAGCTAAACACTTTGTTCTAGGGTTACTTGGAACCCTTGTATGGATTAATACTATGTTCCTCCTCTCTTTTTGTGATTAATGATATATATATATATATATATATATATCTGTGTTTATTTTACTCTTTTCTTAATGCTTCTAAGTGATTGGCCACCATTTAGATGTTGGGTTCACTTAATTAATGCTTGAGAGGGCTAGGTTGAGTATAAAACTTAGGTAAAATAGTGCAAGAACTTGATATTTGCATATTGAATGGATGGTTTTGCTAGTAAGATAGAGATATACTTACTAACCTTACATAGCTATAGGGTTGGAGTTAAAAATTGAGTTTTATTAATTATAATAAGAGATTGGGTAATTGATTTAACTAAACATTTGTTCATAATTTGAGAGGGTTTGTCCAAGTATTTTTAAAACCCTAGGTTAACACTTATTTTCATTAAAAGCATTTAGGAGAGAAGGTGATTTTGGTGTTATGAGATACAAGGGGGATAAATAATCTTAGGTCTAAATTTGTGCTTGACGTCTGTAAATCAATTTGTTTTCTTTATTTTCTAGTGTTAATTTAGTTTGCAAAATCATGTTCACTTAATTATGCTTCGCTCAACTTGATTGAACTCACTTAATCTTTTGTTTAATCACTATTTTTAAACAAATATCTGAGAGAATGATACTTTACTTTCATTATATTACTTGTGTAATATCCTCCTCCTTCTAATCCCATAATTAAAACCAAATCCCAAGTAATTAGGGAATGAGAATATAGTAATTATCAAAATATAAAATTTTCATTGGTTAGCAAAATGGAGACCCAAGTTTACAAAACTAAAATCATTTCAAAGTCTTGCAACTAGACAAATCAAAGTTCATAAATATGCAAAAACATAGGATCATTACATAAGTGAGTGCATTTGTTTAAGAATTTAAAATAAGAGAATTTCTAAAAAATTTTGAGGCGTACACCACAGCTCATTAAACATGCGCCTCAGTATGTTCGCCTCTGTGACACACGCTATGGCTCGTGGCATCACGCGTCAAAGTGCAATTACACAAATTGTGACAGTAAATTCTATTATCAATTTAACAGCATTAGGGCCAATTTTTGATGTGCCCCAAATCTCTGTTCGACGTTCGAATGACGCGAACTAGGTGTCTACAGAAAGCTCTTTCTACGCTCTAACTAATGGCATTAGTCTCAGACTCAAATTATTTTTAAAACAAAAATTGGACACCCTTTTCAAAACTTACACTTTTACAACAATTTTCGCAAAATCAAGTGTCCAAGCTAAATACCAAAGGCCAATAGCCACTGATACCAATTTGACCACATACAAATCATTAAAACTAACTCATGCAATGCATCATATCACATAAAATACTCCCAAATCAAATTTTTACTACTCAATCCTTTAAACTCAAAAGTATAGAAAGGGGGAGCTTACCACAATTTTCATCAAGTTCTCCCAAATCATCTCATAATATGCTCTACTCTTACTTGCCTTAGTATTTTGGCCCTCTCATAATAACATATATTCATCAACTCACTCCCAGGGCCCAAAATACACTTATAATTTATAATTCACATAATGCAAGTAGGGAACAAATGAGAATTCCTAATTAGCAATTGAAATTGTCATACACACGAGTTTACTAAAATAAGGAGGCCTACTACAAAAGGATCATAGTCTTAAGCCTCTAGGTGTTTTCCTCTATCCATACCTCTTGAACTATTTCCTGTAATATTGAAGATAATAGGGTGAGTACAACTATTTAGTAACCAAGGTCCGACTAAGCCATATCAATTAGAGATATACTTGCTAGCCTTGCGTAGCCATATTAGGGTTAGAGTTAAAAATTGAGTTTTATTAATTGTAATAAGAGATTGGGCAATTGATTTAACTAAACACTTATTTATGACTTGAGAGAGCTTGTCCAAGTATTTTTAAAACCCTAGGTTAGCACTTATTTCCATTAAAAGCATTTAGGAGAGGAGGTGATTTTAGTGTTATGAGATACAAGGGAGATAAATAATTCTAGGTCCAAATTTGTGCTTGAAGTCTGTGAATCAATTTGTTTTCTTTATTTTCTAGTGTTAATTTAATTTGCAAAATCATGTTCACTTAATTATGCTTGGCCTAATTTAATTGAACTCACTTGGTCTTTTGTTTGATCACTATTTTTAAACAAATCTCTGAGGGAATGATACTTTACTTTCATTATATTGCTTGCCATGACCCGTACACTTGTAGTAAGAAACATTATACATTGAGACTACCTTAGCCAAAAAACTTATGAGAGGGTACCCGGCCAAGGTTTCCCATTTCACTTATGGATCATAGTTTTCCTCATTTCCTCACACTATGAGGTGTCATTCCCTTTAGACCAACTTCCTCATTGAACCAGTAGATAACTAGCTAGGTTTGAGTCTCTCGTTGAACCAATAGGATAGTTTCTCATTGAACAAGTGAGACAAGATGTATACATGAATCTAGGCTAACCATCGAGCTCTGATGGAAGCCTTACCATGTGAATTTAAATCTTTATTCTTCTTCTTAGGTGAACTCCCACCTCTCACGATCATGCAATGCATATTTATGTAATAACTCACAACAAGCAAGTTTTTACTACTCAACATGCTCAATCATTTCGTTGTACTCTTATTTCACATATTCATAATTTTTTATGAACTCCACGTTAAAAATAATCATTGAACTTCCAACACATCCAATCATAGAACTCCATTTATACTTAGTGATTGAAGTTTACATATCAAATTACATCATTGAACTTCAAAACATATATGTCATTAAACTCCTCTAACACACAATCATAGTACTCCACTTATCATTCAATCACGTCATTGAACACAATTTTATTGAAATTTTTACTTTTTGAATCATTGAACTCCTAGCGAAACAATCATTGAAAACCCATTAACAATTCACTTTAACTTTACAAAACCATCAAGGTGGATTTTCCAACAAATCATACCACACTTACATTTTTATTAAATTTCACACATTTAAATTATCCAATATCAATCAATAAACTAATTAACATATAAAAGCATAAGGTAGAATTCCTCAATTACCTCACCTCTCAAATACTTACTCCTAAAATTTTCAAGAAGCTTGAATGGTGTGAAAATATTTACTCTACAATGAATTACAATATAATTCATCAATATCCAATTTGTGGGTAATTTTTACTACTAACTTAACATTTCTTCACTCTCAGGATTCATTCTTTACTCATATAAAAATACCTATAGAGTTTCTTAGCTTTCTTCAACTCACATTAACTTCACTGAACTCTTAAATTGTCATTAATGAAACCACATTGCTCCAACCACCTTATTAATGATGGGTTTTTGTCCATTAATATGCCCCAACAACCAAAAACGCATAAAGTCATGAATGGTTAGTTTAAATAGCTCAAACAACTCCAATTAACTTTATTTAAGTCAATAGGCTTAGACCCATAGCCTCTATGGATTGAAAATCATCATTCTCAACCAAATCATAGCTTCTAACATCAAGAAAATGGAAGAAAGTAGAAAGATTTAGGTTTGAAAAGCTTACCTTTAATGTTTATGAGCTTTAATTTCTACCAGCCTTAGTAGAGTATTATTGCTTGTCCTTCACTTCTCCTTTGTTTCTTCTCTTTTTTGCTTCATTTTGTGATCTTATTTTGCAAAAAAGTAACTATGTGTCACGGCAGATGCACAATATGAAATATTCTTACTCTACTAAACATAATTAACAAATAAAAAATCATGGTAATCAAAAGATTAGCTCAAAGAGTAATTACCAAGGTTTAATATAAAAGCAAGGAATCCCAAGTTTTCTAAATAACAATGAGTTTAAATCAATCCAAATCCTTTATACTAGAGTAAAATAAGTTTTAAAAGCATAGGATACCTCAGAGGAGTGAAAGAAGTCAAAAACAGTTGAAAACGAAACATATGCTGTGATACAGGACAATATGCCATGGCTCTTGCACGCTGCACCGTGGCATGTTGCTCTCTATGCCATGTGCCGCAGCTCAAGCATCATACACCATGGCATGTTGCATGAAAATTCAACTGATTTTGCTGTCAAATGATAGTAGAATTGGGGAACTTCTGACGTGCCCCGATTCTCCATCCGAAATTCAAATGACGTGATCTAGGTGTCTACGAAAACCTCTCCATATTAACTAGCTAATGGATAGGTTTCACTTCCAAACAAGTCACATTAGAAAGTTGGACACCCAAACACATTTTACTACTTTTCATAACCTTCACACAAAATGGGTGTCCAAAATCTTAACAAGTGCCAAAAGCTTTTTCTAATACCTGGACTAAGTCCAATGGACCTAGGACTACCAGTACAACACGTCACAAGCACTAAAATAATAGTAGAACAAAAATTTACTCCTTAACCCCATTTTACCAAAAACAGAGGGGGAGGTAAATTGTCATTACATTTTGCCTAAATCATTCAAAACATGTTCAGATCATTATTTCTACACTTGCACTAGTATTTTGGCCCTATAAAAACACACACACACACACACACACACATCAACATACACAAAAACTAAGGGCCCAAAATACAAATCTAACATTTCCAATAATAAAATAGTGCAAGTGTGATAGCATGCATCCTAGATTTGGCTAATCATATACTATTACACAATTAAATCTAAACTAGAGGCATATAGTAGGAATATGCTAATTCTTAGCCTCCTAAATCTTCTCCCTCTTAGTACCAAAGCCAGAGCCTGAAAAATATTAAATAGAAGGGGTGAGTCTAGCCACTCAGTAACTAAGGTTAAACCTACCCTATGCAGTTATATATCAATTATAAATCAAATACATGTATAAGGAACTAAGTATGTAAAACAAGTGCACATATACCATAACTTATCATTTTTCATTAAATAACTTCTTTATCTCTCATAAACTAGGTGTGTTATCACCATATTCTCAGATACGTGGACATGACCCATTATTCACACGACTTGCCACTACCTAACAAGTGTGACACGTCATATATTTACTTAGGCGATGATCAACTAACCTTATATCCTTTTTATTTCCTCAAACTAAAACCATAGGCTATAACATTGATTAGGGCTCTGTCCGTGCGACTGGACTACCCAAGCTTACCAATCGTGAGGTGTGACCCAGCTAAATATCATAGAACTCACTCTCAGACCGTGGCTTCCTCCATTCTCAAATCCCTGAGATGTCTCATACCTTAGGCTATTCTCTTTATTGAATCGGTAGAGATAGCTAGGTTTTAGTCCATCGACAAACTGTGGGACATGCTATACCCCTGTGCACTGAAGGGTAGCCTAAATACTATATGAATTTTTCTCTACTCCCAATCCCTAAGTGAACTCCCACTACTAATCATGCCATAATCAATACTCACTCGTTTTGCATTTTCATTTTGTTTACTCATTATCACAACAATCACATTGGGTCACGACCATGCGCTACCTAAGTGTGTATTCTCATCATCTTCTCAAAATCCATTTCTTATCAACACACATCTATCTCACATAATCATCACATTCATTTTCCAAAAATATAAGCATGTTAATATTCAAAAACATCCTAATTAGGCATTTGCATTTCAAGTCAAAATAACTTTATGCACATTCAATTTTTCATATGTTCATCAAAACTAGCACATGCTTTTCACATTGAAAATCAACCCATATATGCCATACTCACAATAGAAATCAATTTACAATCAATTAATTTATAACTACCCAAAGTAGAGTTTTCCTTAATTATCTCAAATCTTTAAGAGGTCAAAGGTTTACCCCTCAACCTACTAGTTTTCAAGCTTGAATTTCCAATCTAATAGGTGACTAACAGCCAAAACTATAATCAACTAAGTTGAATTTTCATTAACATTACCATTTCAAGCATTTACACCCTTAATCCTCTACTTTTAAATTGCTCAATGTCTACTCTACATGAATTTGAGCCTATCTCTTGGGTTTATTAATTACCTTTAGTCCTTAATAATATTAATGAGCTATTAAATCCCCACTAATGGCATCATAATCTTTTAACCACCCATAATAAATGAGATTTTTGGATATTAATGGTACTAAACAACCCAAGGCACCAAAACTCATTATACCTAGATTTAGATATTCTAATTTACTCCTATTAACTCCATTTGAATCAATAAATTCAGACCCATAACCTATATGGGCTGAAATTCCACTACCACTATCAGACCCTACTTATATACTCATAAATGTGGAAGAAATAGGGAGATTAATGAGTGTGATACTTTCCTTGGGTGTTTGTAACCTTTAAAATACTCCCATTTCATCGATTAGCAAACCCTAGAAGAGCTTAGCACGCCTCTTTCGATTTCTCTTTTCTTCCTCTCTATTCTTTTCTTCCTCTCTATTTTTGTCTCATTTTCGCGTCTGATAAATTGCATAAAATAGCCATACGCCGTGGCGAACACACAATGTGCCAGGGCACATGGCACAGAGAGGTCATCCCTCACATCATAAGTGTCTATGCACCACGGTAGATGATCTCCATGCCGTGGCGTGTGGCACAACAACATCACTCTTCATTTTTCTCCATCTTTTAATGCTTGGGTAGCCCACCTTGATACCAAACCTATAATTAGGACTGAAATACAATCAAATAGGATTATTAGACCTCTCTGGCCATACACCACTTCAACTTACTTAATTACCCTAATTAGGTTTAATTAATTAAGGGATTAAACTTAAGATGTTACAACTCTCCCTTCCTTTTAGGAATTTTATCCTCAAAATTCACTTAATCTAGCAAAGTTGGTAAAACCTTACCTCATTGAAACAAGTGAGGATATTAGTTTTTTCATCTTCTCTTCAGTTTCCCACATAATATCACCAGAAGTCATCCCTTTCCATATGAATTTTACAAGTCAAATTGGTCTTGTTTCTCAGTTATTTCTCCTTACTCTCGACAATTTTCTCTGGCTCTGCCCGATATGTTAAATTCTCATGTAACTCCACATCCTCGAGCTCAATCACATATGAAGGGTTAGGTTACTATTTCTTCAATTGAGACATATGGAATACATCATGTACACCCGACAGATGAGGAGGTAGGGCAATTTGGTATGCCAAAGGTCCAATTCTCTTAGAATTTCAAATAGCCTAATACATTTAGGAGTTAATTTCTTTGCACGAATAGACCTCCCAATTCTAGTTATAGATGTGACCTTCAGAAATATGTGGTCTTTCACTATAAACTCTAATGGTTTCCTTCTCTTATCTGCATAGCTCTTCTATCAACTCTGAGTAGTCAACAACTTCTGATGGATAGTCTCAATTTTCTCAATGGTTTGATCTACCAAATCAGGACCCATTATGCTTCTCTCACTCAACTTGGTCTACAAAGCGGTGATCTACACTTCCTACCATATAAGGCCTCATATGGAGCCATTTGAATGCTCACATGAAAACTGTTGTTACAAGAGAATTTTGCCAAAGGTAGGTGCTTATCCCAACTACCACTCCACTCGATGGCACAAGCATATAGCATATCCTCTAGCCTCATGCAGTGCTTTCTAAAAGTTTAATGTGAACCTCGGATCGTGATCTGACACAATCTCTTTCAACACCCCATGTAACCTTACAATCTCTTTGAATATAGACCTTTACAAGCTTCTCTAGAGCATAATTAGCTCTAATAGCTAAGAAATAAGCAGATTTGGTCAATCTATTCACAATTACCCAAATAGCATCATGATTCGCTTAGGTACGTGGCAACCCTATAATGAAATCCATAGACACACACTCCTATTTCCATATGAGAATCTCTAATGATTGTAGCAACCTTAGGGGTCTCTTGTGTTCAATCTTCACCTTCTGACAAGTCAGACATCGAGATACATACTATGTCACATCCCTCTTCATACCAAGCCACCACTACCAAATCTTCATGTATTAATACATCTTGGTAGTATTAATGAATGGTGAACTTACTCCGATGAGCTTTAGCTAGAATGGTCTCTTAAACCCCTTTATCATTAGGTACACATAACCGATCCCACAACCAACCCATCATTATTAAACCAAAAGTCCTTGGTCTTGTTTTTCCTCAATATCATCTCTCATCCTTAACAGATACTTGTCTTCAAACTGAGCTTTTCTCAAGTCTTTCCAAAATTCATTAGCAATTACCATTGTATTCAAGTTGTACACAGTAAAATCTAAACTATTCTAGTGTTCACTAAAGAAATCCTTCAATAGCTTGTACTCATGGATCATCAGCCACACACATGTATGGTCTTGCGACTCAAAGCATCGGCCACTACATGGCCTTTCTCGGATGGTACTTCTTCAACTCGAAGTTGTAGTCTTTTAAAAATTCCATCCACCTTCGCTATCTCATATTCAGCTCCTTCTGGTCAATTAAGTACTTGAGGCTCTTATGATCATTAAATATCTCAAATCGTGAACTATAGAGATAGTGCCTCTATATTTTCAAGGCAAATACAACTGTTACTAACTCAAGGTCATGAGTTGGATAACTCTCCTCATGCAGTCTCAGCTATCTCGATGCATAAGCATAACTCTATCATCTTGTATTAGCACACAAACCAATCCCTTAAGTGATGCATCAATATAGACCACATATAGCCATTTGGGATCTAAAATAGTCAACACTAATACTGTAGTCTATTTCTCCTTAAAGTTTAAAATGCCTCTTCACACTTCTTTGTCCAGACAAATGGTTGATCCTTCTTCGTTAGCTTCTTCAAAGCATAAGCAATCTAAGAGAACCCTTGGATGAATCTCCGATAAAAGCCGGCTAAACCCAAGAAACTTCTTATCTTAGTTACCGAAGTTGATCTCTCCTATAATAGTACTGCGTCAACTTTATGTGGATCTACTGCTATGTCGTCAGTAGAAACGACATGTCCTAAAAGTTTCACTTCTCATAGCCAAAACTCACACTTGCTCAGTTTAGCGTACAACTTGTGCTCTTTCAACACTTGCAGCACTATCTTTAGATGTCTTGTATGTTTTCTTCATCTCTAAAATATATCACGATGTTATCAATAAAAGCCACTATAAAATTGTCTAAGTAGGGTATGAAAATCTTGTTCATGTAGTCTATAAAGATTGTAGGAGTATTTGTGAGACCGAAGGGCATTACTAAGAACCCATAGTGCCCATATCATATCCTGAATGCAGTTTTAGGCACATCATCTATCTTAACCCTCAATTAGTGGTATCTAGATCTCAGATCAATTTTAGAGAAAACTGCGACTCCGGTAAGTTGGTCAAGTAAGTCATCAATCTGTGGTAAAGATACTTGTTCTTAATTATCACTTGTTTAAGTTGCCTGTAGTCAATGCACAACCTCATACTCCCATCTTTCTTCTTTATAAACAACATAGGCGATCCCTATGGCATACACTTGACTAGATGAATCCCTTCTCCAACAACTCTTCTAATTGCCTTTTCAATTCCTCTAATTCTGTAAGAGCCATACGATATAGAGCCTTAGAGATTGGCTCGATATCGAGTACTAAATCTATCGAGAATTCAATCTCTCTTTCTAGTGGCAATCTTAACATTCAGTTATCAAACACCATCTGGGAACTCATTCACCACACTAATTCTATCAATTCTCCTATCGTACACTTCGTGTGTAAAACAGTAGATCATGAAAGCTTGACAACCCTCTTTCACTAACTTCTCTACTTATAGGATTGACAAGAACTTGGGAGTCTCACAATTCACTATTGGCAATGACTTGATAGGTTTAGGGTTAACAGCCATCGCTGTGTAAATTGGTAGGGAAACTGTCTTTCTATTACAGTCAAGTGTCACACCATTGGCAAACAACCAATCCATCCCAACTATCACATCAATGCCACTCAAAGGTAAGTAGATTAAGTTAATAATAGTAATTCTATCTCTACTAACTTCAACTCAAGTTTCAAACAAGCATGATTGGTCCTCACAGATGCACCAGCTGGCGTAGACACGTTTATGAAAAATGGCATCATAGTAGATGGAGCTATAGATCCCTATTGGGACGTTTGATTTCTGACTCTGCCTACTAACTCCTTGGGGCATTGCTCCTCTGGTTGGATCCCCTACATTGGGACCCCTTATGGAAGCTCTTCTTGCTTCCTCTAGCACTGTACCTCCCAGATATACTCGGGTTAAAACCTGACTTCTTACTCACTTTACCCATAGGGCCTGTGTAAGAAGAAAATCTCCCTTGACCATCTCTTTTTCTTCTCTTCCACCACTCTACTCCTTCTAGTTATGGCTCTGAACTTGTTGCACATAACCTCAAAGGAAGTAATATCAAAAGTAGCAAACTGATGATTGAATTCAAGCCTTATCTTATTAAGAAACTACTCGTCCTTCTAATACTTGTCATCATGATGAATTAAGTAAGTGGAGTATTTTGATAGCTCATTGAACTTTTCTATAAACTCCTCCTCACTCATATTCTCTTGCTGGAGTCTATGAAATTCTGCCTCTTTCTCTACTCAAAATGAGGCTGGAAAATAGTAGGTGAAAAACTGCCTCTTGAACTCTATCCAAGTCATTTGCGAGCTATCCACCAGCCTCACACTTTCCTACCATTACTTTGTTGCATTCTTAAGCATGAAAATGGCTAAGAAAACCCTCTACGCAGTTGTATAGGTTATGATTGAGAAGATAGTCTCAAGCTTGTCAATCCACTTCTTAGCTGCTCGATCCTCCATAAACCCCTTAAAAGAAGGAGGATTCAACCTCGTGAACTGCTTCAAAGCCATATCTATAGAGCCTTCGGGCTCACTTGTCCTAAGCAGCACCAATCACATTGGCCCTCAAGAATGCTTTCCTCATAGTACTCTTCATCTCTATGTCCATGTACCTCAATGTGCATATCATTTCGGATTTCCTCTTAGTCAACCCTAACTCTCTCTACAATCCTGCTACTCTCCCCAGGTCTTCTTCTGAGGATCTCATTATAACCATCCGTTCTCCTCCAGATGTCCATCATCATACGCCTTAGTTCATCCAGGGCATTGTCTTTATTACCCTGTTGAGGTCCTGGTTATCGTTCTTGGTTCACCGATTCTTGTTCTAGTCTTTGCACATTTTTTGGTGCATTTCTGACATTTGTGGCTCTTGTTTGCACCATATTTTTCCCTCCTAAGGATGGAAGCAATTCTAAAAAGGAAGAAGGGAGTTAGCACTAGCTCGGTGAGGGAAATTGTAATGACCAAGAGACCAAGCCGTAAAGTCTCCCTTATTAAATCACGTTTGACTTCAAATCATAGCAACCTAAGGTTTAACCTTCAAGGATTACTAAATTGTAAAGTTTTATAAAAAGGAATTTCTCAAAATTTTTTCAAAGGAATCCCAATTTCAATAATTCAAATCTCAAACATTATTTGACAAATCCACATTAGAGTTTTAAAAGTAAAGTAGAAGCTAGGAAATCAATTAAGACCCAAAATAATGAGTTTTAAAACTTAAAATAGATTTTGTCTAGAAAATGGCATGTGCATTGTGGCTTACAACATGTGCATTGTAGCTCGTCTTCTCTATGCCGTGCATCACACGCCGCAGCCCATTGTAGGAAATTTGATAGCATCAGTGTTGTCATTTGATAGCATAGGGAGTGAACTTCTAATGCGTCCCAAATCTTTCTCCGACGTTCGATTGAGGTGGTTTCGGTGTCTACACGAAGCTTTCTCCTAGGTCTAGCTAATGGCACTAGTTTCATACTTAAACTCATTTTTTATAAAAAGTTGGACACCAAAACCCATTTTGACTTCTTTTCATAAAATTTCACAAATGGGGTGTCCCAACTTAACCACACGTGCCAATAGCTTACACCAACCATCTGACCATACTCAATGAACTCTTGCAGACTCGTGCAACACACCACACACAATTAAAAACACTTATCTCATAAAATTACCACTCAACCTTGATTTTCACAAAACATAAAAAGGGAGGAAATGTTGTACAAAATCAATAATTTCATTTCAAATTTCTCAAAATGCATATGTTTCTACTTACACAAGTATTTGGCCCCATCAATGGGTTCACAACCAAAACTCACTAACCTAAGGTACAAAATACACTAGTTATACACAAAATCATGTAAGTAGTGCATAAATTATGTCAAATAATCCTAGTTAGCAATTACATTAATAAATACACAAGAAAATAACAAAAGAGAGACATATAGAGGATTACTCCACAATCCTAAGCCTCTGTATGTTTTCCCCGACTCAAATCTGATAAGCTAGGTCCTGAAAATATTGAGAATTGAAGGGTGAGTACAACCACTCAGTAACCAAGTTTCACTTAACCCATACAGTTGCATATCAATTGTAAATAGATGAAATTAGGCAAATAAGCACAAATAACACATAACACTTGACTACGATTCACAAAACTAACAACCATGTAACCGGGCTTACCATAAAACACTTTATCATGTTATTTGGCAAAAACATGACATAGGGTCGCAAAAATAACAACTATGCACCCTCAACACATGCCGGACTACAAAACTAACAACCATGTAGCCGGACTTATATGCATGATCACATGCCAACCTTATATCCTCCTGTTACCTCTGACACAAATTAGTGGCTATCACATGGCTACGTCCTTTATAGACTAACTCATCCTTTCACTTGTGAGGAGTTTATCGGGCCAGGGTAAACTCACTCACTTATATAATCCGGTTTCTTCTAATACTAACAACCATAGGGTGTCGTACCCCCTAATCTAACCTCCTTATGAATCAATAGAGACTAGTTAGGTTCAAGTCCTTCATAAAACAAGTGGGACAGTCCCGAGTCAACTATAAGATAAGGGCTACCTCTTGATTCCAACAGTCGGTGCCAAGGCTAATTCTCAATTTCAACGGTCACTGTCAATACCACATGGATTTCAACTAGTCTACTCCTCTCCCTAGGCAAACTCCCGCCAATGATCATGCTAGCACATTTCTCACATATTATGCATTTTTCAAGAATTAATTCATGGCAAATAATCTCATATAACCATATTCAATTACTCCACAAAAGCAACATTAATACAACCCAATTCTCCACCTATCATAACAAATTAAAAAATTTCGCAAAACATAAGGGTGGCATAATAAAAGTTATCCTTCCAACCATTTCACAAATAACAACAACACATTTGCTAATATGCATCATTAATCTAAATCATAATTCACATTTCACAGACACAATTAACATTCAACAATATAATGATTAAGTTTCTCTCGATTACCTCAAACCTTTGAGAGGTTAAAGGTTTACCCCTTACTATACCAACTTTCCAAGATTCAACAAGCTTGAATAGTGCCAAAACGAACGTCACTACATCTATATCACAAGAATATCATCAGTGTCTAACTCTTAAAGCTTATCATAGATATAGCTTCACACACTCCATTGTATCAACTCATAGCCACTACCATTCATACCCAATGGGCTCATTAGGTTCTATAATGTACATTATCACTAATAACACCTCAAATCACCATTAATGCACATAAACCTCTCCCAACTACCATAATTTATGATAATTTTAGATAATAAATGCTCTCATAGACCAACTACTACTCCAAATCATCAATGTGGTATTCCAATACCTTAAACAATTCTCATTATACTCATTCAAACCAATAGAATCAGATCCATACTCCTATAGATTGAAAATCCATCTCCCAAGTCAAACCCTACTATAAATCATCATAAATGAGGGAGAGAAAGGAAGAATAAGGCTTATATTACCTACTTGTGATGTTTAGGAGCTTCAAAACGTCAATAATGGGAGCCAATGAGCGTGCCCTAAACAGAGCTCCAATGTTCTCTTTGTTTTCTTCCTTTTCTCTCTTCTATTTTCTCACATAGACACGATTTGATTTATCAAAAATTTTGCTCATGTGCCACGACGTATGGCATAGAGGAGGTCGTTGTATTTAAATTTGTATATGTGCACCACGGCAGACCAACCATGTACTGTGACATGTGGTACAGAGAACAATTTTTCATTTTTATTTCCTTTTTCCTTGCCCGGGTGGCCCGCCTTCAATTCGGGACCACCTCTAGGGCTAAAATCATAACAAATATACCAAGTTAAGCCCTTCTAGCCACACACCTTATAAACTCACTAATTACTCTCATTAGGTTAATAAACTAGGGTTAAATTTTTTCAGATGTTACAATTCATGCGACTTGCCACTACTTAACAAGTGTGACACGTCATATATTTACTTAGGCAATGATCAACCAACCTTATACCCTCTTTATTTCCTTAGACCGAAACCATGGGCTATAACACTAATTAAGGCTCCATTCGTGTGATTGAACTATCCAAGCTCATCAATCGTGAGGTCTAACCCAGCCAAAGATCATAGGACTCACTCTCAGACCACGACTTCCATCATTCTCGAATCCCTAGGGTGTCTCATACCCTAGGCTATTCTCCTCATTGAATTGGTGGAGATAGCTAGGTTCTAGTCCCTCAACAAACTAAGAGACAGTCCCTCTACAAACTATGAGATAAGGCTATACCCCTTACACTAGAGGGCAGCCTAAATACCATATGGATTTTTCTCTACTCCCAATCCCTAAGCGAGCTCCCACCACTAATCATGCCATAATCAATACTCACTCATTTCACATTTTTTTTCGTTTGCTCATTATTACAATAATCACGTTGGGCTTATGACCATGCGCTACCCAAGTGTGTATTCTCATCATCTTCTCAAAATCTATTTCTCATCAATACACATCTATCTCACATAATTATTACATTTATTTTCCAAAATATAAGCATGTTTATATTTAAAAACATCCTAATTAGGCATTTTTATTTCAAGTCAAAATAACTTTATGCACATTCAATTTTCCATATACTTATCGAAACTAGCACATGCTTTTCACATTGAAAATCAACCCATGCATGCCACACAATAATAGAAATCAATTTACAATCAATTAATATATAACTACCTAAAGTAAAGTTTTCCCCAGTTACCTCAAACCTTTGAGAGGTCAAAAGTTTACCCCTCAATCTACTAGCTTCCAAGCTTGAATTTCCAATCCAATAGGTGACTAAGAGCTAAAACTACAATCAGCATTTACACCCTCAATCCTCTACTTCTAAATTGCCCAATGACCACTGTATATGAATTTGAGCCTATCTCTTAGGTTTATTAATTACCTTTAGTCTCCAATAACATTAATAAACCATTAAATCCTCATTAATGGCACATAATCTTCCAACTACCTATGATAAATGAGATTTTTATATATTAATGGTGCCCAACAACCTAAGACATCAAAATTCATTATACCTAGGTTTAGATACTCTAATTTACTTTCATTAACTCCATTTGAGTCAATAAATTCAAACCTATAACCTATATGGATCAAAATTCCACTTCCACTATCAAACCCTAATTATAAACTTATAAATGTGGAAGAAATGGGGAGATTAATGAGTGTGATACTTACTTTAGATGTTTGTAACCTTCAAAATACTCCCAATGTTGTCTATTAGCAAACCCTAGCAAAGCTTGGCATGCCTCTTCCAATTTCTCTTTTCTGCCTCTCTATTTCTATCTCATTTTCACATCTGATAAATTGTAGAAAATGGTCATTCACCGCGGCAGACACATAATGTGCCATGGCACATGGCACAGAGAGGTCCTCCCTCACATCATAAGTGTTTATGTGCTACAGCAGACGATCTCCATGCCGAAGTGTGTGGCACAACAACATCACTCTTCATTTTTCGTCTCCTTTTGATGCCCGGGTGGCCCATCTTGATACTGAAATCACAATTAGGGCTGAAATACAATCAAATACGATTGTTAGACCTCTCTGGCCACACACCACTTTAACTTACTTAATTACCCTGATTAGGTTTAATTAATTAGAGGATTAAAACTCAAATTGTTATACAATGCTTCGCGGCAAACACATAATGCGTCATGGTGCATGGCACAAAGAAGATCTCCCCAGATGCATTAGCACCCATGTGCCGCGGTTGCTCCTCCACAAGCCGTAGCATGCGACATATAGCCTTCCCTTTCAGATTTCGTTCCTTATTCATATCCAAGTGACTTGACTTTACTTTTGACTTACATTTAGGGCTAAAATTACAATCAAACATACCTGTTAGACCTCTCTGACCACATACCTCTAATAAACTTAATTAATCTAATCGGACTTAAATAACCAAATTAAAATTTGAGGATGTTACATACTTATATCAATGTTTTCATAGGTTTTAAAATCATAATCTACTTTTACATATAAATAATAAAATAATTGGTTTTATACCTTATGCATTTGAAGAATATAAACAAAACTTATTCTATATATTTTCACACAATTTATTTTATAATTGGTTATCTTGTTTTAACAATAAATATACAATAAATTGTTTTTATCTAAACCTTGTTATCCTCATGTAAATTTCATTGCATATCTAATACTTGTTATTTTTATTAAGAATCTTATATCCACCTTTAATTTTTACTATAAATCCTACATGACTTTTAAAAATATAAAAATATTGTTTTTTTTACACCTCATCTAAAATTTTCACATTTACAAATAAGAATTTATATGGCAAAGATTTTTCACCCCATGTAAATAGATTTTATTAATTAACTTACATGTCCCACAACCATTTTTTTAATCATTATTGGTAATTTTTTTGCATATCTAATGTCTATTATTTTTATTAAGAATCTTATATATACTACCAATTTTCACTATAGATTCAACATGCTATTTAAAAATATAAAAAATTTAATATTTTTTACACATTGTCTAAATTTTTAACATTTACAAATGTAGGTCCCACACCCACTTTTTTTTTAACCATGAGTCTAACAATTATATCTTTTTTTGATTTTTTTTAACAAAACCATTCACTAACTAATTTTTTTAAAAGTTAATTTTTTATATTACTTACTAATTTAATTTTATTAATTAAATTATAGGTCTTGCACCCACTTTTTTAACATTAGTAATTTTTTTTGTATATCTAATACCTATCTTTTTCCTAAAAATCTTATATTCACCTCTAATTTTTACTATAGATTTTATATAAGCTTTCAAAATATAAAAATCTTATTATTTTTTACACAATGTCTAAGCTTTTAAAATTTATAAATGTAGGTCCCACATTCATATTTTTAAATAGAAGGTCTCACACCCTTTTTTTTTAGCACGAATCCTACAACTATATTTTTTATTTTTTTAACTAAATAATTCATTAACTAAATTTTACAAAATTTAAAAAAAGGGAAAAATATATTGTTCATACTCCACAGCGTTGTAGATCTAAAGTGCTATGACTTTGTTATTTTTTAAAAAAGATAAAATATTTTTAAAAAAATTTAAATTTAAAACACTTACTAAAGTAAAATTTTTAATACTTATTTTCAAAAGTAAAAGATAGTTTTTGAAAACTGAAATTAAACAGGACCTTCGTATGCAATCCTCTTCTGTTTCTTATGGTAATAAAATGGTGTAGTTTTGGATTCTTTTACACTTTCATTAAAGAAAATAAAATAAAATAAAGTAAAAGAGGAAATTGAATTTTAAATTATAGATCCAAAAGCGTTTGTGACCCTAAACTCATTATTTATGCAATATGACCCTCCAACTTTTGAGAACGGTAAAATTTGATCCTTGTTATTAACAAAAGCTAACTTTAACAATTAGTAACACCTCAAAAATTATTAAAAAAAAAGATTCCAAAAATTACAATAAAAGACCCAAAATTATAGGCAATGATCCAAAAATTACAAAAAAGGATCAAGAAGATTTTATTGGTCACTTTCTATAATTTTTTAAGTTATTTCCTGTCATTTTTTGAATAACTAGTAGTCAAAGTTAATTTTTTTAATAATAGAGGTTAGATTGCATTGTTTTCAAAAATTGGAGGGGCACATTATACAAATAATAAGTTTAAAGTCCTATATGCTTTTGGACCAATAGTTTTTGAGTCAATTTACTCTTTTACCTAATAAAAAATGCATAATTTTAGAAAATTTTCTTTGAAAAAGCATAAAAATAAAATAAATAGTGCACTTTTCATTACCATAAAATATCAAAATATCTTTCATTTTATATAGAATCTAATGATATATAAAATGAAAAACAACTAATAAATTGAAGCATTACAAGAAACATTGGAAGCCTTAAATACAAATTAAAGTCTAATACAAAGGTACAACATTGGCAAAGAAAAGTATTTGAGAGGTGAGTCTAGACACTATTGTTGTTTGAAGAGTCATTGCAGTCTCTGCTAATAATTAAATCCCACTTGTTCTTCAAATATGAAATTGCATCCACACACATATCCCATATTTTGTTGCAGGCAAAATATATGAACAATAGTGTCAAATAGGCTATGAAGAGGTATAATTTAAGATGATCTGGAATCACCAATGATACTAATGCTGTATAAGCACAAGATCTTGAGATAACATCTGATGTGAAGCCATAAACAGATATGCTTATAATAAGAATCCACGTAATTGTAGAGTTCTCATCAAAAGGAGATGAATTTGGAAAGTTCACTTGAATAATTGCAAATAGTGTTTTAATTATATCTTTAAAGGCTTCTTGTTCAAGAATCAACCTGCATGAATTATCAAATTAGTTAGAATTTTTCAAAAGTGTTTCAGTAATTATATAACCAATCTTAAAATTAAATAAGGTATATGTGGATAATTCAGATATCAATAATGGAAAGTGCTTGCTTTTTTTTTCATATTTTTAAAAAAATATTTTAATAGAAAATTTAAAATAAAGAAAATCTTTTACTTACTATTTTTTCAAAATTGAAATTATTGATTAAAAATTGTAGATCTAAAACTTTAAATTTAAACCGTTTAAAGTAAATTTGAATAGTGCAAACAATAGGCTTGCAGTATTCATTATTGTGATGAGTGCGAGAACTAGTTACACATACAAATACATAATGCACATTAGTGGCATTCAACAACATAAAATGATAACCCTTGAACATGTACACACATACACTTTTACCTATGGCTACTTTGTTGGGAAAGAGATGTCTGTGAATTATTAAAATAAAATTAGGTACCAACTACCAAAAGTAAATCAATATACATTAAAGATATTTTTGTGATAGTAGAGTCGGAAATATGTTCCCGTTTATCACTCTATTTGTTTAAGCAAATTTTCTTAGGGCTTGAGTTTTGAAAATTAAGATATTTTTATATAAAATGATTTCCAAGCTGACCCCATTTAATTCTTAAAAAATGCTTGGACTAACTGTTTAAGCCTATATTTTGTTTGATCCCTAAAATAATTATAAATTTTTTATTTTAAAATTAAACTTAGAATTTAGAATATGTGTCTATATTTTAAAATTAAAATTTATACTACTTATTTTTACTTTTGAACATTATAATTTTCATTTTAAAAAAAAGAATATGTAATATTCTATTATAAAATTAAATTTTTAAAATTTAAATGAAAATAAATGAATAATGAGCTTACAAGTCCAATCTTGAATAAGAACTGAGTTTGAGAAAATGATCAATTTAAAAGGGCTTTTAATAACAAAATCAATAATAAAGAAACAGCTTTTTGAAAATAGAAATCAAACAAGCATTTAGCTTCCGCAATTGAGACTTACAAAATCAGTTGCCTTACAACTTACAATGGCAATAATAGAGGTTAGTAATGCGTGAAGATAGACATATTGAGGTAGATTGATCACATACTATCCGTTGCCAAAAGCCTAAAAGTAGTGAAATTTCAGCAACACAGAGACAGTAGAATACGACATTTAGCTTGCAGAGCAGTGACTTCTAAAAAAAGTAAAAAAAATACACTTATTTCATTTTTTAAGTACATTTTTCATTTCGTGAAAGTTTTTTGTATGCTAAACATGAAGAGGATGGAAGAGAAGTTAACGAAACAATGATGATGCCAAGAGAGAAGATGCCATAGTATATAAATATATACTAACCATATGACAGCAAAGATGGCTGAAAAAGTATATTTGAGAATGAGAATGAAAGGCAAGTTTGACTTACATTGGGGACATTGATTCAGCATCGCAAAAAAGAAATTCTGTCATTAAAAAATAACTTATAAAAATCTTAATTATTTTTAAATAAAAAACACTACCTATTATTACTATTTTGCCCCTCTTACACAATAACAAGAAGTCATTTTCTTGAAATAAAAAAAGATAAAAAATAATATTAAATAATGAAAGAATGTTGTCAAAAGAGAAGATACCATAGATACTAGCCATTTGAAAGCAGATCTGACAAGGAGAATAAAAGGTAAACTTAGTAACGTCAGAAAAATTGATTCAGCACCGCCAAATAGTAATTCTTTTTAAATTAGGAGGGAATATATCAAATACATAAATAAATACTATTTCCCCCTCTTACACAGAAACTCTTTTCCTTGAAATAAAGAAGGTTAAAAATAATGATCGCTTCCTGCCGTGTTAAACTCTAAAGTTAAAAATCATTTTTCTTTTAATTTTTATTAGGTTAATAACTAAATAATATCCTAAACTGTTGTTCGAAAATTACTTTGAACCCTAAACTCTTAAAATATATAAAATAAGCCTTAAATTTTTAAATTTATTATAAAATAAACCTTGTTGTTAACTTTTATAATACCATTACTATTTATGTAGATACTGTATAGTTAGAGTTAAATTCATAGAAAAATAATGGTGTTAAGAAGTTAACTCTTAAGGTTTATTTTTGTATGAATTTAAAAGTTTAAGATTTATTTTACATAATTTAAGAATTTAGGATTTAGAGTGATTTTTGAGTAATAATTCAAACTCTTATTTGCTCATAATCTTTTTTATTAAAAACATTGAGCAGTTCATGCTTAAGGGTGGGGTAATATATCTCCTAAATAATTTTTTCTATGGATAAAATCATCAAAGAAATCAAATCTCTGCTTCATTGTCTATTGATACAATACAGTTGTGGGGTTAAGGCACTTTGACTAGAGGTGGGAGACGGGTAGAACCAGTCCATCTTAAAGGCCTAATCCTTAAAACTCAATTTTCTTAAAATCACTCTATTATTATAAAACTCAGAAATTATTTAAAGAATTTAGGGTGAAATTGTATTGAAAGAACATTTAAAATAAAATTACAAATTAAGTAAAAAATTCTAAACTTCAGGACCATACGTAAAACGTTAGACAGAGAAGAAAAAGCAGCTGAAGCCGAGACTTGCCAAGATCATCAAATCGAAAGGAAGACCGAGCCCAAGAAGCTGAGATCAAAGAGGGAGACTTGCCAAGAATTAAGCAGAAGAAAAGGGATAAAAATAGGTGAACGTCGAGAATCAAAGATCAGAGCACCCATGGCGAGACGAACTCCCACGGCGAGAATCAGAGATCATGAGATAAGCACCGAGCCACCCACAGCGAGAATCAGACCGAGAAGCGGCCAGCGAGCACCCATGGTGAAACAAGCAACCACGGCGAGAATCAAACTGAGCAGCGGCGAGCACCCACGACAAGAATCAGAGAATCGAGAGGGCAAGAGTGGAGGGGAGAGCAGATATCAAAAACAGAAATAAATACTATTTTCTGCCTCTTACACAACAACTGATCATTTCCTCGAAATAGATGTTAAAAAATAACGATCACTTCCTGCCATATTAAAATACAAGGAAATGGGGTAGAGGAGAGATATATTATTAAAAATAAAAGAAAGAGTATTGGTGGAGGAGGAGATGAAGTTACCTTCGGAGATGTAGGATTGATGGAAACCCAAACCAAGCCATAATTAGTTACAAATATATTCCAGTCGTCGTTCAATGACAAATCCCTTCGCTTGTTTTTATAAGCCTCGTTTATGGAAAAAACGACGGACTCTGGTGTCGCTTCGAGGAAGCTTCCTTTTACGAGATTGACTTCTTTGTGAAAAAGGACGGACTCTTAGTGGAATTGAAAAGCGGTATTGCATTTCAAATTTTATTCTTAGAATTTAAATAATATTAGAATATAATTTATTAAGAAGTAAGATAACTTAATTTATGTTATATGAGGTATAGAGTTACTTATGGTTGTGATTTAATAAAATAGAATATGAATTGAGAAAAATCTTGATCAAGATAAATTAATTCTAATTATATTTTTAAAGTATCAAATTTATGAAGAAGTACAGATTAAAGGTAGTAAATAATTATTATTGATTTGAATTTAATAAACTTATTTTATGATAATTTCGTCTAGGACGATTTAAACCCTAAACTTTTAAAAAGTATATTTTGAATCATAAACAATTAAAGTTGAAGTAATTTCACCCCATCATTATATTTAAACAAACATACATCAAAATTAGGTATAATGTGCAATTTTTAAGAAAAATGAGTCATCTTTCCTTTCGTCAAGTCTTTCTCAAGACCGGTAATATAGGGTAAGTTTCGCAAGTAGCTCATTTAAATTTATTTTTATAAGAATTTGAGTTTGGAAAATAAAAGCTTTTTAAGGTCACCGTAATCTCCATGGCATATACCTGATAAGAGCATATGGATCCACTTGAGAAATCTTTTCTGGACGGAATCCTGTACCTTTTTAATTCTTGGAGGACCAAAAAGCTAAAGGAATTAGCTAGTTTCATGGAATTTGGATGCATCTCTCTCTCTCTCTCTATCTTTCTCTCTCTCTCTCTCACAGAAGTAATTGGTTGTAGCACCTTGCGTTCACCTAAAGCTTCTAATGTTTGCTTTCTTCAATTGTAATTGGTTATTACAATGTTGCTTAACATTTTCCTTTTCTTTATACCAGGAACATAAATGATAAAATCCTTTCTTACTAAAGTGCTTGTGTATGTTTTATATCATCCTAGTCTATCATCTTTTATAATGCTAGAGGTTCAATTTGTAATATTCAAAAATTAAAATATCTTTCTATGTTGTCAGGATGATTTTTGACTTTGCTTATCTAGCCTATGAATGCTACAAAACTGTTAAAAGAATAAGCCAGACATTGAACAACTTCATTTTTTGTGTTAATATTGGTATGATATAGATTTGTTATTTGCATCCTTGGTTAGTGTAAATATTGTAACAAGAAAAAAAAAAGCAAAAGAAGGGATGAACACTAACCTTGTGATTCAATGATTGATGCTTGTGATGTCGACATTTCTCTAAGACTAAAGAATGAATAGTTCAAACATGCAAGTCTTGATCTTCAAGGAATCTGTATCCACGGTTTCCTAACATTCATGTGTTCTTTTGTTGAATTTTTAATCTTGTGTAGATAAGCAGAAGACCATACTTTTGTTCATTTGATGACGCAACTGCTTGAGATCATTACTCTTTAAGTCTCCACTTCCTGAGTTGTTAGCAGAATTTAAAACTTCAAGTATTATTTTTACTGATTTACTTTGCTGCCATAGAAGCAATACAACTTTGTAGGGCTACTTTAAGTCTATTTTCATATTATGCTCTTAATATGTTTTAAAGTTGAATGGATGGTAAGCCCAAATTTGTGAAGATTATTGTACATTTTAATTATGAACCATATGTTGCAGTTCCTCGCATCACCTTCTGCACATGTTGAGGAAAGAATTGTAGGGTGAAGGAAGTTCTTCATGATCTGGATGTAGCACACATTGCAGACTTGTGATTCATAAGAAACTGGACAATTATCTAAGAAATGCATGCAATGTCTCTTCATTCATGTTTTGTAAGGGTTTAGTAGAAAAACTAATGAAAGTATAAAATTTTAACTCACCTTGTATGTTGGGAAGCTTATAAATATCTTCAATGGGCTACAATATTGTGCTATAGCAGAGCCAAATTTGTGTTCTTCGTTTTCTAACTCTCTTTTCTTTTAATTTCACACATAAACACGAATTGATTACTACATATTTTTGGCTATGCACAGTGTTGCACTTAGCCTCCTGCCACGGTGCATGGCACAGAAAGGCTCGATTCACACTGATTGCCTTTGTGCATCGTGGTAAATGTTTCTACATCGTGGCATATGGTATAGAGGACTTTTCTTTATTTTCTCCACTTTTGATGCCCAGGTGGCTCAACCATATTTTAAACCCTCGTTTAGGGCTAAAATCAAAGACAAATACACTTATTAAACCCATCTATCCACACATCCCATCAATTTGCTAATTATCCTCATTAAGCTTAATTAATTGAATTTAAATTTCTAGGATGTTACACATCCCATGCCATAAACCTTGCACTGAAGGCTAGATTTACATGAAAACATCTAAGATTTATATGTAAATCAATGTTGTCATAACACAACACATATACCTTACACTTAAGCTAAAAGCCTTGCACCTTAAGCTAGAACCCTTGCACTCTAAGCCAAAACCTTCGCATCCAAACTAAAACCCTTGCACCTAAGCCATATTCCTTGCACATATGCACCCAAGATTTAACCCTTCTACTCGACGCACTCCATTTAAATGTAAGATCCACAGTCACTTGTAAGACCCAAGAATTCCATGTAAATCAAACATGCTTGAGTGAAATTATATGTAAATACAAGTAGATTTCATATAAACTTAATTGATAGAAAACATGCTATTGTAGGGTCAATGATTTTCATGGAAACAACCCTTGATTACATGTAATTAGATAGATGAGTTACCTCAACAAACATGACTGAGCCACAATTACATGTAAGATCCATGAATTTCATGTAAATCAAACACACCTAAGTGAAATTACATGTAAATACAAATAAATTTCATGTAAATTGAAAACAACATCAAACTAACATATTTTATTCAAAAAATCAAGTAGAGACAGAGTAATTTTTTTCCAAAATCATTCATAAATATCAGCAATATGTCTAAACCAATTCTGTCATTCATAAATAGAGTGAGTTGCAACCTAATTTTGAGCCAGTATGGAATATATACAGCCAAAAGGATAACATGTAATCTAGGTTTAATATTGATATGTACACTACATAAGTCTATGAAAATACAACAAAAATAACACAAGGTAGCAAATGCCTCAGATTTTACATAGACTTTGAACAAACACTTAATTACTCCCTCCGTCCCAAATTATAAGACATTTTTAGACAAAATCTCACATACCAATAAAACTCATTAAATATACTTTACAACTTTACTTTTTCAAGACAAAAATATAAACTTTTAAAAATGCCCTTCATTTAATACTCCATTGATAAAAGAATATTGAAGAGAGAGAATATACAGAAAGGGTAATATTGGAAAAGCATCATTAATTAAACATTATTTTTATCAAAATATCTTATATTTTAAGACATTAAATCTTCCCTAAAAGTGTTTTATAATTTGGGACGAAGGGAGTATAAAGTAGTGATGTCCTCTTAGTTGTCCTCTATGTTCAAAGTCATGTGCTTCTTTTAGTATGTACATGTATGCACATTTTTATTATACTTTTCTCACAACTTCATCACCTTCTACATCTACTAGAGTCTGTTTGTCCAAGTTTGTGAGTGCGGACTTAATGATAAATTCTTCCAATATCAATACCATTCAAAATTGTGGTTTCTTTTCTTACCATTCATCCACGTGCTATCCCATCATCATATAAAAATTCCTTTAAATCTATCACAATCTTCCCACCCATATGGAAGAAGCAATATATCTCATTCTCTTACATACTAATCATTTTATTTCGTAAGATATTGAAAAACACAAGGACCACAAGCTTCACGAATGAGAGTAAGGAACTAATGTCATGTGCTTTTTAGGTTTGGTATAAGTACTATGGGTCATGTTTGGCAGTGAAGGTTGCAACCAAAAATTGCATCACAATAAAATCATACCATCCCAAAATCACTCTCCATTGATATTTCTATACTTTGTGTTGTAACTATTGCTTTTATTTTTTAAGGTTTCAAACTTCAGAGGAAACCTTTTTGCAAGTCAGAGATAGTACCTTGAGAATTTTTCAAGCTAGATAGATGTTGGAGGACAAACAAAGAGTTAGCTGAACCACATTTGCATTGAACAAGAGCTCTCATACTTTCAAACACATGAACAAAACATCCATCAATGATACCCAAATGAGGTCAAACGAGGCAACAAGTCCAAAAAAAAAAATAATTTTTAGCATCCTCAAAGTAAAAAACTAATACCTAACCGGCGATGACTTCTTGCACTGTGCTCAGCCAAAGATGGTCGTTGAACCACCATGCTGAGGCATGCGTGAGACGTTGGTGCTCCAATGTTCGAAAACCTTGACAGCCTCTTTCTTCATTTATTGCTTTTTTTTAATGTTTTAGGGGCATGTTGGTCAACATAACACAGTAAAATGAATAAAATAAAAAGTTTGATTCTTAGGACTAATTTCCTTTTTAACCTAGTCTTTTTGGTCAATTTTTCCAATTTTTTGATGTAGCTGTACTCTCCATATATAATGTTTTAGGGATATGTGAATGAGTGAGACATTGGTGCTCCAATGTTGGAAAACCTCGATAGCCTCTTTCTTCATTTATTGCTTTTTTTTTTAATGTTTTAGGGGCATTTTGGTCAGCATAACACAGTAAAATGAATAAAATAAAAAGTTTGATCTTTAGGACTAATTTCCTTTTTAACCTAGTCTTTTTTATTAATTTTTCCAATTTTTAATGTAGCTGTACTCTCCATATATATACCTGATAAAAGCATATGGATCCACTTCCAGAAATCTTTCTTCTTTAATCTCCCTCACATATCCATTTTAAGAAGAAACTTAATTAAACGTCGCGAGACGAGTAGAGATCTATATCTGATAGACTTGTCCCTATGTACTCATTTCCCTGGACGGAATCTCTACCTTTCTTGACTCTTGTGGAACCAGAAAGCGAAAGGTTCGAATTAGTTTCATGGAACTTCGATGCTTGAATATATGACACACACACACACACACAGAAAAGAAGTAATTGTTTATAGCACTTTGCTTGCACCTAAAAGAAGCTTCGTATATTTGCTCACTTCAACAGCCTGGCTTCTGCGATATTATATACCTGATATGACTCCGTGTATAAATTCAGCTTCCTTTGATTTTTAATGACATTTGCCTTTATGCATTTTTGCTGTCTTTCTTATCCTTTGGCGCCATGCTGTGCTGAATTTCTACTGGTTCTGGCATATTGGGGAAAAGCAAGGGAATTATAAATTAACATCACCAGAACCAAATGTCCCCCAAACACTGTCTGTTCGACGAATCTAGGAATACATGCGTTTTGTGGGTGGGCGGGGGGAATTGGAAAATAAAAAAAAAAAAAAAAAGAGGAAACATGAATATTTTGTAATTCATTTTCCATCTTAGTTTAATTTATAAATTTAAATAAGGTTTGTGGCCATGAACTCAACCTGACTATCTCTTTTTGTTTCTTGGGTAAATTTGTTATTTAGAACATTTTCATGATAGTGTGATACTGTGAAACAATTATTAGTTTAGTTCTTTGATTTGTTAAGCAAGTTTATATATGTATATCTCAAGTGATTAGTATGAAAAGCTCGACTTATAATTGTGATATAATTGAAGATCTAGATTTGTTTTATTTATTTTAATTTTTGGAAATTTTAATTAATTTGTAATGTTATAATGTAAAATTTTATTTAAAAAATAATTTTTTAAGAAAAAAGGACTTACACACCTAGCTTTAAACCCTTTAAATGAGAATGAGTTTTAGAAAATGATCAAAATTTGAAAAATCAAGCTTATGAGCCTAAACCTATATGGGCCAAGCCTGCATTTTTTTCAGTTCTATTGAGAGATTGTGTAACATTCTAGAAATTTAAACCTTATTAACTAAGCTTAATGAGGATAATTAAGTTTATTGATTGTTTGTATGTGGCCATAGAGGTCTAATTTATGTAGTTGATTGTGATTTTTGCTCTAAATAAGGGTCCGAGAAGTGAAGTTGGACCATTTAGACATCAAAATGTGAGAAAAAAAATTGAAAAAGGGTCCTCTGTGCCACATGCCGTGGCATAAGAACATCCATCATGGTGCATAGAGGCAAGCAATAAAGGATGGGCCTCTTTGTGTCATGCACTGCTAAATTTTTGCTTAAACCAGTTGTGATTTATTCAAAAAAATCAAAGGGAAAAAGATAAAAACAGAGCACATTACTACCTCTACTAAGGCATGAAATTGGGAACCATTGGAGATATTTTAAAGCTTTCTAACACACAAGGTAAGTACATTATGCTTTTCCCTCCCATTTCCTTCAATTTTCATGAAGGTTAAAGTTAGAATTTGAGTTGAGGGAGTGATTTTTAGTCCATATGAACTATGAGTCCAAACCCATTGACTAAAGTGGATATAATAGGAGTTGTTTAGAATATTTAAATCTCACATTTATGGTTTTGTGAGTTGTTGGTTGTTGGTGACTACTAATAATCAAAAATGACAATAAATAAGGTTGTTGGGAGTGTTTGATGGGCATTAATAGTAGGTCAATGGTTCATTAATGACAATGTGAATTGTTAAAACCTAGTAAACCTATTGGGCATGATTGAGAGTAAGTTTATGACTTTGATGGTAAGGGAGAATGTGGAGTGGAATGTTAGGAATTTCTCATAAAAGTATATTAATAAATGTCCTTGTGATATAATTGTAGATTAATCAATTGGCACCATTCAAGCTTAAGAAGAAGCTTTGAAAGTTGGTATTTTAAGGGGTAAACCCTTTGACCTCTCAAAGGTTTGAGGTAATTGGGAGAAAGATCTAGTTTTTATAGTTATATGTTAATTAATTATTTGTTGAATGAGATTGCTTAGAACTTGTTGGGTGTTTGAAAAACTCTTTGATGCAAATTTTAGCAATGATATGATTATGTGTGTGAAATTGTGCTGAGTTGTTGGAATAATAATATGCATGTTTATTTATATGACTAATGTTGATGATCTGAAAACATGATATTATGATAATGAGGAATATGCGATCTTTAACATGTGGAGTATGTTGGAGTGAGAAAATTGTGTAAATATGATATGAGGTTTTGAATTGTGTTAAAATGATATATTAAGTGTCAATATGTGCATAGCATAATCATTATGGGAGTTTCGGCTAGAGAGAGGAGTAAATTGGTAAATTCACATAATAATGGCAACTTACCGTTGGAATTAGAAGCTTACCCGACACTAACCATTGAAATTAAAGGATAGTCGTTATCCCATGATTGATGCAGGACTATCCTATTTATTCTTCGAGGGACTTGAATCTAACTAGACTCTACCGGTTCATGAGGAGGCTACATTAGTGGTAAAACACCCCATAGTTATTAGTATTTGGAAAAATTGTGATATACAAGTGAGTGAGTTAACCCTAATCCGGTAGCTCCTCACAAGTGAAAGGTTAAGTTAGTCTGAGTTATGGACTAGCCACTTAATAGCCTCCTGTTTTATATTAGAGGTATCAGGAGGATATAAGGTTGGCATCGATCATGCATATATAGTTTCCAGCTACATGGTTGTTATCATTATGGTTTAGCATATTTTAGGGATGCATGGTTGTTATTTTTACAACCCCAAGATATGTATAATTGTGACATATCTAATGATATATATTACATGCCTAGTCATATGATTGTTATTATTATGGCTAAGGCTATACTTGCTATATGTATATGTGATAACTAAATTTTTGCCATTTGTATCTATAATTAATTGATATATAACTGTATATGTTAGGTTGACCTTAGTTACTAAGTGGTTGTACTCACCCCTTATTCTTTAATATTTCAGGGCTTAGCTCATCGGATTAAGATCGAGAAAAAAACAACCGGATGCATAAGATTTTGAGTAAATCCTACTTGTAGGCCTCTTAGTTTAATATATTATGTGTATTGTTAATTTGCCATCTAGGAACTCATAATATTCTTTTGTCTACTTGCATTATAATTAAAAGTGTTTTGTCTATTTTGTGCCCTAAACTAGGAATATATGATTGTAAAGCTTAAACATGGCTGAAATTACAAGTAAGGTAAAGTGCATTTGGGTTGTTTTGGATGAATATTGATGATTTTGTGCAAGTTATCTCCCCCTACTTGTTTTGTGAATCAAGAGGTTGAGTGGTGAATTTATGTAATATGTGTATTTGATTGATAGTGATGTTTTGCATGAGTTTAAAATGGACAATTAAGTGTGGTCTAAGAGTTAGTGTAGGCTTTTAGTACATGTGTTAGTATTTGGGTACCTTATTTAGGAGTTTTTGTAAAAAAAGAGTAAGTTTTGATAAAGGTGTCCAATTTTTGTTAGAAAAATAATTTGATCGTGAAACTTGTGCTACTAACTAGAGTTAGGAGAAAACTCTCTACGAACACCTAAATCACATCAATCGAACGTCAGACGAAATTTTAGGACGTGTCAAAATTTATCCCGAGTGTTATCATATAACAGCAAAGTTTGCTATCAAAATTTATGCAATGTGCCATGGCGCATGTCACAAAGACATGCACGCCGCAACGCACTTGCAGTTAACCGCGGCGTATATGCTGCTTTTTGCACAGTTTCACTGTTTTAAAGTTTATATTCAAATGTTATGATTCTTTTTTTATTCTCATGCTTCCATATATGTTTTAAACTCTGATTTGAGAATATTGAAAGTATATAGGATTATTTTAAACTGTGAAAACTTGAGATTCCATTTGTATAATTTGGCAAATTTGATAATTACATTGTTATTTGGAGATCGGGAAGGATTAGTAAGGGTAACTTTACTTATTTAACCTGAATTTATAGATTGTGTTATGATAGGAATGGGGCCTTAAAAATTATTTTATTTTATTGAGTCTTGTAGTGTCCATCTTGACATTACTAGAACAAAGAACATGAGATATGATAATCAAGATTAATTAAATTTTTTATATAAAGTTATCGTGACTCAAGGGTTTAAAAGAATAATTCAAAAGATTGGGATCCCAAGAAACCCTTTTTAAAATGATGGTTGAACTCAAATCATGTTTTAAAACAAGTAAAATGAAGTAATAGAAGCGTAGAAACCAAATAACATCACATACAAGCCTCAAAGAAGGCAAGCCAATCATTGTCTAAATTGTGCATTCCGCTATGGTGTGTGTATCATCCGCCATGGCAAATGGCACATAGAGGACACTCTCCTCACTATGCAGTGTGTCGTGGCATATTTGCGCTACATCGCGACACACCTATGCTATCATGATAGCAATTTGAAACTAAATTTTGGAGCACATCATTTTGCCATCCGATGTCTGATTTGAGAGATTCAGGTGTCTTCACATAACTCTTTAAGTGACCCAACTAATGGCATCAGTTCCACAACCAAACACTTAACCGTTAAAAAGTTAGACACCCGAATACAAAATTGTCCATTTTCAATACCAAACAACCATAAGGGTGTTCAAACTTTTCAACCTAGTACCAATAGCCTCACAACCACTTAAACCAACTCAAATGAACTGCAAACAATCTAATTAAGTAATCATACAATATCTCACACATTCCAAACACAATGTGGCCATTAAAACCCTATTTCCATAATAGCTCACGAGGTGGTACTAATTTACAACAGACAATATCTTGGTCAACAATTGCACAGAACACAATAACATTCATTTGCATTAGTATCTCGACCTCTAACAATAATTACATTACAAATATGTCATCTTAAACCGAGATATCCACAATTACACAATATCATGGAAGTGAATCCAAAATGCAAGGTATGATCCTAAGTTGGCATAAAAATTCATGTCATTTTTTGTAATATCTAAAGAAAGAGGAAGGGCTATACAAACTTTAAGCTCTTTAGGCCCCAGTAGAGTCTTCCTTCCCTTTGCTCCTTTCTGAGCCTTCCAGTAGAGTCTTCCTTCCCTATGCTCCTTTCTGAGCCTTCGCCTATAAAATATAATCATGGAGTAAGATAAATATCTTAATAACAAAATAACTCACAACTATTAATTAAAGTGCACAATTGTAGACGAGAGTATAGTTTATATATGAAAATACATTTACATATTCAAATAAATGCATTTTTGCTTTCATAAGTCATTTTTACACTTTATCATAATCATTCTACCATCCGAGCCTCCACATCACCTTAACTTATTATTGTGATTAAATAAAATAGAATATGAATTAAGAAAAATCTTGACAAGATAAATTAATTCTAATTATATATTTAAAGTATCAAATTTATGAAGAAGTACAGAATTAAAGTAGTAAATAATTATTATTGATTTGAATTTAATAATTTATTTTATGATAATTTTGTCCAGGGGTTAAGCTCAATTTTTAAAAAGTACATTTAAATCTTTAACATTAAAATTGGTGTAATTTTGCTTTCACTATTAACTTTAAATAGATGTACATCAAGATGGGGTTTTAATGTGCGATTTTTAGAAAAATGAGTTATCTTTTGTTTTTTCACGTTTTTCTTACGAAGGCTAAAGCTGGTAATATAAGATAAGCTTTGCAACTGGCTCATTAAATTTATTTTTATAAGAATTTGGGTTTGAAAAGTCAAAATTTTTTAATGTAAACTGTACTCTCCGTATTTTTATAAGAAACTTAAACGTCACGAGGCGATCGAGCACAGGTCTTTATCTGCCGGTAGACTTTATTGATTTCCCTGGACGGAATCTCTACCTTTCTTGACTCTTGTGGAACCAGAAAGCTAAAGGAATAATCTAGTTTCATGGAAGTTCCATGCTTAATATGTGACACACACACACACACAACACGGGAGAAAAGAAGAAGAATTGGTTATAGCACCTTGCGTTCACCTAAAGCTTAAACGTCACGGGCGATCGAGTAGAGGTCTTTATCTGCTGGTAGACTTTTCCGTATATATTGATTTCCCTGGACAGAATCTTTACCTTTCTTGTAGAGCCGGTAATTTGGGTCGAGCCCGACGGGCCAGCCCGAACCCGCCCGAAAAATTTAGGGCCAAGCCCAAAAAATAATATTTTTTTATTGTTCGGGCCTATTCGGGCGGCCCAAATAGGCCTGAGGAAATTCGGGCCAAGCCGATCGGGTTCGGGCTGGCCCGAATACCCGAAAAAAAAAATAATTTTTAAAAAAAAATATATAAAATTGAGAAATATAATTAATTTTTTAAGTTTTATATCATTTTATACCAAAATACTATATATATAAGTGTTTTAATGTAGTTATTTTTTTAAAAAAATTTAAAATAGTTATATTTCATATTTTTATTATTTTTAATCAATAAAATATCTCAAAATAATATTTAAAATATATTTTAATATTGATTTTAATATTTTAAGACCCATTTTTTGTTAAAAAAATTTTGAGTCCTATAAATCATTTGCATGTAAAAAAATAATTTTATATTTTTTATAAATTAAGAGAATTAATTTTAAAGTAAAAATAAAATTGAAAATAATTTTAAAAAAAAAATTTAGGCATGTACGAATTCCGACTCTACTACTAGATAAACATAATAAATAGAATAATATTCTTGAATAATTACTTGGTTATTGTCCATGCTAGATTTGGTTAAAAATTAAGAGTAAATCAGAGTAAGAATTCCTTTTATGTAAGAGTTAAACAATATAAAAGTTAAAGAAAAATTATTTCAAAAAAATAATATTTTACTGATAATTAAATAATTTTTTTATATAATATAATGATGGCAATTTTTTTATATTCATAAAAATAAAAAGTACAATTTACCTAAAAGTTATTAAAAACTTTGAACTAATTGAAATAATAATTTTAAGTTAGTAGTCTAACTGTGATTGAATTGGGATCAGTTTAATCAAAATTAAAATAATATAATTTAATTAAATATATAAAATATTTATATATGACTATGTAAGAGCAATATTTAAACAATTAAGACATTAATTTACAAGTAAAGGAAACATTCATGAATAAATTATACATAATACAACAAAATAATAACAGAGCTACTTAAATACAAAGTTGATAAATTATTTTTTATTTTATTCTTTTAAAATTAAGATAATATTTTACGATTATAGAATTATTTAAAAATTAAAATTGATTCAAAAAATACAGAAAAATATTTTTAAAAGTTTCGGGTATTCGGGCCAGCCCGAATAAGCCCGAAGCTCGAAGGTGTTAGGGCCGGGCTTGGCTATATGGGCTTTTTAGAAGGGGGTAGGATGCTTTAAGCCCGATCCGAATAAGCCCGGCCCGAATTGAGCCTGGCCCGAATAAGCCCGGCCTGCCCGAATTACCGGCTCTACTTTCTTGGCTCTTGTGGAACCAGAAAGCTAAAGGAATTATCTAGTTTCATGGAAATTCCATGCTTAAATATGTGACACACACACACACACGGGGAGAAAAGAAGAATTGGTTATAGCACCTTGCGTTCACCTAAAGCTTCTGATGTTTGCTTTCTTCAACTGGCTGGCCTCTGTCATACTATATACCTGATATGACTCCATGCATATATTCAGCTTCCTTTGATTTTTAATGACAAAGCAATACGTACCATGAAGTACCTGTACGTGATTATTCAAACTCTCCGTGATTCAGTAGTACTTTTTTATGCGAGTCGTTTGCCTTTATGTGTACTAAATTTCTACTGTCTCTGGCATACTGGGGAAAAGCACGGGAATTTTAAATTATCACAACCCGCACTAAATGCTCCCCAAACTCTGTTGGACGAATCTAGCTACATGCGTGGGGGGCAAGAATTGGAAAAAAAAAAAACAAAACAAAGAGGGAACATGAATATTTTGTAATTCATTTTCCATGTTAATTTATAAATTAAAATAAGGTTTGTGACGATGAACTCTATCTCTTTTTTTGTTTTTTCGGTAAGTTTGTTATCTAGAACATTTTCATGATAGTGTGACACTGAAATAATTATTAGTTTGCTTCTTTGATTTGTTAAGTAAGTTTATTTGTTTATAAATGTATATTTCAAGTGATTAGTATGTAAAAGTTTGACTTATAATTGTGATATAATTGGATATCTAGATTTGTTTTATTTATTTTAATTTTTAGAAAATTTTAATTAATTTGTAATGTTATAATGTAGAATTTTATTTAAAAAATGATTTTTTTAAGAAAAAAAGACTTACAAACCTAGCTTCAAACCCTTTAAATGAGAATGAGTTTCAAAAAATAGTCAAACTTAGAAAAATCAAGCTTATGAGCCTAAGCCTATATGAGCCGAGCTTGCCTTTTTTTTTCCCCCAGTTCTACTGAGGGATTATGTTATGATAGAAATGGGGTCTTAAAACTTATTTTATTTTATTGAGTCTAATGTCAAAGTCCCTCTTCAGAGGTTATGTTACATAAAGAATAGAGAGTAACCGCTTGAAAACAAGTGGAGTAGAGAAAAGGGTAATGTGGCAAAAAAAAAAAAAAAGGGTAAGGAGTAATAGAATGATATGACACCTTAATTCAAAATTTCAGGCTTCAAGTTTATAGGTTATTTTTCTTTATTATATATTAATTATTAATTAACTCAATGTTAATTCGATGTGTGGCTTTGCATATTGAATTAAATTCACTTATACCTGAATAATCTAATAGGTAATGCGAGTAGCTTGATCACAACTAAATTCATAAATAATATTCTTCAAACTAATAACTAGTCTTATTTTTAATATCAACATTAATTTAGTTAAGCATGTTCAACGAACTCTCTTCCTCTTCTCTCTATTTCCTTCTCAACTTTGTCTAGTGGGTGAAATTTAAAGGTTTTTGTGGGGGCATGATACTTTAACCCAGTGATTTAAAAACAAGATAGTGCCAAATGGTCGGATTGTCAACTAAGCAGGCTAACAAATCGATCAACTTGAAAAAACTATTTGGATAATTGGGCCAGATTAGACTGTTTTGGATGATTTTTTTGGATTGAAATTTAGGATCAAGTCGGGAACTAGATCCGATTCTTAAAAACCAAATGACTAAAAAAAGACCCTTTTTCTTTTTTTAAAAAAAGTTTTTGATCACGTTTTTTAAGAAAATGACTCATTTTTTAAAGAGAAAATAAAAATAAAATCCCTCTAAATTATATAAATGACAATTTAATTCCTTAAAATGTCATAATTTCAATGAAATCCCTAAGGTCCTCTATGTCAATAAATTTTAAAGTGAAAAGACCATTTTATCCTTATTAAAAATAACAAACCTCAATTACAATTTGTATTTAAAGAATCCCAACTTTTATTTTATAAATCGCAAAAATTAAACAAGCCTTAGTCACAACTTTTATTTGAGAAATTATAAATTTTGTTCTATAAATTATAAAAGTTGAACGAGAAATTACAACTGTTAAGTGTAATTTCTGTTATTGAAAAATAAGTTTCAATCACAACTTTTACTTTAAAAATACAAACTTTTGTTCTATAAATGGTAAGAGTTGAACAAGAAATCTCAATTCGTTAAGTGAAATTTCTATTATTGAAAAATAAGTTATCAAAATAACAAATCTCATTCACTACTTTTATTTAAAGAATCAAAACTTTTATTCAAAGAATCATAAAAATTGAACAAGAAATCACAACTTATTAACAAGGGTAAAATAGTCTTTTTAATTTAAATTTATTGAAAAAGAGGTTCTTAGGAACTCTATTGAAATTATGACATTTTAAGAGACCAGATTGTCATTTATATAATTTGAAGGGATTTATTGTCATTTTTTCTTTTTTAATTATTTGATATTTTGTTGTATCATATGGCTTGTTAAGTCATAATAAACTTAAAATAGTTAGTTTTATTTTTAAGTTATGTGACAATTTTATATTTATTTCTTATATTTAGATTAATGGATTGTTATCTAATTTATCTTTATCCTACCATCTATTTTTTAATTTTGGTTATCAATAATCATAAATATTTAAAAGAATGTTTTGATTTATAAATTAGTACAAGGTATCCCTCTATCAATAAAAATCGGTCGGCTCAAAAAATGACCTTTTTTTTTAAATATTTTTGATCAAATTTTTTTAAAAAAATATCAATTTTTTTAATTATTTGATGTTATGTTATATCGAGTGGCTTATTAAATCATGATAAACTTAAAATATTTTATTTTATTTTTAAGTTAAGTAAAAATTTTATATTTATTTCTTATATTTAAATTATTATTATTATATATAAATAATTTTTTAATTTAATTATTATATCACTGATTCCACGATTGATCTGACTCTGTTAGACTATGCGGTCTATGAAGTATAGGCTTTTTTTTGTTTAATAATATTTAATTCGGTTTTACAAACATTACTCTAACCAGATGCATCTAATCTTTCAAAACCTAAGGGCGGATTTGCTGGCTCTCATTATCATGAGTTGTTATCCTCTTTTTCTTTTATTAAAAAAATATTATTTATTTTTCTTTACTCAACCTTTGTTAATGATAATATTATATTGTACTGTTTTAAAAAATTAAAGAAAAATATTACACTAAGAAAAAATTTAGTATCCAAATTTTCAAAAACCTATAACTTAAAAGTTAATTTACTAATTTATCTCTTTTTTCTTTCATTAACAGGGGCCAATTGAAATTTTTTGGGAGGCAAAGAAAATATTTTAGGTTTTTTTGTACAGTTTTATCTTTCCGTGCCCTCAGCAAACGGCCGCATTCTATGCTTGTCAAGCCAGTAACAATCTTGGCCCTCCATTTTAATTTAAAATGATCTCTCCCATTCACTTAAATTAATTTTTAATTATTTTTAATATTATATTTATCATTACATCTTATATAATAAAATAGTTATAGCCAAGGTATGTAAAACCGAACCGGTCATTAAACCAGTCATGGCACTGGGTCACGGGTTAGTGGTTCAATCAGGGTTGAACCGGTGGCAAATCGATCATGATTAAAATAATACAATTTAAATAAAAAGACATTAATTATAAAAATATTCAACCAAATCCAATCACTCAAAAGTCTAACAATAATAAAATACTATATTTTTGGACTTAGCATGCTCTATCTCTAATTTTTTATTTTTTGACTTCAATTTCACTTTTTTTTGTTATCTTTTTTCCGAACTCAGAGCTCTGAAAAATTAAAAATAAAAAAAATAAAAAACAACGTCGTTTTGGGGTAAAAGTCTGAAAAAATATTAACCTGGTTAACCCAGTCAACCTACCGGGTTATACCGGGTTGAACCCGGGTTGATCGGGTTACACCGATTTACTCCCTCATCGGGTTAAGAGCAAACCCAAACCGGACAGGGGACCGATTCACCGATTTCCGGGTTGACCCGGTCAATCCGATCCAATTTTTAATACTATGGTTATAGCCCATAGGAAAGCATGGCTCAATAGCAGCTCGTCACTCAGAATACTGTTCATAACAAAAGTTGTAGCTTTATCTACAGTACCAGCTTCATCGTTGGGCTTCGTACCGCCTGCAACCCTTGCGTCTCATTCCTTCTCCAGTGTTGGGCTGCATTCTCTCTTTCACTCTTGCTTATACGACCCTTGTATGAGAGGAGAGCAATGGCACGTGAGTTGATGTTGTTTTGCTTCTATTGTTATTGGAGACTGGAGATTAGATCCTGTGCTTCTGTTGTTATTAGAGACTGGAATCTAGATGTAATCAAAACCTTTCAGATTTAATATTAAAATTTTTTATAATTTTTAGCAATTTATTAAAATAAAGATAACAATCTAACACTTTCCAAAAAATATTAATATTAAATTTAGATTATCTAAATTAGTGATAAAAAATTTATTTTTATACATCACAGTTTATACAACTTGATTTAATGCTTTGCATATGAGGAGTTTTTTTTTTTTTTTTTGTGTACCTCTCTCTCTGACTCTCCCCAACAATTAGATAAAAAGCATGATGTGTGAAAATTAAATAGGCATAATGAAGCAAATTGATCACAAACTATCGGTTGCCAGAAAATAGGGAAAGCAGTGAAAGATTAGTGCTACAAGTTGGGCAGGCAGATTAGTGGCTTTTAGGGGAATTTTTTTTAAAAAATACACTTATCTCATTTTTTAAGTATATTTTTCACTTTTTTTAAAACAAATTCGTAGCTAAACATGTTGTGACACAAAGCGAAGTGAATGAAATGAGGATAATATCAAGATCACTTAAAGACAAGAGATAGTATATACTGATCGGAAGAAGGCGGAGGTGCATGAAAAAGCATATCTGATAATGAAAATGAAAGGCAAGTTTAGTTACATCAGGAGCATAATGCTAGATGAGAATGCAAAATTGTACTAATTCTTTTTACAATTTGGAGGGAATATATTTGTTAAGAAAACTCACTAGTTAGTCTCAAGAGGATAAAAACATTATCAGGAAGATAAAATATTAATTATTTTTAAATAGAAAACACAATCTATTATTACTATTTTGGCCCTTTTACACAATAACTCAGGAAGAAGAAATCATTTTTTTAAAGATGGGTCTATCTTGCAGCTGCAATGATGGGATTCCATGCAGCCCAACAGGCACCTATGGGATTAAGCAAGGACGGATGCACATTGGCCCCACAACCCAAGAAAATATTGCATAATAAGATCTCAAAATTTTTTTTGATTAAAAAAACAAGATCTCAAATGTTTATATGCTCCCGTTAAAAATATGGATCCACGTTGAGGTTTGTGAGGGCAATTGACCCCACAAACCAAAAAAAATATTATATGACAAGATTCCAAACGAAATTTTATATGCTCCCAATGTAAAATTTTATTTGCCCCCATCATTTCAAAACATTCACTTGCCCTTTACAAAATTCACTTCTCCCAGATAAAAATTTATAATTTAAAAGATTAAAAAAATTTATCCCATTAAAAATTAATTTTTTATTTTATACATTCTTTTTAGTATTTATTATGGTATATCCTTAATAAAATTAAAAATATTTAAAATTATTTTTATAAAAATATTAATATTAATATTTATCTTAAATATAAATTATGATCCCACCAATTTGTTTTTCTGGATCCATCACTGTCCCCATCATTTCAAAAAATTCACTTAAAAATTCACTTCTCTCATATAAAAGTTTATGATCTAAAAAACAAAAATTTATCCCATCAAAAAGTAATTTTTATTTTATTATAATTTTTTACTTTATACATTCTTTTTAGCATTTAATTTTATTATGTCATATCCTTAATAAAAATTAATAAATATTTAAAATTATTTTTATAAAAAATATTAGTATTTATTTTAAATATAAATTAGGCCCCATCAACTTATTTTTCTGGGTCCGCTACTGAAATAAGCTAAGGTTATCGAGAAAGAGAGGGTGGACGCAAGGATTGTAATGCCCATTGTTTAGTGGTGCTGACTTTATTTTATCAAAAAAGAAAAGAAAAAAAAGTAGTAATTATTTAAATTAAAACAGTTTTTCATATTTATTTTTAGATTAAAGTGTATTTTTATCCTTTTACTTTCCTTCAAGAAGCGATGGACACTTATATTAATAAGTGTGATATTTTTTTTCTAAACTATTTTTCATGAGAGTCAATATAACATCTTAAATTTTATTGGGTCCTAAATTATCGTTAGGCACTTTACAGAAGGCATAGAATCAAGAATTGGGACTAAAATAGTTAATATACATACATATATATATATATATAATAAAATAAATATAGACAATAATTAAAGTCATTTAATTTAATAAATGTTTGAAACTTCCTTATAAAAAAAATATAACCACATAAAATAATAATAGACAGACAGTTTTGTTAAGTTTTAGAAGATATCAGATCATTTTAAAAATTGTCTATAAAGATATTATGAAATAATAATAACTAATGAAGAGAAAATTAGTTTAATTTTATAAATTTATGAGTTTAAATTATAACCTCTTGACTCTATAGTCATTCATTCAATTCCTTCATTCCTGACACTGTCGAGCTCTCTCCTAGCCGTGTGTAATTTTCTTCCATTCATTCTTCTTTTATTTCCTTTGGCAATCCTTTATTTTTTTCTTGTGTAAAAAGGCAAGTGACTATCAAAGCATCAACTCACAAATATGTGTGCGTGTGTTTTATAAATTGATACATGCACACACAAAACCAATGCGTTGCTACTCATCTTTTCTTTTTTTTGAAATTTGTGTTCTTCTATCTTGAAAACCTCTGTTGAATAACACCGGCGGCAAACGTGTGTAACAGCAAACTCCCGACTGGTTGCTTGAGTCGTGTCCAGAAGGACACTGTCCTTAAGAACTATTCCGGCACACCCTCGGACGGCCGGCAGTTCCCCAGGATTAAACAAGCACTTCCTCGGTGGAACGAGGGAACAGAACAACGGAGACCAAACGTAATCACAGACAGATAGATTGGCAGAGGGAGGAAGAGAGAACCGTGAGGACTCAAGAGGCTTCTGTATTTCGCTCTGTCTGAACCCATGGCTATATATAGCCCGAAGGTGGACATGAACGTTGGGAGGTTACCACCGGTTTAAAAGCTCGGTTACAGTCTCATAAAAATTATTTAAAAACTCGTCTGGAAACGTTGGAGTTACACAAAACGCATTCAACTCTGGAAACGTTGGGAACGTTTGGGAAGACAACCGTTTAGAAAAAATTAATTTGTTTAATAAAAAAAAATGTTATTGGTTTGACTTCAAACTCCAGACAGCCAAAATTTGAGTTTCTCCGGCAAGCCAAAATAATTATTTATTTGTAAAATAATCCGATAAAAGGAACCCACTACCTCTTGAACTCGCGCGCAGGGGGGGCGAATCGGCTGATTTCAACTGCGATTGCCCTGAGTTGGCCTGTCTCATGTGCGCGAGGCCACTTCTCTTCCAAGCCCATTTTACTAGCCCACTTCATTCCTTAGTATATATACACTAGGAGAGTCTTTCTTTTAATCAATGTGGGACTTTGACACACACACACTTTTGACACACATACAACAATCCCCCACATGTGTCAAAAGATCTATATTCGTCTGTGTTATTCACACGGAGAATAATCACTTTGAATTTGGTGTCTGTCGACTTGAACCAAACCTAGACTAATAAAACTTAGGACATAGAAAAGTCAGTGTAACTTCGTTATTGAACCAACAGATCTTGAGCATGTGCTAGAGGTCTTATTAATCGGATTATACCCCCACAGTCTCTGCTGTTAACGACGGTTTTGCACGTTATCGGCCATGCGCTCGCCTGGTTTTAACAAATGCTCTAGAGATTTTGCCACGATCTCATAGGAGCGGCCTCACTCCACATTTGTATAGGTGTTTTCATCAAGTGTATCTGCAATGAATACACCATCCGTAAGGACTATGAAAACATTAAGAGCTATCGCTCAGCCTCCTTTCAATGCATTCTAGCACTTTCTCAAGCCATAGGAAGGGACAAAATTCAGTGCTAGTAGAACTAACAAGTGACTTGTTTTTACCCATTGAACCTTCTTCATGGGATCTCCAATCACAAAGGTTGGGTTGCCATCACCGTTAATTTCAAACAGGCTTAAGTCTCATTCCCCTCGACGTTTCAATAATAAATTTCTTCCTTAGGGGTTTAGTTAACGGATCCGCCAGATTTAACTCTGATCTCACATAATCGATTGAGATTACCCCGTCTTTAAGCAGCTGCCTTATAATATTATGTCTCAATCGAATATGTCTACTTTTACCATTGAAGGTCTTATTTTTAGCCGTTGCTATTGCAGACTGGCTATCACAATGTAAAGACATTGATGGTGTGGGCTTTTCACCTATTGGAATACTTGCTAAGAAATTTTTCAACCACTCAGCTTCAGTCCCAGCCAGTTCCATTGCAATGAACTCAGAATCCCTTGAGGATTTTGTGTTGATCGTCTGTTTTGCAGACTTCCAGGTTATTGCACCACCACCAAGAGTGAATATATAACCACTAGTGGATTTTGTCTCTTCTAAATCTGAAATCCAGTTAGCATCACTGTATCCTTCCAATACAGCGGGAAATCCACTATACAATATACCATAATTCATGGTACCTTTCAAATATCTCAAGACTCTCACCAGAGCCTCCCAATGTTTACTGCCTGGACAGTGAGTATATCTACTGAATCTGCCTACAGCATAAGCTATATCAGGCCTAGTAAAGTTCATCAAATGCAATAGACTCCCAATAACCTGTGCATACTGAGATTAAGCAACTGGGTCACCCTTGTGCTTTTTTAATTGCACACTCGAATCATAAGGAGTACTCAAAGGAGCATCTTCAAGATGTCCAAACTTTCTGAGTATTTTCTCAATATAATGTTCTTGGGAAAGCAAGATTCCATTTTCATTCCTTATAATTTTTACACCCAAGATTACCTTGGCTTCACCCATATCTTTCATGTCAAAATTTAAAGAAAGAAAATTTTTTGTTTCATTAACAATACACATACTAGAGCCAAAAATTAGCATATCATCCACATACAAGCATATAATCACACAATCATTATTTACAAACTTTGTATAAACACATCTTTCTACTTCAACAGTAAAAAATTCACCAGTTGTCAAAACTTAATCAAGTTTCTCATGACATTGCTTAGGCGCTTGTTTTAAGCCATACAAAGACTTTACAAGTTTACAAACTTTATTTTCTTGCCCAGGAATCACACATCCCTCAGGCTGTGCCATGTAAATTTCTTCTTCTAAATCACCATTTAAAAAAGCTATTTTAACATCCATTTGGTGAACAAAAAGTTTGTAAATTGAAGCCAAAGCAATAAGAACTCTTATAGAAGAGATTCTAGTCACAGGAGAAAAAGTGTCAAAATAATCTCTATTTTCTTTTTGAGTAAAACCCTTGGCCACAAGCCTTGCTTTATACTTATCGATTGAACCATCTGGAAAATATTTTTTCTTAAAAATCCATTTACACCCAATAGCCTTAGCTCCTTGGGGCAAATTTGATAAAACCCAAGTTTTATTTTTCCTTAAAGAATCAATTTCAATTTCAATTGCTTCTTTCTAATATTTGGCATCAGGAGAAGAAATAGCTTCATAAAAATTTAACGGTTCATCTTGTACTAGATAAGTGTAAAAGTCATCTCCAAAACTTGTTTCTTTCCTTTGCCTTTTACTTCTCCTTAAAACCAAATCCTCATTAAAATTTTGTTCAAACTCTGAATTCTCAACAGGTTTAGAAACATGCTTAATTTTCAAAGGAAAAATATGTTCAAAGAATTCAGCATCCTTAGTTTCTATAATTGTATTTTGGTCTAAAACATCACTTTTTAAAACTAAAAAGCGATACGCTGCACTTTGTTCAGCATACCCAATAAACATACAATCAGAAGTTTTAGAGCCAATTTTCCTCTTTTTAGGATCAGGCAATAAAACTTTTGCAAGACACCCCCATACTTTCAAATATTTTAAGTTTGGGGTAAACCCTTTCCATAACTCATAAGGTGTTTTCTTCGTTTTCTTATGAGGTATCCTATTTTGTAAAAAACATGCAGACAAAATAGCTTCACCCCACAAGTTATCAGGGGCAGAAGAACTCACAAGCAAAGCATTCATCATTTCTTTTAATGTTCTATTTTTTCTTTCTGCAACACCATTAGACTCGGGAGAATAAGGAGGTGTTATCTCATGTATAATTCCTTCTTTTTCACAAAAATCATTTAACAAAATATATTCTCCTCCTCTATCCGATCTAACTCTTTTAATTCTTTTGTTTAACTGATTCTCAACCTCTGCTTTATATAACAGAAATTTTTCAAAAGCCTCATCTTTGTTTCTTAACAAGTATACTTTAGTATATCTTGAAAAATCATCAATAAAAGTGATATAATATTTTTTACCACCTCTAGTCATGGTTTGTTTTAAGTCACCTAAATCTATATGAATTAAAGATAGCAATTCAGATTCTCTTTGACTAGAAAAATGAGGTTTTTTACTTTGTTTAGTTTCTGCACATACTTCACATTTTTCAAAATCTCTATTTTTAATTTCAGAAAGTAGTCCAAGTTGTCGTATCCTATTTATATAACCTTTACTTGCGTGACCTAGTCTAGCATGCCACAGATCAAAGGAATCAACCATATAAACAGGCATATACTCAGAAGATTCAGTTTTATTCATTTCATCAACATTTAGAACAAACAGTCCCTGATTACAATACCCTTTGCCTACAAACACATTATTTTTTGTCATTACAATCTTGTCAGATTCAAATGACACTTTAACCCCAGCTTTCCCTAAAAGAGCAACTGACACTAAGTTAGCTCTAACTTTAGGCACATGCAGAACATCATTCAGAGCCAGAGTCTTTCCTGATGTGAGCTTTAAGACCACTTTCCCTTTTCCTTGAACTTTAGCAGTTCGGGAATCAGCAAGGTAAACATGGTCTTCCCCTTCCTTTACAGGATTATAGGTGGTAAACATTTCTTGGCTTGCACATATGTGCCTGGTAGCCCCGGAGTCTACCACCCATTTCTTCACATCAGAAATCAAGAGAGCTTGTGACACCACTGCAGCAATGATGTCATCATCACTGTCACCATCTCGTTGTACTAAATTTACATTTGGCTTTCGAGGCTTATCACGGGTTGCTCTCTTTCTACACTGTGCTGCATAGTGTCCTGGTTTGCCACAGACAAAACAGTCTCCTTTCTTTTTGAAAGAGGGGTTAGAAGCATTGGGTTTGTAATCAGATTTTCTATTCCTCTTGTCTTTAGTTTTAGAATCATACCTCTTGCTGTGAGGCTTTGTCTCCACTAAGTTGGCTTTGGATGTCATTTCTCTGGTTCGAGTTGCACATATTGCCTTGCGGTTGGTGTCTTCGATGATGATGTGAGTAATCAAGTCAGTCAAGGATAGCTGCTTCTGTTTGTGTTTCAACTGCTGTTTGTAGTCAGACCATGATTCTGGCAGCTTCTCAATTAGTATCCCAGCAATAAACTCGTCTGGAAGGTTGATGTTTTCAGAATGAAGCTCCTCCAGCAGCTTATGATATTCGTTGATTTGCTCCTTCACATCCTTGTTCTCGGTCATCTCCCATTTATAGTAGTTGCCCACAATGAATTTTTGTTTACCGGCATCCTCAGCTGTGTACTTTGTAACCAGGGACTCCCATATCTTACAAGCTTCCTTGTAGACACAGTAGACATCGAACAAATCATTAGATAAAGTGCTAATGATAGTATGTCGGCATACCTTGTTTGCATGAGTCCATGCAACTCGTTGGGCTTGATCAGTATCAGCAGGAGGCTCGGATTGAGCAAGAGCAGCAGCCACACCATGCATGTCAAGGACGGTGAAGACACGTTCTTGCCAGCGTTTGAAGTTCCGGCCATCAAAGACTTCTATCTTTGATATGTCCGGGAACGGCCTTGGTAGGGGGACGGCAACAGCGGCAGGCACGTACTGACCTCCGGCCGAACCACCCGGCACACCTTCGGGAGTGACACCCTCAGCACTGTTGGTCGACATTGGGTTGAATAGTTCTTAAGATTGTTGAATAACACCGGCGGCAAACGTGTGTAACAGCAAACTCCCGACTGGTTGCTTGAGTCGTATCCAGAAGGACACTGTCCTTAAGAACTATTCCGGCACACCCTCGGACGGCCGGCAGTTCCCCAGGATTAAACAAGCACTTCCTCAGTGGAATGAGGGAACAGAACAACGGAGACCAAACGTAATCACAGACAGATAGATTGGCAGAGGGAGGAAGAGAGAACCGTGAGGACTCAAGAGGCTTCTGTATTTCGCTCTGTCTGAACCCATGGCTATATATAGCCCGAAGGTGGACATGAACGTTGGGAGGTTACCACCGGTTTAAAAGCTCGGTTACAGTCTCATAAAAATTATTTAAAAACTTGTCTGGAAACGTTGGAGTTACACAAAACGCATTCAACTCTGGAAACGTTGGGAACGTTTGGGAAGACAACCGTTTAGAAAAAATTAATTTGTTTAATAAAAAAAAATGTTCTTGGTTTGACTTCAAACTCCAGACAGCCAAAATTTGAGTTTCTCCGGCAAGCCAAAATAATTATTTATTTGTAAAATAATCCGATAAAAGGAACCCACTACCTCTTGAACTCGCGCGCAGGGGGCAAATCGGCTGATTTCAACTGCGATTGTCCTGAGTTGGCCTGTCTCATGTGCGCGAGGCCACTTCTCTTCCAAGCCCATTTTACTAGCCCACTTCATTCCTTAGTATATATACACTAGGAGAGTCTTTCTTTTAATCAATGTGAGACTTTGACACACACACACTTTTGACACACATACAACAACCTCTTTCATCTTTTGATGTTTGTGTGTAGGGTTGTACAAAGGAGTAATCGACACTCAATTTCAGCTTAATCAAAAATTCAATCTCTTTTATAAAAAAAATTTAAGTTAGATAACCTGTAATTTATCTTTATTTAGTCATAATCTAAAGTTTAACAAAAGTAAACTTAGTCTATAAGATTAAAAGACTAGTCCTATTAGTCCTGTATTCACTTAATTTTTTTTTCTTTTTATCTATAAGAAGCAATAATTCATTTCAACCTAATAAACTCAATTACGATAATAAAAATATTTATAATTATAATAAATTCATAATCATTTTCAACAAAAAGAAAAAATATTTTAATTACAGTTCAAGTAATTTAAATTTATAACTTCAACAAAATAAAACTTAACAAACTTTAACAATATTACATTACAATAATAATTTAGAAACAAACTCAATAAATTTTTATATAATCATTTCCTTAACATTAATTATACTTGAAGCATTTGTTAAAAATAAATTAATTATAATTATATTAAATATATAAATTAATAGAATTAAATTGGATTAAGTAGTTCAGATATTCAATGTGTCAAACTTAAAGAAATAATTTGATTTTTTTAATTTTTTTATCCTAAAAGATCAACATTTATACAGATTGGACAGGACAAGATTATTTTAAATCAAACTAGGTTAAATAGAATTGGAAGATATTTGTACAACCTTGCGTGCGTAAATGCAAACGCGAACAGTGCCATCTCCGTACCCTGTTTGGCTTCTAGAACGAAAAGGCCTTTCTAAGACGTAAAAGATTTGTCTGAATTGATTTCTGATAAGTTGCCTGACACAGTTTTATTAGCATCTCTCACAGGAAACTTACACACCACTTGGAAGTTTCGTATTTACAACGCTAACAGAGATGACGTGAATTTATGTGTCAAACCAAATTGTGTTAATGCCTATATATACATATATAATATAAACATAATATAAATTTTACATTAAAAGAAAATATAACATGATATTTAATTCTCTAATAATTCAATATATATATATATATATATAAATTTAAAAGAGACTTTTGGTCTCTAGGATAGCTTGAAGGTCCTAAAATAATTTTAATGACTTAGAATTTTATATTAATATTTTTGTATATATGTGATTTCTGTAAACTTTTACAGAGGTATTTTTTTACTGTGGAACTACTTGTTAGTTTTAGGAGAATAAATAACTTGATATTTATATATATATATGCAAGCTTTGTATTTAATAATAAATGCAAATAATTATAAATTTAATTATAAAAAATTTATATGTTATATGAATTCTGTCATATTTTTGTTTTCGGTTCTGTTTGGAGCCAAACAGAGTTTGAACACAACGTTGCTTTTGTGAAGTTGCCATATTTTGCATACATTTGCCGCCGCCAGAGGGACACTAAGGAGTGGGAATCTATAAAGCACTGATGCTTTAAATTATTTCATATATCCAATACTCATCAATGCTTCTTTAATATATATTCATAAAATATTAAAATATTATTTTTTATAATTTTAAAAAATTTTAATTTTAAATATGTATCCAATACTTTTAAATTATAAATTGATATTTTAAAACCAATACTTTGCTGCTATTTTTAAGAAATTAAATTTTATTAAATATCACAATATTAATTTTTTTTGTTTCTAATATATTTATGTGATTTTCTTTTAAAGTTAAAGATTAGATTTTCCTTAAAAATAAATTTTAGATATAATAAAAAAATAAAAAATTATATTTTTTAATTATAAAAACGTAGGAATATAATTGATAGCAATTGGACTTAACATGGGATATAATTCCAAGATAAGAATTTTAGAAAGTAAAAGATAAATTTTTAAGATTTAGTGAGATTAAGATATCTAAATATGTGCGTGTTTTTTTAAAATATTTTCCATTTAATGTATTATTTTGAATATAATAAAGACTACTTTTTTAAGCAAGACATATAAGTAGAATTTTATTTTGAAAAAATTGTTAGTAAGTCTAGAATTGTGTTAGAGGATCAAAAGATTGAGATGCAACCAGAAGTCGTGAAATCTCAAGTGTATTTGCTTGTACTCTGGTTTTTCTTTTTTATTTTTCAGCACAATTTTGACCCTAAGGAGAGATTTACCGGTAATATTTCCTTTTATTTTAAGACTGTAATGTAAAGATAAATATGAAATTGAAAGGGGTGAAATTTTCATGGGACCCACAGACACCACTTTTGATTAAATATTAAAAAAATTAATCTTTTAATTCATTAACTTTTCACTTTCTTGTAATTCAATTTTTTAATTATGACTCGTTGCGACTCAATCCCTCAACTTTTGATTCACCCATAACTCAGTCCTTATTTTTTAATTTTTTTAAAAAATTTCTTATCAAATAAGAGAGATAAAAATGTTCATATATTATTTTAAAATATCCTTATCTTGCTCATTGACGTGAGATATAAGCTAATATAAAAAAATTAATAGAAATTTAGAGACTAATTTGTAAGTGATTTAAAAGTTAAGGGATTGAATTATAGGTAAGTTATAATTAAAAGATTGAGTCACAGTGAGTTATAATTGAAAAATTGAATTATAAGTAAATTAAAAGTTGAAAGATTAAAAAATTAATTTTTTTTTAATATATCATTTCGTCTTCTTTCCAATGTGAATGCGTGATTTTAGTTTTTTTGTAGCATCACGGGTGACCATATTCAAAAAAAAATTTAGTCTTGAATATGAATGTGTGATTTATTTTTTTTTTTTGGGGGGGGGGAATGTGAATGCGTGATTGAAATATTTTTTTTTAAAAGCCACATGAAAAGAAAGGATGGTTATATGTCTCCTGTAGCCCCACTTTGATTTGACGCCAACGAACCGCACAATTTTATTTGGGAGGCTGACGAGGAAGTGCCACATAAGAAAGTTAATATCAAATTAAATTTTAACATTAAAATTTTTAAATTCAGCACTCCCTTTCTTATATTTTAGTATCAAAATTTTTAATTTAATATTAACTTTTTTATAATACCCTCACTTGTCATCTTCTTTTTTATCTTTTGCCGCATTCGTGGGGGAGAGTCAGGTCTGGGGTGAGCGACAGTAATGAGATGGGAGCTTTACTTTATTTGGATGCTATTAAATTCCAAAAGTCTAATTCATCTATTCTAAAATTTTTAAAAATTAAATAAGTGATCTATTTTTTTTATTTTTTTCCGTATTTTTGGAGTACGATAGGGAAAAAAATTTAGTACTAAATAGATTTTTGATTAGTTAGGTGCTTGCGACGTATTATCGAGTTGTTAAAATAGTTACAAAGATTAAATTAAGAGTATATATGGATTGATTTTACCCAAACAATTGATTTCGAGGACTCTACAATAATAATTTTTTTTTTGTTCAGAGACTTACAATAACTAAATAATATTTTATTTATGATCTAATAGATTATAAAATTTCTTTAGAGGTTAAATGTATTTATAAGTCAGTTGAATATAAGGACTATTGTTAAATATATGAAACTGGGAAATTGGGAAATTGAAGGATAAACTTTAGAGGTAGAATTTTAGTCTTTTGGGGGAATTTGAGTATAAGGAGTTTTTATAAAATTTGTTGAGGGAAAAAATGGATAAAAAATTTATAGAAATTAATTTAAGGGTAATAAAATAATTTAGAGATTAAATAGAGAAGGTTGGGAATTGTTAGAGTTAATTTTTTTAGATAAAATAAATTATTGAGACTTATTTATAAATTATATTTATTATTATTCATCTTTTTAGAGTAACTTTGAGTTACTAGTGTTGAAAACGTCCCCAAACTTGTGGTTTTGGGTTTGCAGAAAAAAAAAAGGTCACAATTGTTATTATTTTTACATTAGAAAACTGTAGTTTTATACTATTATATATAGAGTTAATGATCATTTTTGTTTCTAAACAATACAAGAAAGGTTATAAATGCTCTTAAACTTAATTATAGATCAATTTTATCCCTCAATTTTAAAAATTATCTCTATTATTACCTTGTTTTTCTCACTATTCGTTGATTGTTAGTGAACCCTACATCATATTTTTAATATTTTTTAATATAAATATTTAAGTTGAAGAGTAAAATTGACCATTCAAATAGACGTTGAAGAGTAAAAATGACTCTTAACTTGATCAAACATATTAAAAAAATAATAAGATACACTAACGACTAATGGATATTAAGTGTTTTATATACCTTACTATTAATCCTTGAACTAGTCTTAACCGGTTCAATGATGAGTCTAATTTTAAATACCTCAATACTTTTTTTTACAAGTATAATTATACAGTATTTCATTATTAATTACCAAATATTTAGTCCAGCACTTTTAGCTGTAGATTTCAAACTTGTTGATGGTATAATCATAAATTATTTCTAATACAAATCCTCCTTTTTTAATTATGTATATAATATACATAGATTATATAATATCAATTTTAAGGTGATTTAGCAATGAATAGTACAAGCTATCCTCGGCGTAATCATATCCATAAACCATAAATCTGCAAGTTACTGGGCATAGCGCGGCACATACCAATCAAACCAAAATGATTTAATTAAGAAATGTCGCTTACATATTTCTATACTTATTTTTTTTTTCTTCACATATTGGTATATCAACTTTTATTCATGAATTTAATTTTTTTTCTAAATAATTATGCATAAATAGGAAATGCGTAGCGGTGAGTAGTGAACTTTGTTTACGTTCCTCAAACTCATTTTTCAAACTTAAAGCAACATATGGAAAAACATACCTAAATTACAGGGATAAAATACCAAGCAAAACCACAATAAAAGAAGCATGAGCACGAGTATTTATTTTCCCTTTTGACAGTTAAGCATAAAAAAAAAAAAGAAAAAACTATTCATCTATTCCGAACCTCAAAATTTTTTTCAACAATATGAACATTTTTGTGTTTCCAGGATCCATGTGTAAAACTCGTCCCCTGAGAAAACCAGCCTTCGGTATAATCCCTATTCATTCTCCATCAGAGTTTTTATTCCTCAAGCATGGTCTTGGCGGCATCTATCAGTATTGGTCTAAATTCATTGGGAGCTCGACCCAGCACCGTGTATCCTTCCTTGTCCTGAGCATCTACATCTGCTCCATGTCTTATCAGAAGGAGAGCAACCTGGAAAATAACCCAAGCCCAGATCATATGATCAAACATTTAAACCCTTGAAATTATGAGACTTCGATCAATCCACTCCATCTATATATAGACTCCTAGCTCAAGATGAATACATTTATGCAGATACCATGAACGATCGGCGAAGAATCGCATCAAAGAACAATTAAACAAAATTCAAAAGTTTATTATTAAACAATCTACATGCACTTGCATATATCCCTTTGTCCCTACACATAAGGTATTTTTAACAGAATCCTGCATACTAATAAAAATTTGTTATTTAGCTAAACTCACATAAAAATACAATAATTTTTCAGTTTTATTTCTAATAATATCATTATGGTAGTAGGAAAAACATATAATTAATAATTTATTCCATTTTTCAAGACAAGGGTAAAATTATCTAATTACTCAAAAATATTATTACCACCCCTTATATTTAGGGACAAAATAAGCTTTTAAAAAACATCTTTTATATAAGGACGGAGAGAGTATATGACAACGTTGCAAACAAATTCATCAACCATGTCAAAGGAGTGGAATGACCAAGTAAGATGCACAAAAAATGTGATATACATGTCAATTTTCTTGGAAGGTTAAGAGAGGATTATGGGTCATTATTGATAATGATCAAATCCAATTAGCAGAATCTTCACAGGCATCTGAGGATCTGAAACCAAATTCTTGCTTGGAGAAGATTATGGTCAACAGGACTACCGGTCATGCCAGTACATTCATTAATTGCAACGAGTTGTTGAAGCTTCTGATACAATAATTTTATAACATGAATTAGTTCATCTATGCACCCTACACTAGTACATCAACATGGGGGAGAACCAGAGGGGGGCGTCAAACAGAGCTATATTCCATTAAAAGGCAAAAATAATCTGAAGAGGAATACCTAAAATATTATTCTGAAAAACAGATTCTATATAACTTTTACTATCTTCAGTACTCAGAATTAAATTACTTAACAAGCACACCTCTTTGTTCGGCAAATCACAGCATTCATTAGTGGAGTTTGACCAGCTCTATCAGCAGCATCAACCTCTGCACCTTGCTCAATTAAAATTCACACAGTTCGGAATTCCCAGTGCTCGCTGCCCGATGTAAGGGGTGCTTCCAGCCTGATCACAGTTAAGCCATGCAAATAGTCACTTATATGAGTGGTCCGGGACAATGTGCTTCTGGAGATGGGGAAAAAAAAAAACTAAAAATCCACAAGTGTATCAAGGATGTCATTCTCATAACCTTGTCCTTAACATTGATCTTTGCACCATGGGGGATGAGAATTTCAGCAATCTTCACCCAACCTTTGCTGGCAGCATAGTGAAGAGCAGTTCGCCCCCCATTATTTTGCAAATTAACATCAGCTCCTGTTGAAAAACAATTGAAATAATTTAAACATATCTTCTACCTTGTAAATGATATATGTTGAGATTTGAGAAAACCTAGGATAAGTCTTACACAGTGAAATGAATGATTCGGAATTTGCCAATAATAAAATATGAAGCCTGAAAGTAGGAGTTTCAAACATTTATGAGAATACGGACCTTTATCCAACAATGTTTCTACTATTTCCAAATTCCGAATGCTAGCCGCAGAATGAATCGGAGCCCACCCTTCTTCATCGGCACTATTGATCACTTTTGCGGATCCCTCAGCAGATGCGAGGATCTTCACCACCTGATTTCACATCAAAACAAAAAAAGATATGATAAAATTGATGGAAATGATCACCAATAAAACAAGGATCTAGGGCAGCTTCGAAGCCAATAGCCACAAGGACTCAATCTCTCAAAGAGAAACCAGAACCTTGCCAGTTGGCAATATGGTTCAGCATCAGTAATTCCACCCACATTTTCGAGTAAATAACAAAGAGAGGAATCGGAATATCGAGAAATACGGAGAAATCAAGACCTGAGAGTGGCCAGAGGAAGCAGCGACGTGAAGAAGGGAACGTTCATCCTCATTTCGGAGAACTAGAGCATCGGAGAGATTCACTGGAGAGAGAGGTTGGAAGGTTGAGACGTCGCCATTCTCGGCGGCTTTGAAAATGTCTACTGCTTTGACTACTTGTTGCTGCTCTGGTTTTGGAGGATCGACTTCCACGTCCATTCGTGACACTATCTGTTACTTCTGGGTTTTTGCATTTCGGAGATTTATGACTGCCTTAGCGGAATCAGGGAGTTGTTTGAAATTGTTTTTATTTTATAATTTTAAAAATTAATATTCTATAAAATATATTTTAAAAATAAAAAAAATAAAAATAAGTATTTTTTTATTCTTTCTTATTTTTCAGAATAAAAATCACATAACACTTAAAAGTTATTTTTATTTTTTATTTTTTAAAATAATATTTTATTTTTTTATTCTTCAAAACACTTTTTAAAAATACATTATCAAATGAATTTTTTTATTACTGTTTCTAATATACAGGCCTTAGGTTTCTTGTTCGGGGCAAAATCAAAAATTTACTTTTATAAAAATGAAAAAGATTAGGAAAAAAAAGGGAAAATGACAGAAAATACCCGAAATATGCCAATGATAACTCGCAGAAGTAAAATGTAATAATTATTTTTAATTTTAAATATTTTATCTGTCAATTAATTTTAATGTGAAAATTTTTTTTACCCTGCTGAAGAATAAAAAATTATCATTTTATTTAAAAATATAAGTTATTTTTAGTGTTTTTAAATGTAGTCATTATTTTTTTAAAAGAGCCCATTATAAATAAATAATTTTATATTTATTTTAAAGTACAACATCATATTAAATAGAAGTACGTATAAAAGATGGAGTTAATTTAAAAATAAATAACTATTTTATTAAAGATGAAATTTAAATAAAAATATCTTATATTTTTTAATAAAGAGAATAATTACAAAACTTATAATTTACTACCCTGGTTATAGTTATTCTTCAAAAGAAAGTAGTAAATGATTTTTAATTGTTTGACTCCACTAGCAAAACCATTTTAATTTACTATTCCATTTTAATGATTTCTCAAAATAAGTAGTAATTAATTTTTAGTTATTAGGCTTCACTAATAAAATACCTTACACAAAATAACTTGTAAGTTGTTATCCTGTTCTAATCATTTTTTTTTTCAAAAAAAACTACTCATTCCTGCCGAAAAAAATAATAACTGATTTTTATTTGTTGAACTTCACTAACATATTTTAAAACAAGGATAAATATGTTATTTCACCAAAAAAAATTTATCAGGTAAGTCTTTACGGATTAAAAAATAATTATCTCTTCTCTCCATGCATAATTGTTATTTACATATTTCGTTAAAGTTTTTTATCATTTTCCAAAAAAAAAAAAATATCTTACTGCCTATTTTTAATCAGCCCATAGATGACAGAATACTAGAGATTATCAAAATAACCGCCTTCCTCGATCCAAATTCCAAAGCAGACAAGAAATTAAAATTTTATTTTCTTGAGAATTAATTTGAACCCAATATTAGCAATTCGCTAGATTATGTTTTCTTCTCATCTAAAACTAAAACAAATCAAACCTTTGAACATCCTATTCAAAAGATTAAAAAAATGAAAAAAAATAATAAATAAAAGCAGGAAACTAAAAAAATAAATAAAAATAAAAAATAATTAAAAGGTTCATGTGAACTCCCTGTTTTCAAACGTGAAGCTTTTAATTATTTTAGATCAAAATGTTTAAATGTTTTACATTCAATTATAATTGTCTCAAAATCCACCATACTAAAAATCTTGTATGCATTATCCTTAAAAAACAATTATTCTCTCTCATTTTTATTATAAGACTCCTCTCATTACCTTGTTGGAATCTAAAAGAGGTAATTAAATCATTAATTTTTTAAAAAAAGAATGAACTTTCAATTTTAGCCATATTCAAATAAATTTTTTAAAAATTTACATTACATTATCTCTCATAATTATTAAGTTTAAATAGATATAATATTATAAAAATATAATTAATATCACCACCTAGTGCTTTAAGACCACCAATTCTTTCTAGAAGATGCTTTACAATAAGGATAGAAGGAATTACATTTTTAAATTTTAATCTCATTAAATATCCTATATAACTATCTTAATAATTAAAATTAAATGTTTAATACATTATTTTTTAAAAAATAAAATTTAATAAATAAAATAGGGGCATAGTGGGAGAAACTAATGTCATATTAGTGACAAACCTAGAAAAATTAGATAGTGAGAGCAAAATTTTTACACAAGATAAATATTAATTATTTTTAATAAAGGATAATTTTTGAATATTGGAAGTATAAATTTGTTAAATAATTACTGAAGAATAAAGCACAAAATTATAATGATGTATCAAATAAATCTGTCCAATATAAATAATTTTTTATTAAATAAAATTTATTTACTCTTGGGTAGCAGAGGAATTGTCTTGTGATAAAAAAATTTATTTAAACAAATAAATTATTTTTCAAATTATTATTCCCTCCATTCTCAAACTATCATTATTAGAAATTATAACATAAAGATTCGATTTGAGTTAAATAAATTTTTAGAGGATAAGAGAAACTTGAAAAAAGGTGAGTGAATTTATTTTTTTTGATTCAATGGCAAATTGATTTTTAAATTATAAATCTAAGAGTATTTAATATTTTAAACTTATTTTTAACATAATTTTTTCTTTTATTTTTAAAAAATAATGTAATATTACTCCTATCATTAATGAATATTAACTTTGACCATTAGTTAAACAAATAATTGAGAAATACCTCAAAAATTATAGAAAATTATCAAAAAAATTACAATATATGACTTAAAAACTACAAATATTGATACAAAAAATTAAAGAAAATGATTAAGAAAATTTTGTTGGTCTTTTTTGTATTTTTTTCCAGCCTTTTTATATCAATTTTTGATCAACTAAATGTTAAATTTAATTTTTATTAATGATAGAAGTCATATTGTATAGTTTTTAAAAATTAAAAAATATTATATAAAAAATAAGTTTAATATTTCTTGTAACCCTATAATTTAAAAACTGATTTATTAATTTACCTCTTTTTTCTTTTATTAACAGGGCCAATTGAAATTTTTTTGGGAGGCAACGAAAAAATTCAGGTCATTCCATACAATTTTATCTTTTCTTACCATCATTAAGTTGTAGCCATTAAAGTTTGTGCAGCTATTATGTATATGTATGTATGTATGTATACTTTTGGGCCAGTTACTTCGTACTTACGTGGCTTGCTTCATTGCTTGTAAACTTTGAGACAGACCACCGACTGACATCCCACAGTTTAAAAAAGTCAGTTAATTATAATTATATTTAAAAATAAAAACATTAAATTAAAATATCTTATATTAATTAATATAAATATGTATTAATTATTTTTTATTAATATAAATTATGAGGGGTGGTTTATAAAATGTATAATAAATATTTATTAAAATATATAATTTTGCTTCTATAAAAAAAGTGATATTTTTTTCTAACAACAAAAAAATAGAGAGATTATATATATATATATATATATTTAAAAAATTGGTGAAAAGAACCTTCTTAAAAGAGAAATTATGCTCAAAAACTAAGTTGAATTCACGGACCAAGCTAAATATTTTATTTATTAGACAATCTAAACAAATGATTGGTGCCCCTTTGTTTAAACTTATGAAATTGAAAAAAAAAATGCTACATGTTCAATGCATACACTCCAAGTCAAAAGCTTTACATTTAAGTTAGAAACGTTACACCCATGACAATAAAAATTACAACTTATTTTTCTGGCTTCTAGTATGAATGTATGGCTTTTGATTTAAGGTAGCCTTTGATTTGAGGTGCACATGTGGGACAAACAGTTTTTTTTTTTTTCAAATTTTATTGGTTTAAATAGAGGAGCGTTTCTGTCATTTATTTAGATTGTTTAATGAATAAAATATTTTGTTTAATGCTTAAGCATAATTTTTCTTTTAATAAGATCTTTTCCACAAATTTCTCATTTTTTTTTTAATTTTGAATCAAACAAAAACTTTTTTGAAGATATCTTTTACAATCCCCATGCCGGAAAGGACATTTAAGTTGACTGAGTCAAAAACCAACAAACAACAAAAGGAGAGAGATATCAGGAGCATGTGGCCCTTAGATTCTAACAATGACGGAGAGTTTAATTAAGGATTTGGAGCTCCAAGCCCTGGGAAGATATTCATGCAGATGTCGTCGCCGATCTCTCTCACTCGTTAGCTCACAGTTCCTAAGCCAAGGCACTTGATAGTGAAGCAGAAAATCCAGGTTTCTAGCCATTTGTCTGATGATTATTCATACTGTTCATCTCCATAGTAGCTTTTTCAGATATTCTAGGCCTTTGCTCATTCCAGCAACGATTCATAAGTTGCTTCTATTTTTTACTTTCTATATATTTTTTTAAAAAATTTCTCTGCAAATTAAATTTAACTGCTATTCAAAGAAAGTAAAACTCAGCTTCAAACATTGATACTTTAGATGCTGATTCCCCAACCAAATGCCTTTTCAATGCTTAGATTATTTATTTTATTTTCAATGTTACCTGTTCTGTGTTAATATACGGTAATCTGTTGAAGAAATTTTGATACGTACAACTGCCAATCTGTGGAAAAAATTGCTTTTTCTTGTTAAAATTCATCTGGCATTGATTTTTGGCGTCATGGTTTTGTTTCCAAGCTATGTACCAATATTTTCTGGCGTTATAGAGCCACAATGAATTGGCTTGCTTACTTCTTCTTTTCAAAAATTATTTTGTAAACCAGTTTATAAAATTTATTTTTAAAATAAAATAAACATATATTTAACTATGTTTAAAAAAAAAAGGTTGATAGTGGTGGTCGATTGCTAGTAGTTAATATGGTAGTAACATATGATAGTGGTTGATCATAATTTCAAAATTTAGAATAGTTAAATATAGTGTTTAAAATATAAAAAGAAAATGAAACCAACCTTAATATTTTTCCCCATTTCGTTATTTCTAAAAATAAAATAGTTTTAAAAACATTTAAATTAAAACACTTATTCAATTAAATTTTTCTAAAACTTTACTTTTAGAAATAAAAAATAGATTTTGAAAATTGAAATAAAATATGACCTTCGTATGCAATCCTCTTTTATTTGTTTTTTAATGTAATAAAGTGGCGTAGTTTTGGATTCTTTTACACTTTCATTAAAGAAAATAAGATAAAATAAAGGTAAAAGAGGAGATTGACCCCTAACTATAGGTCTAACAAGATCTGAAATTTTAAACTTATTTTTTATATAATGTTTTTCTTTAACTTTTAAAAATTATACAATATGACTCTTACAATTAATAAAAGTTAACTTTAATGACTAAAAAAACCTTAAAATTTATATAAAAGAATCAAAAAATTGTAATAAAAGACTCAAAAATTATAGAAAAGGATGAAGAAAATTTTATTAGTCTTTTTTTTATAATCTTTGATGTTCTTTTTCTGTCCTTCTATAATTAATTAATTATCAAAGTTAATTTTTTTAACAGTAAAAATTAAATTGCACCAGTTTTAAAAGTTGGAGGGATTCATTACATACATAATAAGTTTATGGGCTAATTTGTTCTTTTACTCAATAAAAAATTCACAATTTTAGAAAATTTTCTTTAAAAGATCATAATTTTTTTTAAAATGTCCTATTTTATCACTACAAGATATCAAAATATCTCTTGCACAGGATCTAATGATATATAAAATGAAAAAAAAAACTATTAATAAATTAAAGCATTACAAACTGGTCATTGTATGTAATGATGGGGGCTTTAGAACTAGTATCTCCTCTAAGATTTCCACACCAATAATTTCTGTTCCTTTCCACAAAAAAAAATTAAAGTATTACAAAAAACATTAGATGCCCTAAGTACAAATTAAAGTCTAATACAAAACGTACAACATCAACAAGGAAAATTACTAGAGAGGTGAGTCTAGATGCCATTGTTGTTTGAAGAGTCATTGTAGCCTCTGGTAATAATTAAATCCCACTTATTCTTCAAATATGAAATTGCATTCACACATATATCCCATATTTCATTGCAGGCAAAATATATGAACAATAGTGTTGAATAGGCTATGAAGAGGTACAATTTAAGATCATCTTGAAGTACCATTGATATCAATGCTGTACAAGCACATGATCTTGAGATAACATCTGATGTGATGCCATAGACACATATGCTTATGATAAAAATCCACATAATTACATAGATTTTATCAAAAGGAGATGAAGTTGGGAAGTTCACTTGAATAACAATAATTAGTATTTTAATTATATCTTTAAAGGCATCTTGTTGAGGAATCGACTTGCATAAATCATCAAATTAGTTAGAATTTTTCAAGTGTTTTGGTAATTATATAAACAATCTAATAGATTTATTATTCCTCTGGATCACAATATATGATATTTTTTAGAAGCTCTACTTAGTACATGAGACATTAAATAATTTTTATAATTCTTTTTTCAAGTATACCCCTATTTCATTTGTTATTCTTTTTGAAAAAAAATAATGTAATAGAATTTCAATTGCAATTATTGCTAAGAAACTTATACCCCTCCGTTAAAATTGTAAGACTTTTTTGGATGGGTTGGAAGGCCATTTTTTAATGTTTTAAGATGTAATTAATGTATTTTTTAAATTGCCCCTAATAAATAGATCGCTTTATATTTATTTTAAAGTAAAATACTCTATTAAATGTGAGTAAATATAAAAAGATAATGTTAGTTTAAAGATAACTAACTACTTTATTGTGGAGTGATATTAGGTTAAAAATACCTTACATTTTTTAACAGCGGGAGTATAAGTGTGGATTTGGTTTTTAGTATGTTAAAAGTTTATTTATTAAAAGTCCATTTGATTAAAAATTAATTTGATAAAAGTCAATTATTATAACAAAATTTGTGTTTTGATAATATTTTTTTTTTAAAATCAGTTTGCATAAATAGACTTCTTTCAGAATGTAAGTTTAAAAGTAAGAAAATTTTGAGTTGGCCAAAAGCACATTCAACCACATTTTAAAAAAACTTTTTAAATAGATTTCTTAAAAAAAAATTGAAAATCAAACAACATCTAGATCTAAATTCCATTTCAAAAGCCCTTTTGAAAATCCTAATTAAAAACCAAACATGCCCTAGGATATATTGGAATATCAATTCATAGACTGTTGTCGAAAACTTGGTCCAGTACTGTTAAAATAAAACCTGAGTAAGGAATCGATCAGAAATGAAGATTGCTGGAAAGCTAACATTTATCAGGATATCCGTTTAAGCATGCTTTTTTGTTTTTCCTCTTGAGTTTTGAAAATTAATGTATTTTATATATATATATATATATATATATATAAAATGCACGGCCTCAAATTATCCGTTCAAGCCTGTGTTTAGTTTGATCCCTAAAAAATGATATTTTTTATTTTTAAAAATAAATTTAAACTTTAAAAATATATGTTTATACTTTAAAATTAAAACTTATATTACTTACTTTTAATTTTTGAACATTATAATTTATGTTTTAAAAAATAAATATGTAATATTATAGTGTAAAAATTAAATTTAAAAAATTTAAAAAAATAAAATAAATAATGAGCTTACAGGTCCAGCCTTGGTGTGATCAATAAAAATCCAATTTAAAAAAATCACCTAGTTTAAGATAACAAGGCTTTTGGGCATGAACTCGTACTATCCAAAACACTTATCCAAATAATTTTTTTTTACTTTTTATTTTCAATAATAAAAAATAATTTTTTATAAATAGAAACGAAGCAAGCATTCAGCTTCCACCCCGGAGACTTACAAAATCACTTGTCTTACAACTTGAAAAGTAGGGAAAGCAGTGCAAGTTTAGTAATACAAGTTGGACAGGTGGAATAGTGTGTTTTAGGGGGAAAAATAAACAATACACTTATCTTATTTTTTGAGCATTTTTTTTCATTGTTTGACAAAAAAATCATATATTAAACATGCAGTAAGGGAAAGAAAAGTGAACGAAAAGTTGACAATATCCAAAAAGAAGATAGTATATACTAACCGTATGAAGGCATGCGTCGTTGAAAAAGCAAATCTGACAACGAGAATGGAAGGCAACTTTAGTTAAAATTGGGGACGCAAAATAAAATTACAATATATTTTTAAATAAAATTTTATATATTAATAAATCTCATCAAATATGATTAATAATTTTATTTAAAAAATTATATAAATTTTTAAAAATATTTATTATTTAATATATTGAAAAGAGAGAATAACAAAAATTAAATGGATGGAGAAATGATAATATTGAAATAAGCTTATTTAATAAAACCTTAATTTTTTAAAATATTTATATTTTGGGATGTTAATTTTTTTTAAAATGTCTTATAATATAGAATTAAAGAAGTATTAATTCTTTTTTAAATTGGGAGGGAATTTGTCAGTTTGTATTAAGAAGACCCACCAGTTAATTTCAAAATCGTTATTAGGAAGACAAAATCTTAATTATTTTGAAATGAAAAACACAATCTGTTATTACTATTTTGCCCCTCTTACACAATAACTCAAGAAGAAGTCATTTTCCTGAAATACAAAGAAGTTAAAAAAATAATATTAAATAAAAGAAAGAGAATAGGTGGAGGAGGAGGAGATAGAGTTACCTTCCGAAATCTGGGCTTGAGGGAAATCCAAACCAAGCCACAATTTAGTGGTTAAAAATATGTGCCAGTGTGCTCTAGGACTTGCTTTATATGCGATATCCCTATGAAAGAGACCCCACTGGCCAAAGCCAAAACGAAAACCAGCCAATCTCTAATTTTTGGGTTTCGGGCATTGACACGCGATGCCTCGAAGAACCTTCCCAAATCCTTAGAGTGGAAAACGTGTATGACGTGTTATTATCAGCCTGATGTAGTGACGTCCATTCAAACACGTGACATATGAATGGATACAAACTTCAGCACCAACTCGAGGGACTTTAGTTTTCCTTGAAACTATTTTATTTTAAAATAAAATTTATATACTTAATTTTATATGTTTAATATATTTAAATTCAATTAAATTATGAAAAGTGTATTTTAATGTGTAAATTAAATTAATAACAAAAACTTATTATAAAATAAATAATTTATAAAAAATCTACATGTTTTTTTAAAGTTGAAGATGTGTGTAACATGTTCTTATTATCAGCTGCGACGTCCATTCGAACACGTGACTTATGAATGGATACAAACCTTAGCACCAACATGAGGGATTTTAGTTTTCCTTGAAACTATTTTATTTTAAGATAAGATTTATATACTTAATTTTATATATTTAATATATTTAAATTCAATTAAATTATGAAAAGTGTATTTTAATGTGTAAATTAAATTAATAACAAAAATTTATTATAAAATAAATAATTTATAAAAAATTTACATGTCCTCTCAGAGTTGAAGACGTGTATGACATGTTATTATTAGCCTGACATAGTGACATCCATTCGAACACGGACATATGAATGGATACAAACCTTAGCACCAATAAGAGGGACTTTAGTTTTTTTTGAAACTATTTTATTTTAAAATAAGATTTATATGGATAAGGAGAGGATGATTTATTTTAAAGTCAGTTTCTCTTGAAACACGTAAACTCCACTTATTTAAGTATGGAATTGATTAGAGTCACAAGTATTGGTTAACGTGTAATGTCCGCCTTAACATTATTAGGACAATACTCACACATTATTGTGATAACTCGGACTAAATAAAATCTTTTGAAGAAGTTACCACAACTGAAGGGTTTGAAAATAATTAGTTAAAACATTGGGATCTTAAGAAAACCCTTTTTAAAATATTGTTTCAGCTTAAACCATGGTTAAAAATTGATTAAAAGCAAATACGGAAGCATGAGAAACAAACTACATCAAAATCTAGCTTAAACGCCATTTTTCAGTAAAAATTGGTCCATCCGCCGAGGCGGACGGCACAGAGGGACAAGTCCCTCAATAGCCCAATGTGCCTCAGCGCAACAACCATGTGCCGCAGCGCGCACTTGTTGTCATGACAGTAGATTGCTGTCATGGCATCTCTCTGAATTTTTGGAGTGCACCGTTTCGCTATCTGACATTCGATTTGAGCGACTCAAGTGTCCACACGAAGTTTTTTGAGCCCTCTAGCTAATGGCACTAGTCTCACACTCAAACAATCATCCATTTAAAAGATGGACACCCGAACCCAAAATGATTTGTTTTCACAACAAAACACATACTATGGTGTCCAACTCATAATACACAATGCCATTAGCTTCAGAGACACCTTGACCACCTTAAATAGACCACACACCACATAACAATCCATTTACATCACATAATTAAGCAGTCACGCTCAAAATGACCACCAAACTCCTATTGAATAAAAACACAACGGGGTGGACAAAATTCAACTCATCATTCAATTGGTCATTTTGACACTCAAAACACTTAATATATATATATATATATATATATATATATAAATCACTTGTAAGCAACTTGGCCAAGAACACACCTAATCCATAACACCATTCTTGGACCAAGATATACACACTTATCACAAAATCATACAAGTGATACCCAAATAATGTCATATTCCTAAGTTGGCAATATTCAGTGACAATATTTGTTACAACATACAAAAGAGAAAAGAGAAGAGCTATAAAATAATACTCTTCACTCTTCAAATGCCCCTTCCTTCCCCTTGCCCTTATCGAAGTCTTCACTTGTAAAATATAACTGTAGGGTGAGATAAACATCTTAGTAACCAATAAAATTTATTAAATATTTATTAGCATAAATAACCATGAAAAAGTATCAAAACCATAGTATTATCAAGCATAACAGAAATTATGAGATATATGTATCTCTTCTCAATAAAACACATAGTTTTATACTAGCATGATCATCTAACCACTGAACCTCCAATGCTCCCCAACATGAAACCATATGCTCTCCTGATTCAACCACTTGTTGTCCTGAGCATACTTTCGGTGGTAGAAATACCCAGCCAAAGGTAATCTAACCTGCCTACGGACTATTATTTTTCCCTCTTCACACACTTGTGATAGAGGCGTCGTTGACTCCTAACCGCACCCTAACGGGTATTAGGGAGTTGCCAGACTGCCTGGATGTCCTATGGTAACAGTCCCATATAACGCTGCACTAGATGTTCCATGGTATCAGCTCAACTATATGGATTTTTCACTCTTATATCTCCATACACATATATTTCCACATATCTCGGGTGAACTCCTACCCCCTATGATCATGCTCTTTCACATTTTCTACTATTTTCCATCACATTTCCACATCACAAACTTACATACATAGTATATACATTTCAATTAAAATCAACAACCATTTACAAATCAATTTTTCATGCTAAAAACATTTATAATGTCAAATTATGCACAAAACTCTTCAAAAACCACAACTTAATCATTAGTAATTACTTCTACGCAGTTATAATAGTTAATAAACATAATAAACTATATGGTTACCTTAACCCTTTGTCACACAAAAAGGGTTACCATGGCTCAACATTGGCTCCACACGTTCTATATGCACAATAAAGCTTGAGTAATGCTCAATCTACACCAATAAGTGACGATCGTCAATTATCACTTCAGATAACTCCGAATTCACTAGGCTCTAAGTGCTTAAAATACTCAAATTCCCTTTCTAGTAATACCAACCATTCCCACACACTCTAACCATCCTATTAAAAATTTTAACATACCAACTTCACTAATCAATGTCCCACATTATCTCAAAATCCTCAAATTATACTTAAGGTTTGTCCAAACCCTTATAAAAAATTTTCAATCACCACAAACTTATAAACTTAAGGTTATAAGCTTGATTTAACTCCCTAAGATCTTAAATAAACTAATGGGTTCAGTCTAAACCTAAGGGAACCGAAATTAAAGGCCCTATTCCCTAAACGTTTAGATTTTTGCATAAAAGAGGGAGAAGAGGGAATGTACTACTTACCCAATAGTGATTCAAGCTCCTAATACCCTCAAAGTAGCCTAAGGATCGTGCCCTAGTAGACCAAAAGCTTCTCTTCGTCACTCTCTCGATATCTCTCTTTTTCTCTTCTGTTTTCGATTTGTTTTCACGTCTGATAAGTGCATATTTTACACGTGCACCACGGCATATTGACTTGCCCATTGCGGCACATGACATATAAAGCCCCACAAAATTCTAAAGATTCAAAAACCATATTAGTCTCCATAAACCTTGCTAAATAACAATTTATCTGAATTGACCAAATTACCCTTGAAAACACAGATAATTACTAATGAGGAAACTTAGGATGTTACAATTCTCTCCTTTTAGGAATTTTTCCCTCAAAATTCAGAGTTTTATTCAAACACATACCTGTGTAAATAATTGAGGATATAACTACCTTATTTTATCCTCGGTCTCCCAAGTTGCATCACCGAGAGTCATTCCCTTCCAAAAGACCTTAACCAATCGAATGGTCTTGTTTCTCAATTGTCGGTCTTTCACATCTACAATCCGCTTTGGTTTAGCTCGATAGGTCAAGTTTTCCTGGAGTTCCACTTCTTCCGACTCAATAATATGAGAAGGATCGGGTTGATATTTCTTGAGTTGACTCATATGGAACACGTCATGTACACCCAATAAGCTCGGTGGTAAGGTAATCCAATAGGCGGCAAGTCCTAACTTCTCTAAAATCTCAAAGGGACCCATAAACTTGGGAGTCAATTTCTTAGCCTTTATCAATCTCCCAATGCCAGTCATTGGTGTGACCCTTAAAAACACATGATCACTAACAAAAAATTCCAACGGTCTTTAACGCCGATCAGCGTGGCCCTTTTATCGACTCTCAGTTGTCAACAACTTTTGCTTAATCAATTGGATCTTTTAGGTAGTTTAGTCTACCAAATTCGGACCCAACAAACTTCTCGTGCTTAATTCTGTCCAACACAGAGGCGATCGACATCTTCTTCCATATAATGCCTCATATGGAGCCATTCCAATGTTAGAATGAAAATTGTTGTTGTAAGCAAATTATGCTAACGGTAGATGTGTATCCCAACTACCTCTTAACTCTAAGGTATAAGCTCGCAACATATCCTCAACCATTTGGATAGTCCTCTAAGTCTGATCATCTGTTTGTGGATGATATGCCGTGCTAAATTTCAACTTAGTGCCTATTACTCTCTGTAACACTTTCTAGAAGTTTGATGTGAACCTCAAATCACGGTCAGAGACAATGTCCGTCGGCACCTTATGAAGTCTTACTATTTCATTTACATAGACCTCGGCATACTTCTCAAGTGAATAGGTAGTCTTTACTGTCAAGAAATGCGTTGACTTTATCAACCGATCCACAATCACCCATATAGCGTTATAACCCGCTTAAGTTTTAGGCAACCCAGTAATGAAATCCATTGATATGCTATCCTACTTTTACTCTAGGATCTCTAGTGGTTGCAACACACCACCAGGCCTTTGGAGCTCAATCTTAACTTTTTGACATGTCAAACGCTTAGTTACAAACTCTGTCACGTCTTTCTTTATTCCTGGCCACCACCATATTTACTTTATATCTTAATACATCTTGGTGACATCAGGGTGAATAGTATACTTACTACGGTGTGCTTCCTCTAGGATCGTCTTTCTTATCTCCTCATCACTTGGCATGCAAATTCGATCCTGATAAGTCACATATCCATCATCATTGAATCCAAACTCTGTGGGTCTCCTCTCTTCAATATCTTTATGAATCCTGAGTAGATACTCATCCTCAAATTGAGCAGTTCACAACTCTTTCCAGAATTCATTAGTTATGAGTGTAAAATGCACGTCATATAATGTCATTTGTGGTGCTTTCCTTTGAGTATCTAAGAAACTCTCAAGTAATCGATGCTCTTGAACCATCATATGAGCAACATGCATCGTTTTCCTACTTAACATGTCCGCCACTACGTTGGCTTTACCTTAATGGTACTTGATCTCAAAGTTATAGTCCTTAAGAAATTTCATCCATCTACGTTGCCTCATGTTCAACTCCTTTTGATCCACTAAGTACTTCAGACTTTTATGACCACTAAATACTTCAAATATAGACCCATAGAGATAGTGTTTCCAAATTTTCAAGGAAAAAACCACTACTACTAACTCTAGATCATGAGTCAGGTAATTCTCCTCATGCGGTCGCAATTATCTTGAGGCATAAGTAACAACTCACTCATCTTGCATTAAAACACACCCTAAACCTTTCAACGATACATCTGTGTAACGTACAGCAATCAAGGATTAAGAATAATGAGTATTGGAGCAGACGTTAGTTTTCTTTTCAACTTTTGAAATGTTGATTCACATTTGTCGGTCTACACATACGGTTGATCCTTTCGGGTCAACCTAGTTAAAGGAGATGCAATTTGTAAAAATCCCTGAATAAATCGCCGATAGTAGCCTGCCAATCCCAAGAAACTTCTAATCTCTGTCATTGAGGTAGGCGATTCCCATTTCAACACCGCATTCACCTTGTGTGGATCCACGGCAATTCCTTCTGCTAATACCACATGACTGAGGAATCTCACTTCCCTTAGCCAAAACTCACATTTGCTAAGTTTGGCATATAACTTATTGTCCTTTTAGGTCGTAGGACAGTACAAAGATGCTTCGCGTGCTCTTCCTCATCTCTAGAGTAAATTAGAATATCATTAATGAATACTACCACAAACTTATCTATATAAGGACGAAAGATTCTGTTCATGTAGTCCATAAACACTGCTGGAGCCTTTGTCAATCCAAATAGCATCACTAGAAACTCATAGTGATTGTATCTAGTGTGAAAGGAAATCTTTGGTACATCCTCGACCCTAACTCACAACTGATAGTAACCTGATCTCAAGTCAATTTTTGAGAACACTGCAGCTCTAACTAACTGATCTAGCAAATCATTGATCCTGGGCAAAGGATACTTGTTCTTGACTTTCACTTTGTTCAATTGTCTGTAGTTAATGCAAAGCCTTTTACTACCATCCTTTTTCTTCACAAATAACACTGGTGATCCCCACGGGGACACACTTGGTCTTATGAACCCTTTGTCTAGTAATTCCTCTAATTGTTTCTTTAGCTTTGCCAACTCTGATGGAGACATCTGATAAGGAGCTTTCGATATGGGTTCTGTTCCAGATATAAGGTTAATAGAAAATTCCACTTCTCACTCAAGCAATAATCCATACACTTCTTCTGAAAATACTCTGAGAAATTCATTTACCACTCTAATTCTCTCAATTCCTCTGTCATAAACAGCATGAACGAAAAAGAACACCATATATGCCTGACAACCCTGTTGAATGCACTTTTTTGCTTGCATTACAGAAAAGAATCTTGACTGACTAGATTTCACTATAGGTACAGTGTACACTAGCAAGGATATTATCTTTCTTGCACAATAGCGTCACATTATTTGCCAATAACTAGTCCATACCCACTACTACATCAATCTTAATCATGGGCAGACAGATCAAGTCGATAGTAGTTGATCTATTCTCAAATCTCAAATCAACACTTAGACAAGCATGGTCAGTTCTTACAGAAATTCTCGCTGGTGTAGACACATTAATCACATATGACAAGGTATGTATAGGTAATTTCAACCTCAAAACACAGTTATCAAAAATGCAAGAATGGGTAGCACCCGAATCAAACAAAGCATATATATCATAGTTGTGCAGAGAGATTTTACCTCTAATCAAATTTGGAGATGCACCTACCTCCTCCTGGGATAATGAAATACTCTCCCAGAAATAATCAATCTCTGCTTTGTGGTACCCACTATGCCTTCTTCACAATATTTGGCTATGTGCCCCGACGTGCCATACTTAAAGCAAACCCAACACTTTCCCACATGATATCTCCCATACTTTGAGCACTGAGGGGTTCTGGCTGTACCAAGAGTAGGCACAAGCATTGTGGAAGCTTGCTGAGATGGCTGTACACCACTGGCATTTTTCCTTGGTCTACTACCCCTTTGGAAGGAACCTAAGGACTGTGATCCCCTTTAAAAGGTCTTCTTTTTCCCAAAGCTCCCAGAACTACTGGAGCTAGAACTAGATCTCGCGCTAACTCCACCAGTAGGGCCAAGTGACTGTGAGAATCTACCCTGACTATCCCTTCTCTTCTTAGTCTCTGCCTCTCTACCCCTTCTCGCAGCTATTCTTAACTTATTACACATCTCTTCATAAGATATGATCTCAAATAAGGCCAACTATTATTGGTACTCAGGCCTCATCTTCTCAAGTAGCCTCTCTGCCTTTCATTTTGAGTCATCATTCCTTACGAGGTAGGTAGAGTACTTGGACAATTGATTGAACTTGGCGATGAAAGCTTCTTCATCAAGATTCCCTTGCTTAAATTTATGGAACTCAACCTCTTTTTCTGCTCTAAAGGCTATTAGGAAGTAAAAGTTGAGAAACCTTACTTTGAACTCATCCTATATCCACTTAACTCCACCCGTCAGTCTCACCGACTTCTACCAATGTTTAGCCTCTTTTACAAGCAACATTGAGGCTAAAGTCACCTTCTGCTCGTTTGAGTATGGCACCATTTCAAATATTGTCTTAATTCTTTCAATCCACTCTTCAGCTTCACCTTCCTTCATTGTTCCATCAAAGGTAGGTAGATGAAACCGTGAAAAACTCCTCTATACTTGATCCATGCAATTCTGTGAACCACTTCCACCCACAGCTCCAGATTGCTTGCGTGTGCTCTCTTTATAAACTTCATCTTCTTACTCATACGTCTCTTTTTCATTCTTAATTGTTCTTCTCAATCGTTAAATGAAAGAAAAGGGAAGGTAAGTGTAATGAATATATATATGCCAACTTCTAGACTTGAATGCAACAAGCAAAACCATCTAACACAACAACCACACATACCAGTCTCAGAACACTTGAAACTGATACCAAATTATAATTTTCACCTTGACATTACCAGGACAACACCCATACATCATTGTGATAACTTGGATTAAATAAAATCCTCTGAAGAAGTTATCACAACTTAAGGGTTTGAAAATAATTAGTTAAAACATTGAGATCCCAAGAAAACCCTTTTTAAAATATTGTTTGAGCTCAAACCATGGTTAAAAATTGAATAAAAGCAAATACAGAAGTATGGGAAACAAACTATATCAAAATCTGGCTTAAACGCCATTTTTCAGCAAAAATTGGTCTGTTCGTTGTGGCATAAGCCGCGCCTACCGTGGTGGATGGCACAGAAGGACAAGTCCCTCGATAGCCTAATGCACTATAGTGTAACAACTATGTGCCGTGGTGCGCACCTACTGTTATGACAGTAGATTGCTGTCATGACATCTCTCCGAACTTTCAAAGCATGCCGTTTCGCCATCCGACATCCAATTTGAGCGGTTCAAGTGTCCACACGAAGCTCTTTGAGCCCTCTAGCTAATGGCACTAGTCTCACACTCAAACAATCATTCATTTAAAAGATGAACAGCCGAACCCAACATGGTTTGTTTTCACAACAAAACACATACTGGTGTCCAACTCACAATACACAATGCCATTAGCCCTAGAGACACCTTGACCACCTTAAATGGACCACATACCACATAAAAATCCATTCACATCACACAATTAAGCAATCACGCTCAAAATGACCACTAAACCCCCATTGGACAAAAACACAACGGGGTAGACAAAATTCAACTCATCATTCAATTGGTCATTTTGACACTCAAAACACTTAATATATATATATATATATATATATATATATTACTTGTAAGTAACTTGGCCAAGCACACACCTAATTCATAACACCATTCTTGGACTAAGATATACACACTTATCATAAAATCATACAAGTGATACCTAAATAATGTCATGTTCCTAAGTTGGCAATATTTAGTGACAATATTTGTTACAACACATAAAAGGGAAAAGGGAAGAGCTATATAATGATGCTCTTCACTCTTCAAATGCCCCTTCCTTTCCCTTATCCTTATCGGTACCTTCATCTATAACATATAACCGTGAGGTGAGATAAACATCTCAGTAACCAATATAGCTCATTAAATGTTTTTTTACCATAAATAATCATGAAAAATATTAAAACCATAGTATTATCAAGCATACCAAAAATTATGAGATATATGTATCTCTTATCAATAAAACACATAGTTTTACACTAGCATGATCATCTAACCACCGAACCTCTAATGCTCCCTGACATGAAACTATAGGCTCTCCTGGTTCAACAACTTGTTATCCTGAGCACACTTTCGACGATAGAAATACCTGACCAAAGGTAATCTAACCTGTCTACGGACTATGGTCTTTCCCTCTTCACACACTTGTGATAGAGGCGTCGTTGACTCTTAACCACACCTTAACAGGTACTAGGGAGTTGTTAGACTGCCCGAATGTCCTATAGTAACAGTCTCATATAATGCTGCACTAGATGTCCCATGGTGTCAGCCCAACCATATAGATTTTTCACTCACATATCTCTACACACACATATTCTCACATATCTCGGGTGAACTCCTACCCCCTATGATCATGCTCTTTCACATTTTCTACTATTTTCCATCACATTTCCACATCACAAACTTATATACATAGTATATACATTTCAATTAAAATCAACAACCATTTACAAATCAATTTTTCATGCTAAAAACATTTATAATGTCAAATTATGCACAAAACTCTTCAAAAACCACAACTTAATCATTAGTAATTACTTCTACACAGTTATAATAGTTAATAAACACAATAAACTATATGGTTACCTCAACCCTTTGTCACACAAAAAGGGTTACCATGGCTCAACATTGGCTCCACACATTCTATATGCATAATAAGGCTCGAGCAATGCTCAATCTACACCAATAAGTGACGATCGTCAATTATCACTCCGGATAACTTCGAATTCAATAGGCTCTAAGTGCTTAAAATACTCAAATTCCCTTTCTAATAATACCAACCATTCCCACACACTCTAACCATCCTATTAAAAATTTTAACATACCAACTTTGCTAGTCAATGTCCCACATTATCTCAAAATCCTCAAATTATACTTAGGATTTGTCCAAACCCTTACCAAAAATTCTCAATCACCACAAAACTCATAAGCTTAAGGTTAGAAGCTTGATTTAACTCCCCAAGATCTTAAATAAACTAATGGGTTTGGTTTAAACCTAAGGGAACCAAAATCAAAGGGCCAATTCCCTAAATGTTCAGATTTTTGCATAAAAGAGGGAGAAGAGGGAATATACAACTTACCCAATGGTGATTCAAGATCTCAATGCCCTCAAAGTAGCCTAGGGGTCATGCCTTAACAGACCAAAAGCTTCTTTCCATCGCTCTCTCACTATCTCTCTTTTTCTCTTCTGTTTTTGATCTGTTTTTGTATTTGATAAGTGCAGATTTTGCACATGCGTCGCGGTACACTGACTCGCTTGCCACGGCATATGGCATAGAAAGCCCCACAAAATTAAGCTTCTTTTTGTGCCATAGTCCACTTAAACCTTGACCTAGCCCTTTTATAAGGCTGTCTAAGGATCTAAAAACCATATTAGACTCCAGAAACCTCACTAAATGACAATTTATCTAAATTGACTAAATTACCCTTGAAAACACTGATAATTACTAATGAGGAAACTTAGGATGTTACATAAAGCATGGAGAGATACTTGATGATGTGAATAATAGTAACTAGGGGCATATAAAAAGTTGTTCATTATCACCAGATTCTAACATAAGTCTATATGAGGCCAACTACTATCTTGAAGAATTGGCCAATGAGATGGTAGGGGAACTCAAGAATTTTTCAGAGAAGTTGGAAAGGTTAAAAACTGATGCAGAGACACCTTTGTGCAAAGGGTGTACTAAGTTCACTCTATTGTCTCTGTGTTGGAATTATACAACTTGAAAGCCATAAGTGAGTGGAGTAATACGAGCTTCTCAAACTTGCTCTCTTTGATGAAACTAATGCTATTGAAGAATAACAAGATCTCAAGCTGGCTATATGATGTAAAAAAGGTGTTATGCATAGTTAGCCTGAGCTATAAGAAGATACATGCTTGCCCTAATGATTGATCTTATTTAGGAATGAATATGAAGAGCTAACTCATTGTCCTAAGTGTGAGGCATCATGCTATAAGCAGAATGGAAAGAGTGCAGAGAACGTAATGTGGTATTTTCCTATTATTTTAAGATTCAGGCGCTTGTATAGCATACGTAAAGAGGTAAATAATTTAACATGGCATGCAAATAGGAGGAGTAAAGATGACAAGATTCACCATCCAACTGATTCTCCTGGATGGATAAGGTTTGACTATAAGTACTCTGAGTTTGGAAAAGATGATAGGAACCTACATCTTGCATTATCTACTGATGGGATGAACCCACATGGTATGCAGAGTAGTACTCATAGTACATGGCCTGTGATGATAAGTATTTACAACCTTTCGCCCCGGCTTTGCATGAAGCGAAAGTATATCACTCTGTCATTATTAATCTCAGGACCTAAGCAACCTGGGAATGGCATAGATGTTTACTTAGAACCATTGATTGAAGAGTTGAAGCTATTGTGGGAGACCAGTGTAGAGATATATGATGCCTACAGAGAAGAGTTATTTAATTTAAGAGCTATGCTTTTTGGTATAATCAATGACCTTCTAACATATGTTAATCTATCAAGGTATAGCATTAAAAGCTAACTTGGATGCCCTATTTGTGAAGAAGGAACACATTTCATGAGGTTGCAGCATGGTATGAAAAATGTGTACCTTGGGCATTGCAGATAGTTGAGTAACAATCATTGGTATCATTAATGAAAAAATTCATTCGATGGAAAATTAAAAGAAGGGAGACTACCAAAGCAGTTGACTGGTGAGAAACTGTATCAGAAGGTAAAAGACCTTGATATTAAATTTAGTAAACCATTTGCGAAGCATGTTGGAACAAGCGGGTGGAAAAAAAGGTCAATTTTTTTTGAGTTGCCATTTTAAAAGACCTTCAATGTAAGACACTTTCTTAATTTAATGCATATTGAGAAAAATGTATGTGATAGTCTTATTAGAACATTGCTTAATATTCCAGGAAAGACTAAGGATGGCATCAATACGAGGTTAGACATGATTGAAATAGGGATAAGAGAAGAACTAGCACCATAGGAAAAGGGAACCCGTATATTTCTTCATGCTGCAGCTCACACATTGTCCAGAAAAGAGAAGAAAGTTTTTGTGAGTTTCTAACTACAATCAAGGTTCCAAATGGGTACTCTTCAAATGCTAAGAACTTTGTGTTAATGAAGGATTTAAAGATGAAGGTTTAAAGACTAATGATCGTCATGTTTTAATGAAAAATTTTATTCCGCTAGCTATACATGATATTTTACTTGATAATGTGTGAGCTACAGTTACAAAACTGTGCTACTTCTTCAAGTGTCTTTGTAGTAAAGTAATTAACCCTGACAAGTTACTGAGATTGCAAAGTCGAATTATGTAAACATTATGCAAGATAGAGATTTTTTTCCTCCTGCATTTTTTGATATTATGGTTCACCTAACAGTTCATTTGGTAAGAGAGGTACAATTATGTGGTCCTGCTTATTTAAGGTGGATGTATCCGTTTGAGCGTTATATGAAAGTATTGAAAGGATATGTGAAAAATTAGAGTTGACTAAAAGGTTGTATTGTTGAACGATATATTAGTGAAGAGGCAGTTCACTTTTGTAGTGAATACTTAAAGAATTCAAGGGTTATGGGTGAAAAAGATATAGAAAGGACAACAGGAAGGAAAGTTGCCACCATCTCAAGCGATCAATGGGAGAAAGTACACCTTTTTGTGCTATATAACTCTCCAGAGGTTGATGAGTATATAAAGATTCATAAGGCAAAACTTAAGAGGCAAAACCCTTATCGATTAGATAGTTAGATCATTAAACTACACAACAAACAGTTTATACGATGGTTGAAAGAGCACATCGAAGGGAAGTATAATGCCAAACCAAATTTAGTTCTTGATAGATTAAGATGGTTGGCACTAGGTCTGAACAAACATATCCTCTCTTACATGAGCTATTTTAGTAATGGGTATAAGTACTACATGAAAGAGCATGATGACCAAAGTATAATGTAAAATAGTGGTGTATCCACAATAGTTGATGGCATGCACATTTCTAGTGCGAAAGACAAAAAATCTATCTATGTAAAAATGCATTACTTCAGGGTAATTGAGCACATTTGAGAGTTGGATTATATCTTCTTTTGATTTTCGGTCTTCGGTTGCAAGTGGGTTGAAAATAATAATGGGTTAGATGTCAATGACTTTGGGTTGATCAGGGTGAATTTGAATAAGAAAGGATATAAAGAGGATCCTTTCATTTATCCATCACAAGCCAAACAAGTTTTTTATGTCCATGATCCTACTGATAAGGAATCGTCTATTGTTTTGTGGAGTAATAAGGAAGTTGAAGAAATGGAAGCAATAGAAAGTGATGAAAATAGAAGAAATGATGAAGTTGAGGTTGATCCATTTTGTAAGACACCATTTGAAAATGATGATGGTTTAGACAATATTAAAGATGACACATTCTATGTAGGACATGATTATAATGAGGGTATTTGAATTTCTAAAAGTGGGAAATCAATTCACATAAAAAAGAAAACAGTTAAAGTTAAAAAGGAATTAGTTAAGAAAGTAGTTAGAACAAGAAAAAGAAAAAGAAAAATAAACAGGTAAATGACTATTAGTTGATTATTTTTTACCTATTATTAGTTGATTGTTTTTTAACTTATCTCTAGTTGATTATTTTTTACTAATTGTTAATTGATTATTATTATTATCTTTATCGGTAAATGGCTACTAAGGGTAATCATCCTAACATTGGCTCTAGATCCAATAGTCTTAGTAGGCAAGATGATGATAATGGGCAAAATGTGACCAAGAAGAATGACCTTGAAAGGGAGGAAAAATAGTTAAAAAAAGGGTTGGTTGTGATGGAGCAGGTTACAAAAGCAAGGAATGAAGGCAAAAAGTTTACCGTCAAATGGAATAATAAAAATCAAGTAGTTAATAGTAATATCGAAGTGGAAATGAAATCCTCTGTGCTCATCACTTTAAAATCATGGAAGAATGCAACTCCAGCAATGAGGGATACGGTGTGGAATACTATAACAGTAAGATACTATCACTTTAATTATTATTTTAACCTTATTTATTACATATGTCCTTATAAGTTGACTTATTTGTTGTGCAGTCGGGATTTGAGATTGAGGAGAGATGTAAGAAGTTTGTCTTACAGAAGGTTAGGATAGCCCTCAGAGCATTTAAAAGTTTTATCACCCGTAAATTCTTGCTAAACCCTAACATAAAGGGTATTGAAAATACAATTCCATCCCTTATTAGGCTGATTGTTAATTTAGATGAATGGAAAGCTTTTGTTGACTCACGCTGCAATCCTAAGTTTAAGGTAATATTTCTAACATTCTATTGTGTTTTGTGTTTCCTAAGACATTAAGTGCCAAAAATAAAGAATTGGTAAAGAAAAATGAGTACACCTATAAGGCTGGGAGCAAGGGATATGTGGGTGTTGAGAAGAGGTTGATTAAAAAAGGGTAGGTGCTTGAGGGTTCTATATCCCGTGGCAGGATTTGGGCTAAGGATCGAAAAAATAAAGAAGACAATATTGACAATCCAAAAATAAAAGCGGTTGTCAACACAATAGTAAGTATTAATGATATAATATTATTATTTATTTGCTTTTAGTTATTTACTTTACTTTTTCTATTTCACAGGAGAGCTTGACACAGGAGGCATCAGGAGGCACTCTTATTGCTGATGAGGATATCTTTGAGAAGGCTTTGGGGAATACTGACCATCCCAGTTATGTTCGAGGTGTGGGTTTTGGCATCACAAGGAAAGAATTCATTGGAGAAGGGTCAAGGTCTGGTAAAAAGTCCACTTTATCAATTAAGGTTCAAGAATTGAGGCAGGAGCTAGCAGAACAATCACAGCAGTTACAAGCACAGTCACAGCAGTTACAAGAACAATCTAGACTTATTGACATGCTACTGAATCGTCATAGATTTGGGCTTCTACTGGGCGATGCTAGCCCTAATACGAATGATAGTTGCACAGTCCCATCTCAGCTCATACCCGAGATAATATTTTTCATTTTACTAGCCTTATTCATTTTAATATTACTCATATTATATAACGATTTATTCTTTTTTTAAAGTGAGGTTGATATTGATTGTTTGGGAGAAGATGGCACTATGGTTGCATAGGGACATATGTACAACATTGCTGGATAAATCATACTTCACAATGAACCTATCCCTAAAGGGACTGTGAAAGTTAGTTTAAAGATGGCTGAGAAGCTTAATTATGATTTGCCTTACCCTGCTAAAGACGTAAGGATAATAGTAGATGCAATTGGAAGCTTCGTAGCATGGCCAGCTCATCTCATACGTATTTTAGTGCCATCTTTAAAGGTATAATAATTAAACTCATAATTGAAATTTAATTTTCATCCTGCATGTATTTATAGTTAATCTCTAACCATTTATATGTGAAAAAACTAACCTGTTAATAATCATGTGGCAAAAAAAGTATCAGAGGCTAAGAAAGTACCAGAGGTCAAGAAAGTATCAAATCCTTTAAAAGCATCAGTAACTAAGCAAAAGAGGGAAAACAATAAGATCCATCGATAAATCCAAGGAGTCCATCACATTTTCCAAGAAGACACCAGAGGCTCTCCCTCCTCCTAAAGCCTCTCAGTGAACATCTCAATGTGCAGTAGTTGTTCTCGATAAACACCAAAAGTTGCTCAAGACTTATGCAGAGACACAAGAAGGAGTATTACTTTCCTTCCCTGTAGAGATGTATGCAAATCTAAAGTTTGTTGATCAAGTCAATAACAAGGTGTTGATGGACTTATTCAATCATGCATAGGCTACCACTACTTTATGTAACTTATATATGAGTGTCTAACACCTTAAATTAGATGTTTTAGCTATATATATGTGTGTGTGTGTGTGTGCACGCACGCGCATGTGTTTCAATCATTTATTAATCTACTTATTTTGACATTTAAGGAACTTGTACACCACCATGCTAGCTAGGAGAGGCGATGTAGCGCAGAGGGTAATACTCGTTAGTCCCCACCTAGTCTCTCCTTATGGCCATAAGACAATGACTCCTAAACAAGGATTATAAATAGATCAAAGGCTTTCTAAGTACTTTGAGCTACATGGCGCAGATAAGAACAAAATATTCCTAGCGCCTTATTATGAAGGGTAAGTTAATTTATGATACTTTATTTTTTTCAAAATTAAATTATGATATTTCCTAGTTATAATCATTTTCATAAGGGGCATTGGATGTTATTTGTCATCAATCCAATCATAGGAAGAGTATGGTACCTTGACCTTATTAAGGATGGCGATCCTAATAACAGGCCACATATTGTGGAGATGATTAATTAGTAAGTTCATTAATTTTTATACTTATATGTATGTAACTAGTTCTTTTTATGTGAATATTTCTTATATCAACTTTTATGTTACATGTTAGGGCCATTGTCATGTACCGTATTGAGGTTAATCAGCAATTTCGACAACTAATAAGGGGTAGTGGTTGCTTTGATATTGTGACATCATGGATAGTTATTAAGGTATACGTATTTAATTATCATTAATTATATTAGTAACACAATTATAAGTCATGTTATGTCATTGATTGGTTTTTTTTATCCATTGCGTGATTGTAGTGCCCAGAACAACATGACAAAGCTAGTAATTGTGGGTATGCTGTCATGAAGTTTATGAAGGATATAATCCAGCATGCTCCTGTAGGAACTCTTCCAAACAATGTATGTATATTGTTAACATTATAATCATTATATTTTTTTTGAATGAACAATATAATCATTATATTGTTTTTATTAATTAATATGACTTTAATTTGTTGTTGTTTTTGCATTTATCAGTACTATGAGGATACTTACTATGATGTATATACTGAGGTTGAAATGGAAGAAGTCCTTAAAGAGTTGGCAGTAGTATTTTTCAAGCGTGGTTTAGCTATAACAACCAATAATAGTGAAGAAATACATCATATAGGTATATATTTAAAGTTGACAAAGACATAGGTTTACTTTGCTAACTTTTTGGGATTTGGAGCTTTATTTTAGCCATTAATTGTTTTAAGTTATAAGCAACATGAAATTTTATATAATTTGTGTAGGAATTCATAATGTAAATTTCATGTATATAATTATTGTTAGCTGTTGAAATTCTATTCTGGTGCAGAAATTGTATTTTATAAATGGTCAATGCAAGAGGGTTGATAAAAACATAGAAAGAATCATAAAAAAAAAATTGGTCACAATATTAAATGGTTATTTTAGAAAACTGTTTAACATTTTGACCAAATATACAACAGAATAATATTCAACGGTTTGAAATAAAACCATTAAATATTTTTAAATGCTAAATGGTTATATGTATGAAATCGTTTAATATTTAAACAATATGCAAACGGTTATAACTAATTAACCGTTGAATATTAAGATATATTAAACAGTTTTTTTATAAAACCGTTGAATATTCTCAAACTATTTAGCAGTTAAAAACTGCTAAATATATGCATCAAGAATATTCAGTGTCTTATTATTCAACAGTTCATAACTGTTTAATATTATTAAAAAAACCATTTTATATACCTTTTTTTTTGTAGTAGTGTTGAATCCAATAAGATTTAAATTAAGCTTTAGTTTTTATTATAATGGCTAATTGTGAAAGTTGATAATGCCAAGTGAAGGTTTTTGATTGATTAAAAATTGTATAGTTTAAAAATTGGCCTAATAATGGCTAATAAATGATTTTAGTAGTTAAATAATACTATGTGAATGGTTAATTTAATATATGGATTATTAAGATGAATTATAGCTCATTGCCCTAAGTTCTGTGGTATGAGTTATGATCTTCTTTTATGCTATTTACCATGATGAGTAATGTGGATCACTTATATGTTGTGAGAATTGTTGGTGGAATTTGTTCGGAAGTTAAGGGACAAGTCAGGTCTTATTTTGTACAAGAGAAAACCCTTTTGGTATAAAAGAGTTGAGGTAATAGGAAAATTTATATTTCTTATTGCTTCGTTCAGCTATTTTTGAATAAATATTATTAGCCATTATGCATTACATGTTTTAAATGATTAAATTCAATTAGTTGTGTTTTATAAGGACTTATAGGGTACTACTTGAATAATAGTGTATATATATATTCTATTTATTTAACAATAATTTTTTTATAGAAATGAGGTTATTTGCATGCATTGTAATTATAGAGAATGGAAGTTGTACTTAAGAAAGTGTAACTGGGTTAGGTACCTTAGATAGGCTAAGGAACCACTTAAAGGAGGAGTGATATATATTATAGTACCTTAAAGTATTGAAGTAGTCATTACTTGGGAAAGGTAGATAACAGTGAAAGGTATGATCTTCATGGGAGTTCACTAATAGGGAGGTGTGGGCTTGTGATATTCTATGGCATATTGTCACTAGTTAGTGTTGCCTGTTGTATTATGGGCTTAGTGCACTAAAGTAGTTAATGGATTGCATGTTCGACACCTCTCAGTAGAGGGGAAAATCTGACACATGAAGTGTGAGGTTGAGTGCTTAGGCCAAGGTAGCCCTCACATGGAGAGTAAGTCGGGTTGGCTCTAGGAAGGAGTTAGCTTCGACTACTCAAGATTCATGTCAAAGGAACACAGGTAGTTAGGTAGATTTGATTATGCCTTAAATTATGTTTTGTGCCTATGAAGGTATAAGTGGGTATAAAGTTTACGTGTGAGCCAAAGAGTTTCAGGGGGCATTCTGTTGGTCGGTGAAGATTATAGCAGCCTATGTCATGCATTCATGCGTTTTAAATGACTAAATTATATATTATGCTTAATCTATTATTCATTTATTCAATTACGGCTTACTTTGTAATAACAAATGTAGATTTCTCTGTTACTGAGACTATGGTTATCTCACTCCTTTCTTTACAACATTTATAGGTCCAGGCGAAAGATCCAATGGTGGACGGGAAAAGGAGTAGAGCTAGGAATTATTGCGGATTGTAAAGAATTGCAATCCCTTTCTTTTAAGCAAATCTATTGTAATGTATTTAGGATTAAGGTGCTAATAGGATGTGATTATATAGATGCATGTGAATATGTGTAGATTGTGTGCCTTTGTATGAATTTTTGTCTACTTATAGACTTGTAACTAGGAAACTTGGTTATGGTGTGTGATTTTGATAGATTCATTTGGTAAACCAAGTTTTCACTACAAGAAAATCTTTATTTTGGTATATATGTGAATATATGTGATTCTATAAGTAAATGCAAAGTGGTTGCATTGCAAATTGTGTGCTATGTGCAGACACACACCTTGGATAAAGAGAGTAGGTGTGTGGGTCACACGAGAATCTTTAAGCTAAGTGAAAATGTTTAACATATGTATTATATGAGTATATGGTATTTGAATTGTTTTTTGACTACTCTTGTGTGATTTGTGCATATCAGGGGCTTAGGGTTCATTTTGAAAAATGGCACTTGGGTGGTCAAATTTTTATGTATGGGTTTTTCTATCATTTGAATGTTCTATTAGGTACTCCTAGTCCTATTTGACATGTTCGAAGTGTTCCTACAAGTTTGTGACAATTTTGAAAATGATTTTTATAAAAAAGCTGCACTTTTATATTCAGGTGTCCAAATCTCAATCCTATCATTGGATTTCTCTAAAATTTGGGTTACAAGTAAAAAATTTTATAATCTTTATGTGATCTTTGAAATCACCTCGATCAAAAGTCAGATAGAGAATGCACTCTAAAAGTTAGTTCGGAAGTGCTATCATGACAGCTATTGACAACAATAGTTGTTGAAGTTGTGACATGCATGAGTTTTCATCCATCCATTAGGTCTTTTCAAAATTTGGTATACTAATAGTACTCTTTGAATTTGATATGAGGGCTCTAGAATTGCTTCGATCAGAGGTCAGATGATAAAATGATGCACTCCAAAAATTGGTCTAAAAGTGCTGTCATGACAGCAAAAAATATCAAACTTGTAATATGTCCAAATCTGAATTTGACCGTTAGATCTTTTTAAAATTTAGAACACTATTAGTATTATTAAAAGTGACACGTAAGATTTGAAATCACTTTAATCAGAGGCTAGATGGTGAATCAGCGCCTCCCAGAAGTTTACTTGAGAGGGCTGTCATTAATGCTGTCATGACCACAATTAATTGCCCTTGTTTGCCCAATTTGCTTCCATGCATTATATATTAATCTTTTAGACTTTTCTAGAGGTTTTAGATGTTTCTTTTGCTATTGTATAGATTGTTTGGTAATTTAAATAATTTATTTCCTAAGTTAGTTTTAGAATCAACTCCTTAACCACACTTAGTTTTTTTTATTGTGGTGTGCTTTTGTTAACACTCAGGGCATGTGTTACACACTACAGCTTGTGATACATGTGTTGCAGCACATTTGTCTCTGTGCCAAGCATCACGGCACATTGCACATTTTAGACAACATTGTTGTTGTCATTTGACAGCAATTAGGGCGAACTTCCAGATGTCCTATTTCTTCATCTAACATCTGATTGAGGCAATCTAAGTATTTACAGAAAGCTTTCTCTTAGATCTAGCTAATGGCACTAATTTCACAATTAAATTATTTTTCAGTTAAAAATTGGACACCCATTTCTTAACTCTCTCTTTTTATCATTTCAAACACAACTTGGGTATCCAAATTTTATTCTAAGTACCAAAAGCCTAATTCACACCCTAACTCATACCCAATAAACTATAATGGACCTGTGCAATACACCATAACCAATCAATCTCACATAAATCACATTTCTAATGCTTAACCCTTTGAATCACAAAAACATGAGGGGAGACTTAAATTCACAAATCATCATATCATTCTACAATAATCACAATTTTTACTCACTTCCTACTTGTATTAGTATTTTAGCCCTAATTTAAATTTTACAAGTAATACATGCACATCCAAGGGCCCAAAATACATGATTTAATGGTAATCAACAAATAATGCAAGTAAGCGCATGTGTAAACTCCTAGTTGCTAACACTATTAATAATTATACACATATACTACTCAAAATAAAAGAGGCCTACAATTTTACAATTGAAATCCTAAACCTCAACCTGTTTCCCTCGACTCTATCTCGATGAACTAGCTCCTGTAGTATTAAAGAGAAAGGAGTGAGTATAATCACTCAGTAATTAAGGTCCATCTAACTTATACTAATGCATGTCAATCAATTTAAGTGCAAGTGACAAATCATTCTCATACATGTGTCAATTTAACATGTCCAAGTACATAATCATATTTCTCATCATCATTGACATAAAGTCATGAAATAACAGCTTGGCAATCAATTTTCACAATGTTACAAAGTTATTCACATAATTTCATCTCAAGAGACACAATACAGACAACCATGTGCCCTTTTGAAAAGCCCTAAGTTGTGTTGAACTTCTCAAAGAGATTAGAATGTAGTTGAGTACACCCTAGGTCATTAAAATCCTAAGAGAGAAAGTTTAAGCAAATAATTTCAATTCATAAACCATTTTTCTCAAGTTAAAAATAATGTTAATTTTGAAAAGAAAAATCAAGGTTTAAGGTGTTTATAATTTTTTTTGAATTTTTTATAGGAAAGATGTGAAATAAAGTGAGATTGATTTAACCAAGCAAATAAGTGAGTTCTCCAAGATTTAAATTCACTTTCACCATTGTAGAATCCTAGGTTCAATTCATTTGGTTCTTGCAACTCATATGACATTAAGTGAAATGCCTAATTACCATTAGGACTAGGTGATTATGGCTTAGGCCAAGACACAATCCCTATGAAAATTATGCTAAACAATGACTTAACTCAAGAATTAGACCTTGCGTTACCTTAACCATATTCTAATACTTAAAGCCAATCAAGAATTAAGCAATTAACTTCAATTTAAGACTTAAACAGAAGCTAAATAATTCAGACATTATCACAAGAATTGAACAGATTAGCATTTACACAACAATAACCATTGAAACATAAATTCAAATATATAGTGTGCGTCATTCAATTAAAGAATCAAATAATGGCATCTAATTCTCTTAAAGGAATAAAATCAACTAGAGAACTCAACCTAACCAGAATTGAATCAACTAGTTGAAGCCAACAAAGAAATCAGGAAATTTAGATGAGTTACAACAGAACCACAATGCATTGAATTAAGAATACTCAAGTTTAAGTCTCATCTCCCTTGAAAAACTCTCAAGAAGATTCAGCAACTCATATTGATTTTCTCAACGACTAAACGAAGGTAGACGCCCGTGAGAGCTGCCATGGACGCTTGCTTGATTAAACTGTGAATGAATGAGCATGCCACTGACTGAAACCGAAGGAGAAGAAGCTGTGATGAGCGTGCGAATGAACTGGAACTGAAGGAGATGAATGCCGTGGCTATAAATCTGTGCGTGTGGAGTTGAAACTGAGAGGAGATATGGAGATGAGCGATCCTGTCAATGGCCGAACTCCGGCGTGTGGTGGCTGTGCGTCTGATCGAGTGTGTGTGGTTGGCCGAGAACTCGGACTGAGAGGAATGAGGCGAACGAACTCAGGTGGCTATGGCGATCAGTGTGCCAGCATCTCTGAACCCAGAGAGCTGTGCATGCGGAGCTGTGAACAAGAGGAGATGAGCGATCTGTGGGTCTATTGAAGCTGTGTGACGAAGGAAGAGATCAATGATTTCCGCGTGATGAACGCGTCTCTGGGAAGATGATGATGCTCTGCATTTTGTCCAACATGAGAAGACAATCCCATGCACATGCTCCCGTTCTTTTTTCTTTTTCCACGTTCTCTTCTTTTCAGCGTTCAAAAAAAATGATTTAAAATTTAAAAGAGAGAATTACCAGGTTAGCCCATTAATTTCTCAAAAACACAAAGTAACTAAAGCTAAATTAATTCAATGCGATTGAACCAAACAAAGTCTTAAAAATGAGAATAAAAATTGCCCAAGTAATAAAATATGTCAAGAAATTGAAATTTCAAATTAAAAACAGTTAATTCTAATAAAATGTGCAAAATGATCAACATGCCACTAATGCCAAAACTCAATATAAATGAGCCGATGATTAAATTCAATACTAAAATCATGCATATAAGGATCTAAACTAATTAAATACGATCATGAATGTAAAAAAAAGTGTGCAAAGTATGTTATTTATCACCTTTCTATTACAATATATATGAACATACCTTCCTAATATCCTCTTTATACCTCTGACATGAAACCATGGGCTATAACTGTAACATCCTAAGTTTCTTCATTAGTACTTATCAGTATTTTCAAGGGTAATTTGATCAATTTAGATAAATTGTTATTTAGCGAGATTTATGAAAACTAATATAATTTTTAGATTCTTGGACAGCCTTAGAAGAGGGCTAGGTCGAGGTTCAAGTGGGCCATGGCACGGAAAGAAGTTTAAAATTTTGTGGAGTTTTTTGTGCCATGCGTCGTAGTGGGCGAATCAATGCACCGCAGCGCACATGCAAAATCTGCACTTATCAGATGCGAAAAACAAATCGAAAACAGAAGAAAAAATGAGAGATAACGAGAGAGCAACAAAAAAAAGCTTATGGTCTGCTAGGGCATGATCCCTAGGCTACTTTGAGGGCATTTGGAGCTTGAATCACTATTGGGTAAGTTGTACATTCCTCTTCTCCCTCTTTTATGCAAAAATCTAAACATTTGGGGTAATGGGAGCTATATTGATTTTGGTTCCCTTAGGTTTAGACCGAACCCATTAGTTTATTTAAGATTTTCGGGAGTTAAATCAAGCTTTTAACCCTAAGTTTATGAGTTTTATGGTGATTGCAAATTTTTGGTAAGGATTTGGATGAACCCTAAGTATAATTTGAGGATTTTGAGACAATGTGGGACATTGATTAGCGAATTGAGTGTGTTAGGATGTTTAATAGGATGGTTAGAGTGTGTGGGAATGGTTTGTATTGTTAGAAAAGGAATTTGAGTATTTTAAGCACTTAGAACCTAGTGAATTCAGAGTTATCTGGAGTGATAATTGACGATTATCACTTATTGTGTAGATTGAGTGTTACTCACGCCATATCGTGCATATAGAATGTGTGGAGCTAACGTTGAGCCACGGTAATCCTTTTTGTGTGACAAAGGGGTTGAGGTAACCATATAGTTTATTATATTTATTAACTATTATAACTGTATAGAAGTAATTATAAATGATAAAGTTATGGTTTTGAAGAGTTTTGTACATAATGCGACAATGTAAATGATTTTAGCATGAAAAAATTAATTTTTAAAAGGTTATAGATTTTAGTTTTTATATATATATGATGTATATAACATTGTGATGTGGGAATGTGACGAAAAGTGATGAAATTTGTGAAAAAGCATGATCATAGGGGGTGGGAGTTCACTCAAGATATGTAGGAATATGTGTGTGTGGAGATATGTGAGTGAAAAATCCATATGATTGAGCTAACACCATGGGACATCCGGTATAGCATTATATAGGACTGTTACCATAGGATAATCGGACAGTCTAGCAACTCCCTAGCACTTGTTAAGGTGCAGTTAGGAGTTAACGACACTTCTATCATAATTGTATGAAAAGGAAAAAACCATAGTCCGTAGGCGGGTTAGATTACCTTTGGCCGAGTATTTCTACTACTGAAAGGGTGCTTGGGTCAACAAGTAGTTGATCTAGGAGAGCCTATGGTTTCATGTCAGGAAGCATTGGAGGTTTAGTGGTTAGATGATCGTGCTAGTGTGAAACTATGTGTTTTATTATGAAAAGATACACTTATCTCATAATTAAGCCCCTTTGGCCACACACTTCATTAACTCACTAATTACCCTCACTAGGTTGGTGAATCAGGATTAAAAATTTTTGGATGTTACATCGCGTATAAGTGGATTTGGCTTGGTGTGGAGAAAAGTCTTACATCAGATAGAGTTGGGCTACAGAAAATATATATATTTATATCTATATAAGTGAAAAGGACCTATAAACTCAACGTTTTAAGGTTTTAGGTTAAGATGTAGTATCATACTCACTTATATGTGTCCTTCTAGAACCATTACGTGGCCCAACTATGTTCTACCCTCTTCAAAGATGCTCCATAGGCCCAATAAACGGTATCAAAGCTAGGTTTCGAGAAGGAACCTATAACATCTCAAGTTTTCAAATTAGGAATTTTCAGTGTTTCCAAGGATATTTTGGTCAATTTAAATAAATTATTGATTAATGACATTTATGAGAGACTAATATAGTTTTTAGATCCTTAGATAGTCTTAAAGAAGGCTAGGTCAATGTTTGACTAGGCTATAGCACGGAGGAAATTTTAAATTGTAGTAGGACTCTCTGTGCCATATGTCACAATGAACGTGCCAATGTACTACGGCGCACGTGCAAAATCTGCACCTATCAAATTTGTGAACTAAATTGAAAATTAGAAAAGAGAAAAGGGTGAACGTGAGAGGAGCAATGGAGGAAGCTCGTGTACTGCTAGGGCATGATCCTTAGACTATATTGGAAACATTTGAAGCTTTAATTATCCTTGGGTAAGCTTCCCTTCCTTCTCCTCCCTCTTTGTGCAAAAATTTTGACATTTAAGGTAATAGGGGCTTTAATCTCGATTTCCTTGGGTTTAGACCGAATCCATTTAAGGTCTTGAGGAGTTAAATCAAACATCTAACCCTAGATTTATAAGTTTTATGGTGATTCAAAATTTTTGTTAAGGGTTTGGATGAACCTTAGGCATAATTTGAGAGTTTTAGAACAATGTAGGGAATTTGATGATGATTTTGGTATGTTGGGATGTTTAATAGGATGGTTAGAGTGTATTGGAATGGTTGATATTATTAGATAAGGAATTTGAGTGTGGTGGGTACTTAGAACCCAATGCATTCAGGGTTTACCTAGAGTGATAATTGACAATTGTTACTTGATTGTATAGATTTAGTATTGCTCGAGCTTTATCATGCATATAGAATGTGTTGAGCTAACCTTGAACCACGGTAATCTTTTAATGACAAAGGATTGAGGTAACAGAATAATTTACACTAATTAATTATATTACTTAACTGTTTGTGAGTAGATAAGTATATTTATTTACATGTGTTTTGAAAGCTTGGCATGTTGCGAAGGATGATTTCCCTTATGCATTAGAAACTACTTTCGAAACGATAAAGATTTTTGAGTCCTTATGCAAGAAAGATTGTGATTTTTTATAAGTGTGTGAAGTGCATGAAAAATGTGAGCATGATCATATTAGGGGGTAGGAGTTCACCCTTAGAAAGGAATAGTACAAGTCCATATGGCATGTATTTCCTTAGTGTCTAGTGAGGCATTGTGTTAGAGATTTTCTCCTTAGTATCCATGTGGGATACAATGTTGAAGATAGGGGGAGACCATAGTTTAAAAGTGGGATAGGATATCTTTAGTTCGGTGATCCTACTACCGAAGGTGAGCTCAAACCATTATGAATGTGTACTTGGTTTAAGAGCCTATGGTTTTAGTTGGGGTGACATGAAGGCTCGGAAGGTAGGATGATCATGCTAGTGAAAAATGACTTGTGTTTATGGAAATGATTTGTTGAATATGCTAGAGTGGCAATATACATTTACTATAAAAAATGTTATGTTGTAATATGCTAAAGGTTTGTTTAATGCTTAATAGCTTTACTCCCTTATAGTTGTGTATGTTAATTAATAGTAGTAAATTACTCTGTTACTAAGATGTTTAAATTTTACAAGTGGGGGCTCCTATAGGGGCAAAGGGAAGGAAGGGGCAATTAAAGAGTTAAGAGCATTATTGTATAGCTTTTCCCTTTCCTCTTTTTAGATTTGTAATGAATATGATATAATATAATGTCAACTTAAGAACATTTCATGATTTTGTTATCACTTGTATAAGAATATGTGAAGTGTGCATGTCTTGGCCCAAGATTGATGTTATTGTGATTAAATGAGTGTGCTTAGCCAAGATACAATTACAAGTGATATATTTGAAATGATTTATGTGTCAAAATGACTAAAATGATATTTGTGTTAAATTTTATCCACCTCTTTGTGTTATTGTGAATTGGAAATTTAGTGGTCATTTTAAGTATGAATGCTTATTTGGTTGACATGATTAGCTTGTTATATTGTGTGTAGTTCATTTGAGGTGGTCAAAGTGATTTTGGAGCTAATGGCATTTGGTAGTATGTTTTGGACACCTTTAAAAATGTTTTAAGGTGAAAATGAATTATTTTGAATTTAGGTGTCTATCTTTTTAATGGATGATTATTTGAGTATGAGACCATATTTAACTCCCTTACTTAACCACATTTAACTCCATAATTAAGGTAATTAAGAGATTAACCCTCAAAGGATTACCAAAGTCATAAAATTACATAAAAGAATTTTTTAAATCATATACAATGGGATCTCCAAAATTCAATATTTCAATATCAAATACATTTAATATGCTCAAATCAGAGTTCAAAAATAGTGCAGAAGCTTAGAAAACAAATAGAACCCAAAACAATGAGTTTTAAAACTCAAAAGAATTTTGTATAGAAAATGACTCGTGCATCGCGGCTTGTGACATATGCGCTATGGCTCACCCTTCTCTGTGCCATGTGCCATGGCATGAGACGCCATGTGCTATAGTGCATTGCACAAATTTGACAGCAACAGTTGTTGTCATTTGACAGCAATGAGAGCAAACTTCTGACACATTCCAAATCTCCGTCTGACATCCAATTGAGGTAATTTTGGTGTCTACATGGAGCTTTCTCCTAGCTCTAGCTAATGGCACTAGTTTCACACTCAAATCCTTTTTATATAAAAATTTGGACACTAAAACCTATTTTTACCATTTTTCACACAAAACACACAACCTTAGTATCCCAACTCAACCACAAGCGCCAAAAGCCGACACTAACTCTCTAACCACACTTAATGTACTCTAGCGGACCCATGCAATGCATCACACACAACCAAAAATACATATTTTTCAAAATCACCACGCAATCCCAAATTTCACAAAACACAAGAGGAGGAAATTCATGCACAAAATCATCATTTTCATTTTAAATCGTTCAAAATATATGTGTTTCTACTTGCACAAGTATTTTGGCCCTATCTATAAGTTTACAACCAAATCTCACTAACTTGAGGCACAAAATACATAAGTTGTATACAAGTTAATGCAAGTAGTGCAAAATAATGGCATGTGATCCTAGTTGGCAAATGTATTAACATTTACACATAAAAACAACAGAGGTATATAGAAATGATTACTCTAGAATCCTAAGCCTCGGTGTGTTTTTCTTGATTCAAATTTGATGAACTAGGCCCTGAAAATATTGAGAATTGAGGGGTGAGTACAACTACTTAGTGACCAAGTTTCACCTAATCTATACAGTTGCATATCAATTGTAACAAATGCAAATAGGCAAAACATATCATCATAGCATATATGATGAAATTGGCCATAGTTCACAATACTAACAACTATATGACTGGGCCAAAACACACATAATCATGTTATTTTGCAAAGCACAACAAGGGGTCGCAATAATAACAACCATACACCCCTAACTTATACCGGACCACAATGCTAGCAACTATATGGCCGAATTTATATGCATGATCAAATACCAACCTTATACCCTTCAGTTACCTCTAACATGAAACCAGTGGCTATCACGTGGCTACACTCTTCATGAACTAACCCAGCCTTTCACTTGTAAAGAGCTATCAAGCTAGGGTTAACTCACTCACTTATGTAATCTATTTTTCCCCAATACTAACAACTATGGGGTGTGGTACGCCTAATCTAGCCTCCTCATAAATTAGTAAAGGCTAGTTAGGTTCAAGTTCCTTATAGAGAAAATGAGACAATCCCGAAACAACTATAGGACATAAGCTACCTCCTGATTCTAATGGTCGGTGCTAAGGTAAGTTTCTGATTCCAACAGTCACTACCAATACCACGTGGATTTAAATCAATCTACTCTTCTCCATAGGCAAACTCCATCAATGATCATACTATGCACATTTTTCACATCATATGCATTTCAAACAATTGATTCATGACATGTAAACTCACATACTCAAACTCAAATAATCCACATGCTAAAGACATTACAACTCACAATTTTTCCGCCCACAATAACTTGCCATAATTAAATTCATAAATCATAAATAGGTGGCATGATAAAGGTTTTCCTTCTCCAAAACCATCGCACAAGTTAAACACATTGCTAGATTGCATCGTGAATTTTAAACCATGAACAACATTTTACAAACATAATTAACATTCAACTATAAAAATTACGCTCCCCCTGTTACCTCAAACCTTTGAGAGGTCAAAGTTTTCCTCTTACACAAAACACTTCCAAAGCTTCTCCCAAGTTTGAATGGTGCCAAAATAAATCACACTATAAACACAATACAAGGATATTATCACAATCCCACTCTTAGGGAATTATTAACATTAATTTCACATTTTTTCTATTCTACCAATCCTATAAATTTCTACCCATCCATACCCAATGGGTTTATTAGGTTCTATTAATACATATTATTATTAATAGATCTTCAAATCACCATTAATGGATATTAAACTCTCCAAACTACCTCATTTATGACAATTTTTGGACATTAAGTGATCCACCCAATAAACTCGAGATAAAATCATCAATATAGCATTTATCTACCACAAATAACTCCTAATATATCTATTGGGTTCAGACCCATAACTCCTATGGATTGAAAATCAACTTTCTAACTCAACCTTAACTTGAATCTCTATAAATGAGGGAGAAAAAGGAAGAAGAAGGCATAGATTGCTTACCTTGGGTGTTTGGGAGCTTCAAACTATCACCAATATGCTCTGACAACAAGGCCCAACAAAGCTAAAGTTGTGCTCTTCATTTTCTTCTTCTCCTCTTCTCTGATTTCATATAGAAACATATCTAATAAAGTAGATTTTTGACCATACCTCAATAATCATACTCACTAGGTTAGCTAATCAAGATTAAATTTTTTTAGATGTTACAACTCTCCCCTCCTTTTAAGAATTTTGTCCTCAAAATTCAGTAAATCAAGTAAATCTTACCTCACTGGAAGAGATAGGGATACTTTGCCTTATTTTCTCCTCTATTTCCCAAGTAGCATCTCCGAGAGTCATTTCTTTCCATATCACCTTGACTAAGCAAATGATTTTATTCCTTAACTATTTATCTTTCACATTAGTTATCCTTTCTAGCTCAGTCCGGTAAGTCAAATTCTCCTGTAGCTTTACTTGGTTCAATTACATAGGATGAATCGGGTTGGTACTTCTTGAGTTGTGAAACATGAAACATGTTGTGCACACCCAATAAATGTGGAGGTAATACAATTCAATACACCAAAGGCCCAATTCTCTCTAGAATCTCAAACGAACCAATATATATGGGAGTCAACTTCTTTGCTTGGTTAGACCTCCCAATACCAATCATAGGTGATAACTTTAAGAACATATGGTCACTAATCATAAACTCCAGCAATCTCCTTCTCTTATCCGCATAACTCTTCTGCCAACTCTGGGCAGTTAACAACTTTTGTCGAATTATCTCTATCTTCTTTGTAGTCTGATACACCAAATTCAAACCCAAAATACTCCTCTCACTCAGCTCGGTCTAGCAAAGAGGTGATCAACACTTTCAACCATACAAAGCTTTATAAGGAGCTATCTAAATACTCATATGAAAGCTATTATTGTAGGAAAACTTTGCAAGTGGCAAGTGTTTATCCTAACTTCCACTGAATTTAATAGCATATGCCCATAATATATCCTCGAGAGTTTGAATTGTCCTCTTAGTTTGACCATCAGTTTGGGGTGATAGGCCGTATACTAAACTTCAATTTAGTACTCATAGCCTTGCGTAAAGCTCTCTAAAAGTTTGATGTGAACCTTAAATTATGATTTGATATAATGTCTATTGATACCTCATGCAACCATACTATCTCTTGGATATAGACCTCAATGAACCTCTTTAAGGTATAGTTTTCTCTGACAACTAGGAAATGAGCTAACTTAGTCAATTTGTCTACAATCACTCATATAGCATCATGATTTGCCTAAGTATGTAGCAATCCTATTATAAAATCCATAAACATGCTATCCCATTTCCACATTAGGATTTCTAGTAGTTGTAGTAACCTAGGTGGCTTTTGGTGTTCTATCTTGACCTTCTAGCATGTCAAACACTTAAAGATAAACTCAGTCACATCTCACTTCATTCCATGCCACCACCATCTCTTCTTCATATCTTGGTACATCTTAGTGGCACCAGGGTGGATTGTTAGGTTACTCTTGTGTGCTTCTGCTAGAATGGTCTCGTTATCTTTGTCATTCGAGATACACATCCGATCATAATACAATATGAAACCATCATCACTGAAGCTAAAAGCCATCATCCAGTTCTCCTCAATGTCTTCCCAAATTTTTAATAAGTACTCATCTTCCAACTATGCTTTTCTCAGCTCTTTCTAGAATTCACTTATGATTACAGTGACATTCAAGTTGTATGATGCAAAATTAAGGACACTCTTGTGCTTATTAGAGAAATCCTCTAGCATTTTCTATGCGTGCATCAACATGAACACTGCGTGTAGCATCTTGCGACTCAACACATTGGCTATTATATTTGCCTTCCCTAGATGGTACTTTAATTCAAAATTGTAGTCATTCAGAAACTATATCCATCTCTGTTATCTCATATTCAACTCTTTCTAATCAACTAGATACTTGAGACTCTTGTGGTCACTATAAATTTCAAATTGTGCACCATATAAGTAATGTCGCCATATCTTAAATGCAAACACTATTGTTGCAAGCTCAAGATCATAAGTAGGATAGTTTACCTTATGTGGTCTTAACTACCTTAAAGCATAAGCCATAACTCTATCATCTTACATTAGTACACATCCAAGACCCTTAAACGAAGTATCTGCATACACCAAAATGGCCATTTTAGATTTGGAATAGTCAATACTGGTGTAGTCATTAACCTTTGCTTCAACTCTTAGAAAGCCTCTTCATACTTATCAGTCCATACGAAAGGCTGATCTTTCTTAGTTAGTTTAGTCAAAGCAAAGACAATCTAGGAATATCCTTCAATAAATCTCCCGTAATACCCTCTGGATTGAAAATCAACTTTCTAACTCAACCTTAACTTGAATCTCTATAAATGAGGGAGAAAAAGGAAGAAGGCATAGATTACTTACCTTAGGTGTTTAGGAGCTTTAGACTATCACTAATATGCTCCAACAACAAGCCCTAGCAAAGCCAAAGTCGTGCTCTTCATTTTCTTCTTCTCTTATTCTTTGATCTTTCATGCAGAAATATATCTGATAAAGCAGATTTTTGACCATGCACCATAATAAATGTAGCCCTTAGTCGTGGCACATGACACAGAGAGGTCGTTACATTTGAATCTACCCTTATGCACTGCGATGCATTGACCATATGCTGTAGCATGTGGCATAGATGGCATTCCTTCAATTTTCTTCCTCTTTTCTTGCCCGGGTGGTCCACCATCAATTCAAACCCACTTTTAGGACTAAAATCACAATAATTTACACAAATTAAGCCCCTCTGGCCACACACCTTAATAATCACACTCATTAGGTTAACTAATCACAATTAAATTTTCCTGGATATTACATTTACCCCTCAAGATATGATTCCAAGCTTGTTTTTTCCCAAGTTAAAATGGTGCTTAGATGATTAATCTATAATTAGTCAAGTCCAACCTAATTAGAATTACTGATAACACATCTCCAACTCTAACATTATAAATTCTAAAATACCCAATACCTTTACTTCTCACATGTAGGCCTATCCATTAGGTTATTAACTCTCTTTAGCTCTCAATAGCTTTATTAAACTCCCACATTATCATTAATGGCTTCCCAACCAAGTCTATCTACCATAATAAATGGCATTTTCAACCATTAATGAACCCATAACTACCAGAATGTGTAAACTCATTAATCTTACATTTAAATACCTCAAATAACACCCATTAACTCCATTTGAATCAATAGGTTTGGACCCATAACCTATATGGACCAAAAATCATCATCTCATCTCAAACCCATACTTAAATCCTCATAAAAATGGAAGAGAAAGGGAGGAATGGGATTTAGAAACCTTACTTTAGGTGACTTGGAGCTTTAAATCCTCTCAAATCCATCCTAAAGTTGTTCCCTAGTAGAGCCCTCTTCGTTCCTTTCATTTTTATCTTCCTTTTCTCTATTTTTGGATATTGATTCACAACTTAAAACGGTAGAAATTGTGCCATGTGCCATGGTGCATGTTGCTTACGCCACGGTGTGTGGTACAGAGAGGTTCTTCCTCTTTGTTCAGTCCAATACATGTGATATAGAACCACACACCTTCATTTCTCTCACTCTTTAGTGTACAAGTCCCTCAATCTACCTTGGACCCACATTCTGAAGTCATTTCTTAGCCCAAAGGTCCTTTAATCATCTTAATTCATTTCTTATGTCAATTTACCAAATTAGCTTTGATTAATCCATTAGAAACCTAGAGATTAAAATTTGGGATGTTACACACATCGGATGCAGTTAGGCTAGAGAAGATATATATATATATATATAAATGGAAAGGACCCATAAACTCAACACCTTAAGGTTTTGGGTTAAGATGCTATGTCACACTCACTTACATATGTCCTTCTGGAACCATTGGGTGGCCCAGCCATGTTCTCCCCTCTTCAGAGATGCTCCGCGAGCCCAACAATTTTTTATAAAAGCAAAATCACCTATTTCAATAAGCATTTATTATACATTTTTTAAATCACCCCTCAAAATTTATATTAACGAGAAATAATTAATGCACGCTTATGTTGATTAACATTGGGCATTTTAGTCTTTTTTTTTAAATTTTTAGACACAATTATTATGGTTAGCCAATTTTTTTAAACTATGTGATATAAATTTTTTTCTCTTATATATGGAAATGGAGCGAGTACGTTCAAGAGCGTTTAAGATACTAAACTCATTTTTTATGTAATGTTCTCTTCAACTTTTGAAAACAGTGCCATATATGACTCCTATCATTAATGAAAATTAACATTGACCATTACTTAATAGTAAATGATAGAAAATGAAATCAAAAAATACATAAAAGAACAAAAAATTACAATAAAAAACTCAAAAATTATAGATAATGACCCAAAAAAAAAAGAAAATGACAAAGAAAATTTTGTTGGTCCTTTTTTTTATTTTTTTTTTGAGTTCATTCTATGTCATTTTCTAATCAATTAACAATCAAAGTTAATTTTGATTAACTGTAAGGATCATATTGTATTGTTTTCAAAGGTTGAAGGAGATAGTTATACCAAAAATAAGTTTAATATCTCAAAAGCTTCCAAACTTATAATTTAACGGTCATTTTGCTCTTTTATATTTTTTTAATTTTTTTAATAGGTGGAAATTGAAATTTTTTTCTAGAGATAAGGAAAATACTATATATATTTTGGATAACGAAGGAATTGTAGAAGATATTAAACCAATTATTTAAGGACAGTTAAGTTGATTGAGTCAAAAACCAGTGGACAACAAAAGGAGAGAAATATCAAGAGCATGTGGCTCTAAGATTTTGACAGCAACAGAGAGTTTAATGAAGGATTTAGAGCTCCAAGCCCTGACGAGATGCAGATGTCGTCGCCGATCTCTCTCGCTCTCGCTAGCTCACAGTTTCAAAGCCGATCGATTTGATAATGAAGCAGAAGTTTCTATCCATTTTCCTTATGATTCATGCTGTTTCTTTTTGTTTGAGATTATATTTGTCGCTATATAGCTTTTTTCCGATGTTCTGGGCCTGTGCTCATTTCAGCAACCATTCTTTAGTTTACTTCTACATTTTTAGTTCCTATATATTTTTTCCTTAAATTTTTCTTAGCAAACTTAACTGCCATTTGAGAAAGTAATTAAAATTCAGCTTCAAACATAGAGACCCCTAAATGCCTTTTCAATGCTTAGATGATTTATTATATTTTCATTTTTTTCCTGTTCTGTGTTAGTATATGATAATATCTATAGAAGAAACTTGGACACGTACAACTGCCAATCTGTAGAAGAAATTGCGTTTCTTTTTTTTCACGTTAAAATTCATCTGGTACGGGTTTTTGGTGTCATGGTTTTGTTTTCAAGCTATGTGCCAATATATTTTGGTGTTATAGAGCCACGATGAATTAGGGCTTATTTAGTCTTTTCAAAAAATCATATATATTCTAAAGTACATATTATGATACTGTTCATCTACAGTTGGATGAACAAGACCATAGTCTTTTTTTTTTAAAAAAAAATCTGATTTTGTATGATAAAAGTTTATGTGGAACCTTTAATAAAATTTAAAAAATAGGTGTGGGACCCATAGTAAAAAATACTTGTAAATAAGAGACACATAAAAAAATATATATGTATGAGATCTAATATTTTTTTATAAATGTAGGAGATTTATTATTTATTACTTGTATTTTATATATGTATAAGATAATTATTTGTATATAACATACAAATTTAAATAATAAATTAAAAAATATAATACTTTATCATTTAAATTGATACTTGTATTTTGTATGTGTATAAAATAATTAATCATATATAACACATAAATTTAATTGTATATAACATATAAATTAAAAAAAAAGTATGGAACCTATAGCAAAAAATTCTTGTAAATATGAGACTCATAAAAAAATGTATGAAATCCAATATATGTATATATATTTTTCAAATGTAGGAGATTTATCATTTGTTGTTTATATTTTGTATATGTATAAGATAATTAATTGTATATAATGTACAAATTTAAATAATAAATTATAAAATAGAATATTTTATTATTTAAAGCATCAACTTATTCCCATTGGCTTTTATATTGAAGTTAATTTTAATCAATTCATACAGTTTTAAAAAATTAGTTAATTCTAATAATTATATCTAATTTAAAAAGTTTGAATTGAGATGTATTTATGATTAACATTTTATTTTTTTCCTAATTTAATGATACTATCATTTAATGAAGAGTCATTAACAAAAGATGCCATAAATACTTTTAAAAAATTATTTTTTTGCTTATAAAAATTAACAATAAACAATATGAAAAAATTGCTTATATTTAAAAATTGAGGAAATATATAGTAAAATTTTCCAATGAATTATATATTATAGAACTATAGTGATTTTGTGAGATATATAAGATTTGAATTTAATGATTGAAACAAATCCTATTACTTAATGATTGTTACATGCAATATAGTAATAATTGTTTAATTTAATTGAATTGTTGTAAGATATTTTGTCGCATAATATTATATACTTTTTTTCATTGAAAATGGGGTTATAAATATTAAATGTTGAACGTGTAATAAAAACTTTTTTTTATTGTAAATGTGGGCTACAGGAGAAATAACATAAAAATCAGGTGACTCTTTATCTCTCTCTCTCCCCCCTCCACCCCCCCTTTTCTTTTCTTTTATTATTTTTTTTTTCCCGGAAGTTTGCATGAAGATCGGAGTGATCCTCGCTTGATGGATTGACAGAATCTATAATATGTAACTGTGGTTTTTCACACTAGGCTCTTAACATCTTCTCACTTCATAGATGTTTATGAAAGATTTCATTTAGATGATATGGAAATATGTGAAGAGAAATTTTTAGAATATTTCTGGTAGTGCTGTGATGGACTAAAATTTGTTTTTAATCAAAAAAGAAACTGATGAAAATGTTTCAATGCCTACCTATTTTTCACTTTCTTGCTTTGCTTGCCTTCTAGGTATTTGCAGCAGAGCAGCTTGATGTTGCCATAATGGAGGTTGGATTGGGTGGTAAGTATGATACAACAAACATGGTTAAAAGCAAAAGTTCCGAAAAGCAAGTGATCTTTTGGCATTAATATCTTGAAGAGAAGCCGTGTTTTCAATGTCATTGCTACTCCTAGTTTAACAAGATCAATATGGGAGGTGTAATAAGGCAAAAATGTTGAGTTATTGGACTGCCCTAGTGTTGAAAGTCTAAAGAAAATGATGCTGGTATTCCAGCTTTTATTGTGCCTCAACCTTTATTTTACTTCTTTGACCCTATCTATAGGAGACAAAGGGAGAGTGTTTGCTTTATTCCTGTTTACAAGGCATTTTAATTATTATTATATTTATTTTTATCATTTTGCCCTCATTAAATGTAGAGAAGTTTATTAAATGTTAGAGTATTTTACTTTAAAGTATGTATATTTAATAGAGGTAAAGTTGAAAATTTATTAAATTTTTAAACAGAGTTAATAAAATTTAAGATTTTTTTAAGTTTTGATTAAAATTTTAAAAATAATTTATAAATAGGATGAGAGAGAGTACATTATTATTGTGCCATGTTGATTGTTTCAAATGTGGGGCACAGTTGCCTTGTTGGATACACATTTTTTTATGGCAAGGAAAATTATATTAATTAAAGATTGAGATTACATGGAAAGGGAAAAATAAGAAAGTTTTCATAAAGAAATTGACCAAAAGATACAACTGAAAAGAAAATTTTGGAGAAATGATTGCCACAATAATAAATGTCTCGATCAATTGACAATTGTGGGTTGCTTCTTGAGAAGATTCCTGGGCAAATAAGATTTTTTCGATCGCGTTGAATGAAAAGACTTGTGTTTCTACTCTTGGGGGAATCTAATCTAGTGTAGAAATGATTTAGTGAAGAACAATTCCAAGAGCCATGAGAGTTCGATTATGGATTCTGGTGTTACTTGTGAGAGTGGGATATCCACTTAACTCTGGAAGGATGTCCCTCTGTGGAAGCAATGAATAGAAGCCAAGTTTGCTGTCTCTTCTTCTTTTTGAAAATTTGCAAGATCCAGTCAGAGTTGAGCAGGGAGACCAAGCTTGCCTCGTTGGACTCACATGAACTGTTAATGTTGAGTTGGATTTGCATCTACTTCACATTTGCTTTGAAGTCTGCTACGATGTTCTTCATATTGTACATTTAGCAAGGAGGGCAAGCACGGTTTTTCTTTTAAATATGATATCTCCATAAAAGTTGGTTTAATTCAATTCACTTCCCTTATGTTTGGTGTTGCAAGTTGAACTCCTTGAATTAGGTGGTGTCAACTTGAGGGGGTGTTGGATTAGTCAAGATGATTAGTGTTAATTACCTAATTAGTTGGTGATTCTAAAATTTATATGAAAAGTATCACTTTGTATTACAGGTAAGGAGGTTAACTCCTACTTAAAGAGTGCGGTTAATATAAGTCCTTATCTAAGGGTTTTGGGTTTTGGTGTTGGTTTATCATATTTCAACCAATGATTATGTTACTCTTTTGTAAATTAGATTTGTCATCTTCATTGTTATTTGTTATATTGATTAATAAAAAGTTTCATTTTCTTTATGGTTAATATTCTTCTCCCTTTAACATTCCTCTGGCAATCTCCATCCTTTCCTTATCTCTTCTCTTCTCTTCTTTTCTTCTTCTTATCCCATCTCCATCCTGAATAATAAAATGAATGGTTTAGATTTATTTGTTTTTATAAAATTATTATCAAAAAATCTTATAAAAATAAAAATAAATTTAAATTATTAAAATTTGACTTGCACGGTTCACAATTATATACTATTATTAAAACTTTATATAAAATATATTTTTTTTACTTTATTGTAATTATAAATTGTATAGATCAAATTTTAACAGTTTAACATTATTTATTTATTTAATATAGTACTTTGGTAAGTATTTTATATAATAATTAAATTTAAACTATTCATTTTTCTAATCTAAGAAAGGAGATAGGATGAGAAGAAATGAAAAAGAAGAATGAGGAGAGGATTTAATTTCTCTATGTTGCATGATCTAATGATAAAAAGAAACAAAAAAATATAAGTAGTAAGTGGGAACAAGGGATATTATATTAGAAATTCCGAGCACAAAATCTAATACAAAATGTAGGGCAGTGATAAGAATTATTTGAGAGGTGAGTCTAAGAATTATTGTCAAACTCTTGAGTTGATTCTATGAATTTATCATTTTTATATTTTTAATTATAAAATCATGTTAACTCGCTTATAAACTCGATTTAAAATAAATTCGGTTAAACTCATGAGTTAATTCTCTAAATTTATCATTTTTATGTTTATAACTTATAAATTTGTATCAATTTATTCATAAACTCGTTGAGAAAGATATATATACTATGTAAAACTAAATTTATAGAAGCGGTGGGATTTGGTTTAATGAAAAATAAAACTAAAAAAAAACCAAAAATCAATATTAATAAAAAAGAAAATAAAAAATACCAAAAATAAGTTGTCATATTTTAAAATTTCTATATTGAATATAATAATTTATAAATGTAAATAAATTTAATTTCAATAATTTATATTTAAAATATATTTAAATTAAATTATGGTTATATTTTATATTTTACATTCTTTAATCATGTATTTTTAAAGGCTATTTATTAATAGAGATAAACTCTTATGAGTTTGCAATCCAAGTCTACGTTTCGAGTATACATTCCTATCACTAATTTATTTAACCTCGCAAGTTTAACAACCTTATTTAAACACTATTGTTTGAAGGGTCATTATTATAGCCTCCATTAATTGTTAAATCCCACTTGTTCTTCAAATACAAAATTGCATCCACGCACACATCCCATATTTTGTTGCAAGCAAAATATATGAACAACAATGTTGAGTAGGTTATGAAGAGTAAGATGAAGAGAATAAGAGCAATTTACCAAAGTGGTTAGCAACATAAAGTTGACAAAAGTCTAATGTTGATTATCGATGTTGAGGGTAAGGCGGTACAAAGGTGTTTGCATGAAGGGCATGATAAAAATTTGGAAAAGAAAGGCAAATTAATCTAAAGGTAAACTGGTCATTTCACTTAAGAGTTAGCGATGTTGTTTATCATTTGGCATTACCATTTGAAGTACATGTATTCATCACGTATTTCATATATTAATGTTGCAGAAATATTTAAATGATCATTCTCATGTGATTAAGATACAAGAGATTTAGATAGATCTAGATTTATCATACAAACCTATAACTATTTTAGATAGGCAAGTGAAGAAGCTACATGCATAGGAAGTTAAAAGTAGGAGGCATGTTAAATATTTGTACTTATTCAAAGACTGAGGTAATCAGTTATTGAAATTCAGATGACTAAATTTCTTAAGGGAGGGAGAATGTAATAGCCCAACAAAATTATTAATAATAATAATTAGTATACGAGAAATTTATATTAAGGTATTTTGTTTGCATTTTTATTTATTTTTGGCACACGCATGACCCTGGGGAGTGTGGCATGGTGGAGTTATGATAGTTATATAATTATTAGGTTTCAAGTTCGAACCCTCTCAATTAGAGTTGATAAACGGGCGGGCCTATGGGCTCGGCCCTTATGGGCCTAGGCCCTAAAGCCCGGTTACCCTAATTTTACTCTAAAATTGAAGCCCGGCCCTTATTTAAAGGGCTCAGGGCCGAGCCCATAAGCCCTAATAGAAATAAAATAAAATTTAACATTAAAATTTACTTAAAATATTTTAAAATTCAACATACATCTAACCAAAGTCTCACATAATCTAAAAAATAAACAAAAAATTTAAAAGTCTAAATAAGATGAAGACAAACATTATCATCAATCCTAATCAAGATCCCCCTTATCATCATCCAGAAATAAAATATTGGAACCCTCAAATGTAGGTCCACTCATGGAAGATGGAGGTAGAGGCTCAATATCAATTATCTCTGCAGCTTCTTCTTCATCATCACCTACAATAATTAGCAATTAAATTATGTCATTATCAAATATATATCTATATATATATCACAAGATAAAATATAAAAATTATCATAAAATGGCACAAAACCATTCAACCAATTGCGGGCACAAATCAATGCTTGCACATTATCTGGAAGGAGGCGGCAACGATACTTTGTGAGAATACGGGAGCCAATACTAAATGCTGATTCACTAGCTACTGTAGTGATCGGAATACTCAGAACATCACATGCCATCCTTGAAAGATTGGGAAATCATTGTTGATTAGTCCTCCACTAATGCAACACATCTAACTCTGGAAACTGGTGACCACCAAGGGAAGCTTTTTCCAAATAATAATCTAATTCAGATTTTCCAATGGAAGAAGTATCCCTACTCTTAAAATTAAGGAAGTCCTGCATATAAAAAAAAATCCAAGTGTATCAAATATGAAATTACAATTTATAAACTAACAACAATGAGATAAAAACTTACACCATAAGCTTGAGTTCAAGACATATTGGTTCCCTCTTCTTCTCTAACATCCTTCCACTAGTGCTTGAGCTTGGTTGACTTTGTGTTGGAGTTCAACTTAGTGTAAAATTAATGGAAGATCCACCCATTTCTTTATATTGATCAAACATACAATACAACTTTTGCTTGATATTATTAACTTTCATAAAGTAATTTACACGATCAATCAGTGAGTAAAAATACTTAATCACTTCAAGCTTTGCTTGTGGATCAAAAACACTTCCAATAGAAAGGATTACACTATAGTCACTCCAATACTTGTCAAATTTCTCCTTCATTTTAATCGCCATACTAGAAATCACAGGATCACGATTGCCAGTGGCTTCATTCAACAAAATCTCAATTTTGATATTTGCCCAAAATACATATTTGAGGTAGGATAGGATGTGCCAGAAATTAAAGTTGTAATGATTGCAAATGGCTGTAAGAAAGTGCACATTTCCTCTGCTTTCCTCCATTCTTCATTCTACAGGCAGTGTTTAAAACTAGTGTCACGACAAGACATGCAAACAAAAGCTCTTTTATATCTAATTCCACTATCAAGCATATCATAGGTGGAATTCCATCTAGTAGGCACATCTAATCGCAATCCTATTGAGGTGTCAATGCCACCAACTTGCTGAATGCATTGCCTGAAAGTCTTCATCCTAGACTCTGACATCTTAACATACTTAATGCTTTCTCGAATTTTATTTATCGCAACATTTGTTACCTTCAAACCTTCTTGAACTATCAAGTTCAAAATATGTGCACAACACCTCACATGAAAAAATTCCCCACCACAAAGTTATTTTGCAAAACCAACCTCTCTTTCAAGATTTCAGCCATACAATCATTTGCAGATGCATTGTCTAAAGTAATTGTAAAAACTTTCTTTTCAATCCCCCACTCACACAAGCTCTTAAAAACTTTGATAGCTAATTCATGTCCAGAATATGGAGGTTCCATATTACAAAAAGAAAGTATTCTACTATTAAGTTTCCAATTTTCATCCACAAAATGAGCTGTCAAGCAAATATAACCTTTAGATGTTACAGCAGTCCAACAATCAGAGGTCAAACAAATTTTGCTAGGACTCTTTGATAAAATCACTTTCAACTTCTCTTTCTAGAGCTCATAAAATCTCCTAACATCTGACACAGCAGTTTTCCTACTCATAATCTTAACATCAGGATTACATTCCTTAAGCAGCTGTCTTAAAAGAGGAAATTCAACAAAGGAATATGGCAAATCATGTTCAACAATCAACATCCCCAACAACTCCCGAATACGTGTATTATTGATTTGTCTAGGCCTAACATTGCCTTCATTATCTAACATCATTAAACCTATATTATGAAACTTTGGAAGAGCCACACACTGTTTAACATGTCGACTTAGATGTGAAGTACCATGATTTCCACCACTTACTAACAAAGTGCCATAACCATTACACTTTGCTTTTATTGCTCCCTCTTCATTAACCACTTTAGAAAAGGACTTCCAAACAACTGAAGTGTAACTTTTAGCTTTCTTAGTTGGTTTCTTATTGAATGTAGTAAATTGGGTGGGAGTTGATTCTCTATTACTTTCCTCCTCGACTAACTTCTTACTAGTTTCATTACTTTTGGCACTAGATGATGACATACTGCAAACAAGCATAAAACATACAATTAAAAATAATAATAAAATAACAGAACAATATTAAGGCCTAATTTATCAGGATTAGGAATAAAATCATATAATTAAAATTAAAAATAAACTAACAGCATTCAAAGCATATCAAGATAGAGGAGGCAGAGGATTAAAAATCAGGAATCAACAATTGAAATCGAGACCAGAAATAATCAAAAACTAGGAATCAGCAATCACCAGATCAAAAGACAATCAGAGCAGCAACCAACACTAAATAACCAAAAGCAAATCAAGATAAAGGAGGCAAACCTAAAAGGCGAGAGGAGGAGGAGACCACGGCGAGACTGTAATTGTGAGGCTGAGTTAACTGAAATTGAGAGGCGAGAGGGAGAGGAGACCATGGCAGAACGAGCTCGAGACTGAGATTGTGAGGCACCAACAAGCTCGAGACTCTGAGACTGAGACTGAGAGGCAAGAGGCGAGACTGTGATTGAGGACTACGGCAGATTGTGGCAGAGATGATTTCGAGACTGTGACTGATTGCTACAGAGATAACCTCGAGACTGAGAGGCAATCGGTGAGACTGTGACTGCGGTGGAGACAAGCTCGAGATTGAGACTAATACTGAGAGGCGAGCGCCGAGACTGTGACTACAGCAGAGAGTCAGAGATGAGCTTGAGATTGAGACTAGAGTCGGGAAATGACACTGACTGCGAACTACGATACAGAGGAGCTCGAGAACTGAGATTGAGAGGCTGAGAGATGATAGGAGGAGCTGAGAGTGAGAGCCTGAGAGTCTGAGATGAGACGAGAGTTGAGAGGGTGGAGAGGAGGAGAGGCTGAGACAATTCTGAGAGTGAGAGACTGCTGGACCTGATCTGCTGCGTGTGGTGTGCCTGTATGGTGGAGGCGTGGAGCATTACTGATTGCTCAAACCCTGCCTACATTGTAGGGTTTCTTTTGGACTTTCAAACCCAATTCTCAAATCCAATCCAACTATAATATGAAAGCTAAAAAAATAAAACGGGCTTTATGGGCCGCCCGGGCCTGAGCCCTTTTTTCAGGGCTTAAAAGGGCCGAGCTTCGAAGCCCAATTACCTTAAAAAATACTAAATTTTCAAGCTCAAACCCTTATTAAAACAGGCTTCAATGGGTAGTCCGTCAAGCCCAGCCCTTATTCCCGGCTCTACTCTCAATGCAAGAACAGAAATTTTATTTGGCTACTAGTTTGACCAGAAATTACATTATGCCCTCATCCCTTTCTATTTTTGTTTTGCTTTCCTGATTCATTTTACACATTTTGCATCAATTGAGATGGCAAGGGAGAGCTCGTCTAGAAGCTTCATCCATCATCCTCCAACCTCTAATCTCTTCGTCATTCATACTCCCCTCCATCGCCAAAGAGGGGGTGCGCCAGACTCTTCCTCCTCCTCTTTTATTCACGTTGCCAGATTCTTCTTCCCCTACTCTTTACTCTTACGTCGGGCCCTTTTATTCTCTTTCCGTCTTTTCGATTATTGAAGAGGGATCTGAGAGTCATCGTCCGTCCATTCGTCCGTCACACTTCAAGATTAATACTGTTAAGGGAGTTAGTTTGTTGTTGTAGGAGTTTCGAATGGTGGTCGTCTCCTCCCCTACAGCATCATCGTCTTTCTTCTGTCTCTATTTTCTTCAAGTGCGTCCAGTCTCTCCCTTTACTCCTTGTTTATTTTGTGTGGGTGTGTTTAAATGGTGAAAATTGTAATAGTTGTTTCCTTTTCTTGCTTCGTGAAGAATGGGGAAGATGAGGATTTGATTTTTCTTGAATTATGGCTGATTGATTGATCAAAGAAATAGAATTTAGGAGGTTGATTTATTTAAATATTGATGTTAGAGAATTTCTAGGAATGGAAGTGGATGGGAAGAGGCTTGGTATTAGTTTAAGGATTGTGCTCATAAGGAGTTCGATAAAATGCCCACTAGAGGAGCTTTGCTTAATTATGCATTTTATGAAATTTTGTTAATTATGGTGAGAAGCATGATTGATTCAAATTTTATTTAGTTGATTTTTAGCTTGAACATTATAAAAAACTTGATTTTAAGATATTGTGTGGTAGTTGAATTTTAAAAGTTTTATGTTAGTTAATCTGTGACTGTGATATTGTTTTATCGTTTAGTTTTGAGGATGTATTTAACATGTAAGACAAAATAAGTGAATGAAATATGATAAAATTCATTGTGGGTGGTGATTATAGACTAGAGTATTGCTTTACAACTTAAATTGGGGATGTACTTAAGGTATTCAAGAAAATAAGTAATATATGAATGGTGGACTGATAGAGTATTTGCTAGTGGTTTGACACACACTCTTAATTAATAATTACCTATGGTAAACTTTGTGATTAAAAAGATGCTGTTAGGAATATTGAATCACTTGAATTAAATATTGGTTGTGTTAATGTTGGAACATGGTTTATCAAACTTATGGAAAGTTTATTTAGACCTTATTATTGTTATAGGATGTTTGGAAAAAAAGAGACTCAATTGAGGTTGTAAGGAGTGAATTTTGAACATTGAGAGTACTATAGGTAAGTGGATAACATCTCAATCAATTTCTATATTAGCAAATTTTCTTCTATCAAAATATTGTTTTCAACTATTTGCAATTATCAATATGTATATTTTTCTTGCATTAGCTATTTTTATTAATTAAATTGTTTTATTTCTTGAAATCATGGTATATACTTGAAAGATTGATGAAAATGCTTTTACATATTCTAGTACTCATTTTTTCGATAGAGATAATCCTAAAAATTGGTGAAAGAGTTTGAGATATTAGTTATAAATTTTCATATTTAAAAAGGATAATTATTTTAATTAGTTCACGCGAGTTTGATACTGATAAAAGAAATTTATATGTTGAAAAATGATTATTTTCTTGCATGTTTGAAAATAATTTTTCAAAGAGACTATATGCAAAACACTAGTTGTTAATGGCAGCTTCGTTAGCCTTTGGCGCGTCATGATCAATGACTAGTTACTTTGATTTTCGTAAGCTATGTTCTCATATTTGTTATTCATGGACTTTGTACCCACGTTTAATTTCATGGCTTCGAGTCACATTTGGTTAACATTATTCTCGTGGACTGTGTGTTCATATTTGTTTTGTAGCTCAGGTTGCATTTTGTTACTTACCCTCGTGAATTGTGTGTCCACGTTTGGTTCATGACTTCGGCTGCATTTGATTACTTACCCTCGTGGACTGTGTGTCCACGCTTGTTTTTGTATCATAAGCTGTGTTTGGTTATTTACTCTCGTTGACTGTGTGTCCGCATTTGTTATCTATTCTTCAAGTCCTCAAATTTAATTGATTTGTGAATAAACACACTTTATTGATTTTAAATAGTGAATGTTACTATTTTTACCTACTTTCTTAATTTATTTTATTTTACAAGATCCAGTTTTAAGGTTCTGTCATTGCAAATTTATTGGTTCGGTAATTTTTTAAAGCTATATAGAATTTCTTAATCTTTGAATTCAAGTATTATATTTTATTGATGTTTTTCCTTAAAAAAATTGTGCACCAATTTATTTGATGAATTTATTTATCTTGAATTTTTTAATTTTTTTTATTGAAATGTTATTCACTGAAAAAATATTTTTGGTCTTAAACAATGTAACCAGCTTGCATTTCTTGAGGATCATTGAGAGGCTCATTATTGCATTGACTAGGAGACCTTATGAGAATATCTTCCTTTTTTATGTAAATATTTAATTGTGCGTTATCTTGAGATTATGTTTTTAGGTGTTCCACGATAACTATGAATAAGATCCTAATATATAATCTATTTTGTTTGGCTGCTGTGATGGAGCAAAGTTTTGTATTGCTAATTTGGTTTTGTAAACGGTGGCTGTAGAGATTTTAGGAAGTCCTAATTATAGGGGGTTTTGTTGAAATTTTTATAGAAAATTTAGAATTATTTTGCTAAAAAAATGTTGCAGTGATTTTTATTTCCATTTCTAATACATTAAAATATTAAATTAGAGTTTTTCTTTGATTAAGGCTTAAGGGGTATGTATTTATGCTCATATCCTTGTGTCAGTCACGTCAAATTTTTGAGACATTTGGTGTCTAACTCTTTATAGAAAATAAATTTGAGTATGAAACTTGTACCATTAACTAGAGTTAAGAGAAAGTTTCATGTAGACACTAAAATCACCTCAATCGAATATCGGATAGAAATTTGGGATGTGTCGAAAATTTGCTCCCAGTGCTATCATATGACAAAAGTTGTTTGCTATCATATTTCGTGCAATGTATCGCGATGCATGGCACTTCACACCACAGCACATGGCACAAAAACGATTTGAGCCATGGCATGTTGACCCTTAGTCACGGAACATGTCACGTTTTCTACATAAATTATAATTTTGAGTTTTAAAACAAGTGTGTTGCATCACATTTGATTTTTTGACTTTCGCATTATTTTGAAACTATGATTTGACCATATGAAGGTATTTTAGGAGATTTTTATGTTGAAAGTTTGGGGATTCCATAGTAAAAGATTTGAAATCACTGCTCCCAATTGTTTATATGCATCCCATTCGAAATTTGAAAAATTTGATTCTATTATAAATAAATTATGAAAACTTGATAATCCTTATAGGTTTGGTCCCTTAATTACCTTGTTGTTGGTGTTATTGGTGGTTATTTTATGAGGAGATTATAATACAGACTAGTTAAGTTCAAGTCCCTCGAAGAGCAAGTAGGACAATCCTGAATTAACTATGAGATAGTGGTTACTTCTTGATTCCAACGGTTAGTGCCAATACAAGGTTTTGATTCTAATGGTAACCTCTTGTACCATGTAGATTTATCAATCTACCCCTCTCCCTAGATGAACTCCTGTCAATAAACATGCTATGCACATATTGACACTTAACATGCCATTTTGACACAATTCATAACCTCACATCATATTCACATTATTTTCTCACTTCAACATACTCCTCTTATTATGCATCACATATTGCATATTTTCATAATGTCATTTTTACAAATCATCATCATGAATCATGATAAATATGCATTAATATTCCAGATAATTCAACACATCGCCACACACACAATCATCAAATTGCCAAAGTTTTCATCAAAGAGTTTTCAAAACATCCAACAAGTTCTAAACAAACTCATTCCACAAATAATTAATTAACATACACCTATACAAACAAGATTTTTCCCAATTACATTAAGCCTTTGAGAGGTTTACCTTTTAAAATAACCACTTTTAAATCTTCTTTTCAAGCTTGAATGATGCCAATACCAATATTCTACACTGAAATCATAAGAATATTTATTATTGCCTCATATTTAGGCAATTTTCAACATTCTAACTTCACATCCTACCTTAATCAAAATCATAAACTCAATCCCAATCATACCCAATAGGTTTATTATGTTTCAATAACTCACATTGGTATTAATGAGCCATTAAACCATTATTAATGGCTTCAAGAAACACTTCTAACAATCTTATTTATTGCTATTTTAGTGCATTAATGGTCTCCAACAACTATCAACTCTCAAAATCATTAAGGTAGGGTTTAAATAATCTAAATAACCCTTATTAGATCCATTTTAGATAATGGGTTCGGACTTATAGCTTAAAGGGATCAAAAATCAATCTCTCACTCAAACCCTAACTTTATTCCTTATAACAATGGAAGGAAAGGGAAGAGAAAGACATAATGTACTTACTTTATGAGTTAGGAAGCTTCAAAATATCTCAAATGGGTTTCACTTTCATGCCCTAACAGAGCAATGAGCGTGCCTTTTGTTTTCTCCCTCTCTTCTCTTCAAATTTTTCTAATAGACATAAATTGATTGAGCCAAAATTTTGGTCATGCACTATAGTGCACACAGCCCATGCCATGGCTCTTTATTGTGGTTTTACCTTTATGTACCATGATAAATGTTCCTTACACCATAGCATATGGCACATAGGACCTTCCTTCTATTCTATCTCCACTTTCAATGCTTGGATGGCCTGACTTCACTTCAAACTCACATTTAGGGCTGAAGTCACAATCAATTACATCAATTAGACCTCTCTAGCCACACATCACATTAATTCACTTAATTATCCTCATTAAGCTTAATTAACCAGGTTTATATTTTTAAGATGTTACAAACTGTGGTAAGGGAGCTTGAATTCATCATATTTGATTAGAAATCAATTTCTTTCATTCTTTTGAGATCCCATGTCTCTGGCACGCCTCATGACACCTTTTTTTGTTTTTGCCGAACAGGTACATATAAACTAAGTTGGCCTCATTCATTACATTCTTTTCACCACAAGTATGATTTTTTCTATCAACTAGATTACTCCCTAATTAGTCACACATTTGTTGTGGTACTCTTTATAATTTAATTATTTCTTGCAGTAAGCATTTGAAAGAGAACACTATCGACCCAAAGTTAGTTAGACAAATAAAAGAAACACTTGATGAGGTTAATCCATTTGTACAATAATATCGATTAGCTTCTTCGATGATTAGGGGTTGTAGTCACAATAACGTTAAGTTGTGCTTAATTAGAACTAGAGAATAAGATGGCCGTACATATAATTTTCCAACTGCTTATGAGGTTGCAGTGTTGGTTATTAGTGATTTTGATATGAATTTTCATAGGAGGGATGTCATTGTTAGAGTTAGCAAGTTCTATGCAACGTATCAATAAGTTGCATGCATCATATCTACCTATACAATATCCAATCCTATTTTTTAAGGAAGATGAGGGTTATAGAGATGATACTGAACATCATAAAGGTAGTTATAGTTGATCTAAGAAGAAGAAGAAGAGAGTTAGTATAAGAGAGTACTTTACATATAGATTAATGACAAGGGACAATGAGATATCAACCTTACTCCAAGCTGGAAGATTATTTCAACAGTTTATAGTTGATGATTACATAATGCTTGAGTCATATGGATTACTTTAAGTGACAACACATCAAAAGGAGCTTAGGTTTGAGTTGTACCAAGGTTTACCTGATGCTTTACTAAGTGGTAAAAGAAGTCCATCATCTACTGGAAGGCATATAATACTTCCTTCATCATTTATAGGTAATGCACATTATATGATTCAAAACTATTAAGATGTTGTGGCTATATGTAGATAGGTAGGATATCCTGATTTGTTTATCATCTTCACGTGCAACCTAACTTGACCAGAAATAACTAGATTTTGCAAACATAATGCATATTCTCCATTTGATAGACTAGATATTCTTTGTAGAGTATTCAAAATGAAGCTCCAAGTTCTCATGAAAACTATTCGGAATAATAAATTATTTGGCACTATTCATGCAAGTTTGTACTTTGCATTTAACTTTATATATTAGTTATATTATATGAGTAATTTAATTTTTTTATATTTTTAATGTGTTTATTCTTTATTTATTATTTACTTACAGAGGTGTATACTATTAAGTTTTAAAAAAGAAGACTTCTGTATGCTTATATTCATTTCTTGATAAACATGATAAGTTGAAAGATTTCAATGAGATAAACAAGTTAATTTTTGCTGAAATTCTTGATAAGGAGTCATCTCCAATATTGTACGAGCTTGTGAAGAAGTATATGGTTCATAGTCCTTGTGGTAGATCTTGTAATGCCCTCACTGACATTACTATTCAACCTTTCACACAATCTACCAATCAATATAAAATCATTTTTTTAGGATCCTATTATAAAAGTTTTGAAATTACTTCAAAAAAAATGATTTAAGTTATATTAATCAACATACAGCAGAATCATTTAATCAGGAATCTCAAAGGAAGCTAACTTAAAACACTAAAACTTGCACAAAATATGAGTCATGCATCGTGGCTCATGCCACATATGCTATGCCATGTGTCACAAAGACATTGGCATCACACTCTATGCCATGCATTGCGGCATATTGACATATAAACCGTGGCACACATTAGAATTTGCTGTCAAATAATAGATTTTGATACAAATTTCAAACATGTATAGTTTTCACACCTAATGTCCGATTGGGGTGATTCAAGTGTCTACATGAAGTTAGTTTCACAATCTAATCAATGACACCTATTTCATTTAAACCCAATATTTTGTTTAAAATTTGAATAACCAAGTGTATTTTGATTATTTTAAGTCAAAATTCACCATTTGAAACTACAAGTCATTGACTATTTTTAGGGCTTTGACCATATTAAAATGTACAAATCATACTTGATAGAGTAATTGTTCATGCATTAATGCACATATACACACTTTTGGGCTTTCGATTGCCTGTAACACAATTAGGCCTAACTATCAAATTTCTCATTTCATTCCATAGAAATGGCTAAACTTCCCCAAACATCATACATACTATAATTCCATTCATATACATACTCATTCACTAGCCCACATTTTCATTTTCACCGCATTCAAATATACACATAATGGGCTAAGATACCAAATCACCACATACACAAACATTCACAACGTTATGCACATATACTAAATCCTATGATAACTTATATATACAAATAACTTATATATTAATCATTACATCAATTCTTACAATAGGCTTCTTAGAGAAATCCCTATTCCTGACCCAATTCTTTTCCCTTTGGACCACTACTGCTAAAACCTAAAAAATATAAATAACTATAAGTGAGATCAAAATCTTAGTAACCAATATAGCTCGTTTAATGATCATTAATATAAATAACTACATAAATTAAACAAAACCAAATATTAGTTTATATATATAGTATAATAGTTTTCCTTTTTTAAAACCTTTACACACACAATCGCGTTTATTAGTATGATCATTTATCCACCAATTCTTTAAAGCTCCCTGACACGAAATCATAGGCTTTATTAGACCAATTTCATATTAACCTGAGTGCACATTTAATGGTGGAAATACTCGACCAAAGGTAATCTATCCCACCTCCGGACTATGATTTTCCTCATCTCACACCCTTATGAAAGAGGCATCATTAACTCCTAACCACACCCTAATGGGCACTAAGATATTGTTAAACTACCCGAATGTCTCATGATAACAGTCCCAATATAATATTGTACTAGATGTCCTGTGGTACAAGCCTAAATATAATGCTGCACCAGATGTCCCATAGTGCTAACCTAACTATATGGATTTGTTTATACTATCTCCATATACTCACATCCACACATGCCTTGGGTGAACTCTCACCCTTTATGATCATACTTTTTACACATTTCTACATTTCACACACAAATGCAAGTATATATATATATATATATCAATCAATGCCGATACCCATTTGAAATTCATTTTCACAAATTGATTTCATGCTAGAACCATTTACCTTACAGAACCATTCATATAAAACTTACAAACAACGAATTCATAATTGCACCTTTATTTATACACAGTTACAATAGTTACTAAACACAAAAAAACTATATGATTATGTCAACATTTCTCTTCGCGATAAAGGGTTAACGATATTCTTCAACCTTAATTCAAGCTTCTTCTTGCTATTACAACATGTCACACGCAAAATCTACACAAAATTGACAACCCAAAGTCAATTATCCTATTAACTAATAGTGTCAATTACAGCAATTAAATGTCTAATCAATCCTACTATCAATTCTAAGTCTGTTCCCACCTACCTGATGACTTCTAATATTTTAATGAATTTAATAGTGTTTTTAATGCAATTGGAAGTCATCTTGTGGAATTAATTAGCAAATATATGATTAAGTGGATAATTATTTATGAGATTTGAGGTAGATAAAATCCAACACAATTGTTGAGGTTAGTAGATTAATTATGGCATTAAATCTGAGTGTTATTCATATAGAGAGGCTCAACTTATGGGCCTAAAGCTGATAATTTTGAAGCCCACAAGAAATTAAATTCTATCTAGTGATGTTGTAGCACAAATTTTGGATGTCATGACATCAGATCAGTTTTTAGCAAAACATACAGCTTCACTTAAAATTGTGTTTTAAGGGTTTCTGGCTTTTATTTTCACTCCAGTTTGTCATTAACCAGCAGCTGCACGTCCAGGGAGCATTCTAAGGTGGAGAAAGAGTTGGAAAAGCTTAGGGAACACTTGGATTTTGCAATTTGTGATAGAAATCATCCTTCCTAAGCTTTCTTCTCCCTTTTCTCTACATTTTGATGTACCTTTTGCTGAATATTATTACTTCATGCTATTTTAATAATTGTTAGTGGCTGAACACATTTGATCTAGAGTAACTATGAACTTGTTGGTGGATTAGAACTTGTTTTTACCCATTGGTTATGCTTAATATTAATTTTAGTTGATTAATCTTGCATTAATTTGTCTATTGAATGTTTGGCCATCATTAAATATGAATTTGGGTGTTGGGGTTTTTCCATGACAAAGAGGAATCTCATTTGAACCTTTAGATTGAGTAATATGAGATTAGACTATGATCTAATTTGTAATTAGGATAGAAATATATCTAATTATTTCATATAATCAAATTAGAGTGAGTTGGAATTAAAGTTGCCTCTTGGATAATTTTATTAGAAATAACATAATTAATTTAAGAGAGAGGGTTATTTCATATTCGAAAGGCCCGTATAGCCATTAATGCTCTAGATTAACAAAATTAGTATTAAAATTAATTAATTGGGTAAAAAGCAAGATCTATGAAGCTAGCAAGGGATTAGTGACTCTAGGTTGTATTGCACATTTGTAGTTGTTGGATTGGGAATCTCATTACATTTTATTCATTTCACTTTTAAATTTTACTTAGTCAATTGCTTTTAATTAGTTTTGCTTAACGTGAGCAAAAATGAAAAATTTATTGGCTAATTGCTATTATGCTTAATTCCTTGTGGGATCGACCTTGATGCACTATTATATTACACTTTAACCCATACACTTGTGGTGAAACATTTTTTGTGCATCAAGTTTTTGGCACCGTTGCTGGGGAATCTAGGCAATTGGTGATTAGCATTAGAGGACCTTAAGTAGTTTTTGCTTAGGGTTTTATTTTTTTATTTTGTTTTCTTTTGTTTTGTTCAATTAGATCCTTAATCTTTTCTTGTTCTTGCAGGACTATTTTGCATGCCATGCAGGGCTAAGTCAAAAAAAACACCTGTGAGAACAAGGAGTCTCAGAAATCTTGGAAGCTAGTTCACCTTACACTTAACCTCCAATTGGTGAAAAGGTTATAAATGAAGAGATGGCTAAGGATGAAAATGACAGGCTATATGTCACTAATTTCTTGGATGGACAAGTTAGAGGATATTAGTTTGGGATTAAAGTGCTTGACTTCCAAGCTAATAACTTTGAGATTAAGCAAACCATGCTTAAGATAATTGAGATGAATAGGCAATTTGTGGGAAATCAAGATGAGGATGCTAATAGACACTTGGTTAATTTCATTGACATTTGTGACTCATTCAAGCAAAATGGAGTTCCTCAAGATGTCATTTGTCTCTAAGTCTTCCTTTACTCTCTACAAGGAAAAGCTAAGGATTGGCTCAACAATTTGGATGAAGGTAGTGTCTCATCATGGAAAGAAATGGAAAGTAAGTTTAAATCTAGATTTTTCCCACACAACAAGATGGTTGATTCTAGAGCCAACATTCTCAATTTTAATCAACAATTTAGTAAACATTTGTATGAAGCTTGGGAAAGGTTCAAGCAATTGGTGAAGTAAAGTCCAAGGCATGATCAAGAGAAATGGGTTTTGAATTTGATTCAAGTCTTTAGTAGCCAGTTGATACCAAAATCCAAGTCTAAAATGAATTCAGTCACTAATGGTGAGATTACAAAGCAATTAGTGAACTGTGTCTGGAACTATTTAGATGATCTCCTTGCTGATTACATTCAAAACAATAATGACAGAAGACCTGAGAGACCACTAGAAAGAGTTGCTGATGACTCTTCATCTTCACAAATGGTAACTATGCTTCAGACTTTGAGTAAAAGATTTGATCACTTAGAAGCACGTGTTGATCGAAACAATAGTAGGCCTATATGAGCTCATGCCATATATGCTCAGTGTGATTATTGTGAAGATGCATATGAAACTAACCAGTGCCATCTATCTTAACAGATTAAGACAGTAAAATATGCTAGAAATTATCATGGTAATAATCAAGTCAACCCATTTTCAAACACTTACAATCCTAGGTGGTGTTAAAATACCAACTTTTCTTGGAGAAACAGTGCAACCCTCAATCAAGCTTCATCTTCTGGTGTAAAGCCAATCATTCCTTCGGGTTTTCCTCAAGTTAAAAAGCAGTCTATTCCTATTCAAGAGCTGAAAGTTGACTTAAAAGATATGATGGCTAAGTTGATGAATTCTCAGATTAAGAGCAATCAAGAACAAGCGGCCATTAATGCAAGAGTTGATTCATCCCTTAAGAATTTTGAGGTTCAAATAGGGTAAATTGCAATTGCTGTGACTACACTTCATAAAGGAGGATTGCCAAGCAATACAAAGACTAATCTTCATAGATAAGGAAATGAGGAGTGTAAGGCAATTACTTTAAGGAGTGAAAAGCAATTATCTAAAATTTCCTCTCCTACACCTAAGTCTATACCTAAGTCAAAAGTTGATCAAAGTAAGCAAGAGGTATCTTCTATGCCTCCTAAAGCTAAAATTGTGATTGTTGAAGATGACATTGAGAAGGAGTCTTTAAAAGAGGTAGTGAAAACATCTAAGAAAAAGGGATTGACTAGTGATTATCTTACTTGAATGCCACCCTTACCATTCCTTCAGATTTTAAAAGAAGGCATTAGAGGAGCAATGCAAGAAATTCTTGAGAATTTTCAAGCAATTGCACATTAACATTCCTCTCATTGAAGCTTTAAAACAAATGCCTCAATATGCTAAATTCTTGAAAGAGATGTTGAGAAAGAAGCGAAGATTGGGTGAGTATGAAACAATTGCGCTTATTGAAGAGTGTAGTGCAATTCTCTTGAACAAGCTACCTCCCAAATGCCATGATCCAAGTAGCTTCTCAATTTCTTGTGTGATTGGAGACAAATTTTAAGGTGAGGCATTATGTGATTTAGGCTCAAGTATCAACTTGATGCCACTTTTTGTGTTTAGAAAATTGCAACTTGGTGAAGCTAGTTCCACTTCAGTGACTATTTAATTGGTCGATAAAAGTTTGGCTTTTCCTAAATGTAAAATTGAGGATGTTTTGGTCAAGGTTGATAAATTTATTTTCCCTGTTGATTTCATTGTCTTAGATTGTGATGAAAATAGGGATCTCTCACTCATTGTGGTTAGACCATTTTTAGCTACAGCACGAGCTCTAATTGATGTTGAGAGAGGAGATATCAAACTTAGAGTGAATGATAAAGAATTTAGCTTCAATATACACAAAGCAATGAAGTATCCCAGGGAATTTGAAATTTGTTCTAGAGTGGATATTCTAGATGAGGTAGTTCGAGAGACTTTGGAATCCTTTGCTGTAAAAGATTCACTACATGCTATATTATTGGGAAATGATGTGGTTGGAAATGATGATATTGTTCAATGTAAGAAGCTTCTTCAAGCATCTCTTTACTATCTCAATTTCAAAAAGGTATTTAGATCTTTGGAGTTAGAATATAGACAAGTTCCATCCCTAAAACTCTCAATTGAGCAAGCACCAACATTAAAGCTTAAGCCTTTGCCACCTCACCTCACCTCACTTATGTTTTATTTGGGTGAATCTAAGACATTTCCTATTATCATCTCTTCTGCTTTATTTGATGATCAAAAAGAGAGATTACTAAGAGTTATTTCAAATCACAAGCAAGCTTTGGGGTGGACAATTGCAGACATTAAAGATATAAGTTTCATCTATTGTGATGCACAAGATTTTGTTAGATGAAGATCATAAGAAGTCTGTTCAAAATCAGAGAAGACTGAACCCTGTGATGAAAGAAGTGGTCAAGAAGGAAATACTCAAGTGGGTAAATGCTGGGATAATATATCTCATTTCTAATAGTGCATGGGTTAGCCTGGTATAATGTATTCTTAAGAAAGGAGGAATGACAGTTGTTAGCAATAAACAATATGAGTTAATTCCGACCCAAACAGTCACTGGATGACGCATTTGTATGGATTGTGAGTAGTTAAATGATGCCACAAGAAATGATTACTTTCCTTTTCCTTTCATTGACTAGATGCTAGATAGATTGGCTGGTAAGGAGTTCTTTTGCTTCTTAGATAGTTATTCAAGTTACAATCAAATTACTATAGATCCTGAAGACCAAAAGAAAACTACCTTTACATGTCTTTATGGCACATTTTCCTTTAGAAGGATGCCATTTGGTCTTTGCAATGCACCTGCTACCTTCCAAAGGTGCATGATGAGAATCTTTTTTGATATGATTGAAGAAATTATGGGGGTGTTTATGGATGAATTCTCTATTTTTGAAGAATCTTTTGAGAATTGTTTGTCAAATTTGGCAAGAGTCTTGAAAAGATGTGAGGAGACTAATCTAGTACTAAATTGAGAAAAATGCCATTTTATGGTAACTAAAGGTATTGTTTTGGGTCATAAAGTCTCCAAGAAGGGTCTTGAGGTGGATTAGGCTAAAACTTCAATCATTGAGTGGTTACCACTACCCACTAATGTGAAGGCTATGAGAAGTTTCTTAGGGCATGCTAGCTTTTATCGTTATTTTATCAAGAACTTTTCTAAAATTTCAAAGCCTTTATCTCACCTACTTGAAAAAGACACTCCTTTCAATTTCAATGAAGACTGTACAAAAGCTTTTGAAGAGCTTAAGAGTCAATTAATTTCGGCTCCCATCATTGTGGCTCCTAATTGGTCACTTCCATTTAAAGTTATGTGTCATGCAAGTGACTATGTTGTTGGAGCTGTTCTTGAACAAAGGCATGAGAAGATTTTTCATCCTATCTACTATGCAACCAAGACTTTAGCTGGAGCACAGGTAAATTATTCAACTACTAAAAAAGAAATGCTTGCTATTATTTTTACTTTTAAGAAGTTTAGAGTTTATCTGATGGGTGCTAAGGTTATAGTTCACACTGATCATATTGCTATTAGATATCTTTTGTCTAAAAAAGAATCTAAACCTAGGCTCATTAGATGAGTGTTGTTGTTACAAGAGTTTGATGTGCAAATAGTTTATAGGAAAGGAACTAAAAATTAAGTTGCTGATCACTTGTCTAGACTTGTGCATAATTCTCATTATGATACTAATATATTGATTGCTGAAAATTTTCTTAATGAGCATTTATTTGCTGTTAGCACATTTGATTTGTCATAGTATGTGGATATTGTGAATTATCTTGCATGTAGAGTGTTACCTCCTGATTTGAAACCTTTTCAAAAGAAGAAATTCTTGCATGATGTTAACTTTTACATTTAGGAAGAACCATTTTTATTCAAAAGATATGCTGATTTGATCATTAGAAAATGTGTTTCTGAAATAGAACAAGAAGCCATTTTACATGCATGCCATGCATCTTTATATAAGGGGCATTATGGGGGGCAAAGGACTACATCTAAAGTTCTTGAATCTAGATTTTATTGGCCTTCTTTATTTAAAGATGCTTACCATTTTGTTACTAAGTGTGATAGATGTCAAAGGACAAGTAATATTTTAAGGCGACATGAGATGCCTCAATCTGAAATTTTAGAAGTGGAATTGTTTGATGTATAGGGGATGGATTCATGGGACCATTTCCTTCTTCAAGAGGCAATCAATACATAATTGTTGCTGTGGAGTATGTGAGCAAGTGGGTGGAAGCTATGGCTTGTCAATCCAATGATGGCAATACTGTGATCCGGTTCATGAAGAACATCTTTACAAGGTTTGGCACTCCTAGAGCTATTATCACTGATGAGGGAACTCATTTCAATAATAAGCAATTTAAAGCTCTTTTATCAAAATATGGAGTTCACCACCGGATGTCTCTTGCTTATTTTCCACAAACCAATGGCCTTTGTGAGCTAACCAATAGAGAGATTAAGCGGATATTTGAGAAAATAGTGGGACTTACTAGAAAAGATTGGTCAGACAAGTTAGATGACGCTCTTTAGGTATATTATACTGCTTTTCAGACTCCAATTAGGATATCCCCTTATCGCTTGGTATTTGGTAAAGCTTGCCACTTGCCTCTTGAGTTGGAACATAAAGCTTAATGGGCAATTAAACAACTGAATATGGATTATAAGCAAGCTGGTGCCTCAAGGATTTTGCAATTGAATGAGTTAGAAGAGTTTAGATACCATGCTTTTGAAAGTATAAAGTTATATAAAGAGAGGACTAAGCGATGGCATGACCAACATATCTTGCATCAAACTTTTGAGCCAGGACAACTAGTTCTTCTTTTCAATTCTAGACTAAGGTTGTTTCCTGAGAAGTTGAAATCTCGATGATCGGGTCCTTTCAAGGTGATTTCTATTGCACCATATGGAGTTGTGGAAGTTAAGGATGAGAAGTCTAGGGATCAATTTAGAGTGAATGGTCAAAGACTGAAACATTACCATGAGGGTGAGGTGGACAGGCAGATAACTATTCACCATTTCTCTCAACTTCCTTGATTTATTTGCAAATTCTTTTTAATTCTTTTTACTTTTATTTTGTGTGTTGTTTGGTTTTGTTTTCTTTGATAGTGTATTATTTTCATTTTCTTGTAGGATGTTCAATCTTGGGGTGTTGAGTTGTTTAAGCAAGTCAAGTTAGAGCAACGCACAAATTAAAGTAGAGCATGGACAAATTGTTTTCAGGGAGATCTCTAAACTCAAAATTTTTCATTATCTATTTTAGATTATGTGAATTTTGTGGTTGAATGATTGTGGATTGGATGTGTTTGATAAAGTTGAATGCAATTTCTTTAGGATTTTGGTTTTGTGTTTTGTGTGTTATTATTTAGGTTGTAATTAGTGAGGAGATAGGATTTTGCTAGTTGTGAAATTTTGTGTGCAAATGTTGTAACATCTCATTTTACGTACAAATGAATGCTGTGACATTTTTGCATTTGGTTTTCAATGGCAGTATTCATGTGCTCGAGTTGCTTGGCATATTGTAAAATTCTTTGATTTTCTTCTTTGGGTATGATGAGCATTTACCAAAATTCATATTGGCTGGCAATCTATTGTTTTGTTGAGATCTCTTTATGTTATACTTGAGTTATTAGGCTTGACTGTTGGCTTTAGTGTGCTTTGTTACCTTGTTCTGTTGCATTGTTATTTGGTGATATTGGGCTTGCGTTCATTGTGATTAGGGCCTGCTCTTTTGCTTGTTTTATGCTGTCATGTCTACTGATGGACATATTTATGGGTTGTACACTTTGCTTGGTGTGGTTGAATGACTTGTGCTTTGTTGAATTTTTTTTTTTCAATTGTTTCATTCTTCTTGTTTCAGGTATGGCTAAGGTTTCTACTTTAAAAAATGTTGCTGCCATAAAAGGGAAAGAAAAAGTCACCTTAGCACTTAAAGGGACTTCTCATAAGGTGTCATCCTCCAAATCTAAAGCTTTTACTTTGGCACCACAAGCACCTACGGCTAGGCGAAAGGGTTGAGCCTATTTTTCAAGATTCAAGGCTGAGAAAGCATCTTCTCTCTTTATTGCTTCTGTGAGGTCTAAATCTTTTCACAAAGACCGATATTTATCAATCCCTACTTATGAACCAGCTCATCCAAGAGTTATTGCCCAGGGTTGGACATGCTTTACTAAATAGTTTAACCAATTTGTGCCTGCTTTAGTTTGGAATTTTATGCTAATGCTACTTTATATGAAGAAAGCAAATATTAGGTGCGAAGAAAAGAGGTTGTAATTAATTATGAGGTTATTAGGAAGCATTTTGCCTTACCCCTAGTTTCTCAGTGCCATTATCAAGCTCATCAAAAAGATCAAAGAAATATTGATTGGGAAGCTATTTCATGATATTTAACAACTAAGGGTCAAGCAGTTACACCAAAAGGATTTTAGAAGGCTCATTGAATTCGGGAGGCTATATTTTGGCTTCATTTTATATCTGCTGATATTATGCCTAGTTCCAACTCCACTAGGATGACCACTGATAGAGCCCTCCTCACCTATTGCATCATGACTGGCAAGTCAGTTGATTTAGCACCTTTAATTTTTGAATCTTTGAATGCTTGCATCTTTAGAGGGGAAACTACTACTCTTGTCTTCCCTCACATGATTACGAATATTCTCTTAGCTGCTAGGGTGCCTATTGAAGAATTTGAGCCTCAAACCCCACCTAAGGCTCCTATTAAGTGTGACTCCTTTCGCAATCCTATTGGTCCTGAGGAGCATAATGTAGAAGCAGAGCTTGAGGATCATAAGGGAGAGTCATTTAATACTTGGGTTTATCAACAATTTGCCCTTTTTACATGAGGAGAACGGGACTATAAAAGAGCAGTTGACATAAGTGTTGGCTTAATAAAAACAAATCCTGGATGCTCTCAAATATTTCCCTTTACATGTCTTAGCTGATTTAGTTGTTTCTCCTAGTTCGGACACTTAGTGGCTACTGATGGCCATTACAGTTGGCACCACTCCTAACTCCTTTTAGTTTATTTTCTTTTTCTTATTGTTTTTGTTTTTAGGATTTCTTTATGTTTTGTTGACACTCTTTATGGTGCTATATTTTGATTCCTATAACTGGTTCTGCATTTACTATTGGGTCTGTAAATTGGTATTGACAAACTTGCATGCTAACTTGACATATTTTGTGCAGTTAACTTTAGAACTTATCCACTTTCTCTTTGTTATCTTGCCACAAGTGCAATGTTTTCTCTCACTCAAGCTATATCCGTCGTCTACTGTCTCTCAATCTATAAGTCTGTCAGCCTGAGTTGTCAGGGGGTACTAGTATCCCTCTCTCTTTCTCTCTATGTTTATGTGTTTTACACATTAGGGACAATGTGTAGTTTAAGTGTGGGGGAGGGAGTGATTGTGTTCACTTTTGTTACATTGTTTGTCCTTGAGTTTTATTGTTTGTTTTGTTAGGAGTTATTGTACATATTGATAAATAGTCTTTATAAAAAATTTTAAAAAAAATTAATATCTCAAAAATATTTTGCTTTGATATTTTTGTTTGTCTTTTAGTGAATTTTGTTAAGGTTGGATTGATTTAGACTTAAAAGAATTAAGTTTGATTAGGAGTCAATCTTCCCTTCTTAAAAATTGAGTAAATAGACAAAGAATTAAGCTCAAATAATTGAATATAGGTTGTCCAAAAAGCTTGTAAGAAACTTGAGCTTAGATATCATTTTCCTTCAAGAAGGAGTACATTTATTGCAATTCTATCTCTAGAAGTTGTCTTAAATATTTATTGAGACTTATCATAGCCATTTACATACACAAAAACTGATTAAGGCATTCATTTACTTAACTAGTTTGGCCAAACGGCCATTCCAGTTAATAAAATTATTTGTTTCACCCATTTCAACCTTAGCCTTATTCTAAAAAATAAAAAATCATAAGCCCTTTTGCTAAGATTTATCCACTTTGTATTCATTTTTATTCTTATTTACTACTTTAGTAAGTACTAAGTATTACACCCATAAAAGAAAAATGAAGGAATTAAGAGTTAGTGGGGGTTTCAATAAAGGTTCAAAAGAAAAAAGAAATAAAAAGGAGAGAAGATGCAAAAAGAAGAGAAAAGACTAAAAGTTTAGAAAAAATGATGATGAATAATACCAAAACAAGGAAAATGAAGAGAAAAAAAATTGAGTTGATCTTCACTAATACCTCTTGTAAATAGATATGGACTTATGGCTTACCCTTCAATTTTCTTGCTACTCATTTAAGATGTTTAGCACTGACTAGAGTACATAATTTTATCCCATTGAATAATTTTTTTTCATCACCATACCTTGACATTACAACCTTTGAAAAGTCCTTTTAATTTGAGTGTGCATTGGCATAATTAACTGGAGATTAAGATGACAAACAAGCTTATGGTAGATGGTTTGCAATAAATGAAATTGAGTAAAACACTAACCTATAAACACCTTGAGCGTAGAGTACAAACACTTGACTGGTGAGGGACAACTTGTTGAAGATTATTTTTGCTTAATTAATTGCCTTGTTACTCTTTATTTTTGGAAAAGGAGAAAGATTTTTAGTTAGACTAAGTTCTTGAAAATTTAGATTGTATGTGACTTTGCAATATTCACAATTTCTTTAGACCTTTTTGTATAGTGATTTTCTTTCGCTTGAGGACAAGCTGATGTTCAAGTTTGGGGTTTTGATGACTTTCAATATTTTAATGAATTTAATAGTGTTTTTAATGCAATTAGAAGTCATCTTGTGGAATTGATTAACAAATATATGATTAAGTGGATAATTATTTGTGAGATTTGAGGTGAATAAAGTCCAAGAAAATTGTTGAAGTTAGTAGATCAATTATGGCATTAAATCTAAGTTTTATTCATATAGGGAGGCTTAATTTATAGGCCTAAAGCAGATAATTTCGAAACCCATAATAAATTGAATTCTGCCTAGTGATGCTGCAGCACCAATTTTGGATGTCGTGATATCAAACTAGTTTTTAACAAAACGCACAGCTTCACTTAAAATCGTGTTTTAAGGGTTTCTGGTTTTCATTTCCGTTCCAATTCACCTTCAACCAACAGCTGCACATCCAAGGAGCATTCTAAGGTAGAGAAAGAGTTGGAGAAGCTTGGGGAACACTTGGGTCTTGCGATTTGTGACAGAAATCATCCTTCATAATTTTTCTTCTTCCTTTTCTCTACATTTTGATATATCTTTTGTTGAATATTGTTGCTTCATGCTGTTTTAATGGCTATTAGTGGCTGAACACATTTGACCTAGAGTAACTATGAACTTGTTGGTGGATTAGAACTTGTTTTTACCCATTAGTTATGCTTAATATTAATTTTAGTTGATCAATCTTGCACTAATTTATCTATTGAATGTTTGGCCATCATTAAATATGAATTTGGGTGTTGGGGTTTTTCCTTGACAGAGGGGAATCTCATTTGGACCTTTAGATTGAGTAATATAAGATTAGACTATGATCTAATTTGTAAATAAGATAGAAATATACCTAATTGTCTCATATAATCAAATTAGAGTGAGTTAGAATTAAAGTTGCCTCTTGAATAATTTTATTAGAAATAACAATTAATTTAAGAGAGGGTTATTTGAGATTTGAAAAGCCCTTATAGCCATTAATGCTCTAGATTAACAAAATTAGCATTAAAATTAATTAATTGGGTAAAAAGCAAGATCTATGAAGCTATCAAGAGATTAGTGACTCTAGGTTGGATTGGACATTTGTAATTGTTGGATTGGGAATCTCATTGCATTTTATTCATTTCACTTTTTAATTTTGCTTAGTCAATCGCTTTTAATTGGTTTTGCTTAATGTGAACAAAAATGAAAACTTTATTGGCTAATTGCTATTATACTTGATTCTTTGTGGGATCAACCTTAACGCACTATTATATTGCACTTTGACCTGTACCCTTGAGGTGAAACATTTTTTGTGCATCACTATCGCACCTAATCACCTTTCAATTCAAGCCTTAACATACTCATTCTCCAAACTTTTCCTAGTTTACTCTCTCTAAATCCAATTAATTTGAGCCTACAGTTTTAAAGTTTTATCATTCTGAGTTAAACCAATCATGAAGTTCTAATTTAGTTCTAGAAAACCTTTCTATTATCATAGGGTAAGAAACCAATTCCTTAAAACTTTTGAATTTAATTTCTCACTAGTTTAAACTAAGAGAAAGTAAGGTAGAATTAAAGGTTAAAGCAATATGAGACTTACCCAATAAGTAACAGCTTAGTAACATTTTCCTTGCTTATGATATTCGTTGCCCTAAAAGAGCACCACTTCTTCTCCACACCTAAGCTTCTTTTTATTTCTTTTCTTTCTATTTTCATAAGCCCTATGCATCCTAACTTATCAAAGTTCGATGCCATATGCCACATGCATCCAGCTCTAGCTGCAGCATGTGGCACAGTGAAAAAACTCCTCATCGCACTCACACACTTTACCTCACAATATCGTTCTCTCATTCTAATCTGTTTATATAACATCTTAAAGAGTCAAAATAACATTCCACCACCCTAATCTCACATTAAATTACTAATCCCCCTCAATTAGCATTAATGCAAGAATAAAAAAATTCCAGATGTTATAGATTCAATCTTAAATCACCCTATATGAAGGATAAAAAATGCAGTTAGTACTTTCCTAAAAAGTTTAATGAGAATATAACTATTGATGAGGATTGTCATCCAATATACAGAAGAAAAGATGGTGGTAGAAGAATAGAGATTAAAGGTATCTCTTTAGATAATTGTTTTGTTGTTCCTTACAATCCCATACTTTTATCTATGTTTAAAGCTCATATCAATGTTGAGAAGTGCAATCAATCTAGCTCGATTAAGTGTTTATTCAAGTATATCAGTAAAGAAAATGATAGAGTGGTTGCTTTCATTTATGATAGAAGTGAAGATAGCAATTCTAATCAATCAATTGATGATATACATTAATATGTATAATTTTATATACATCTCTGCATGTGAAGCAACTTAGCATATATTTATTCTATGGATGAAGATCAATGACAAAAATGATTTTGCAAGAACTCTTACATATTCTAAGTTTCAACATCATTTTGTGTATTGGAAGAAAAAATGAGCATGAAAGCATAGGGAGAAAGAATTTGTTGTTGCTAGAATTGCTCATGCAATACTATTATCAAGAGAGCTATACTACCTTTAAAGATGCATGCTTTGCTCTTGGGTTTCCGAATGATGATAAAGAATACATATTTGCTATAAATGAGGCATTAATGTAGGCATCTGGAACTTGCTTGAGGAAGATGTTTGTCAGTATGCTATTATGTTCATGCCTTAATAATCCTAATTTTGTTTAGAAGGAGTCTTCAAAAATTCTTTCTGAAGACATGTTGTATGTACCATATGGTGATCCTTTGTTTTCAAGTAAACTCTAATTTTTGAAATTACTTGTGGCATATGTTTCTTTGTTATATTGTGTGTGTTATTCTTGGTTATATTTTTTTTGTAGGTGTTAATATATCCTAATTGGATAAAGAAGATGCTACATTGAAAGAGATTGAAATGACACTGTAGCAAAATAAAAGGATCTATAGAACTTTCCTTGCCTTCCATTTCCTTCATCAAGTCCTAAAATTAATGCTCAAAACCACCTTATTTTGCAAGAATTAAGTAATGACCAAGTTGTATTCTAGGAGGAGTCGGATATTCTCATAAAGCACTTAACTAACAAGCAAAAGCATATTTTTGATAGTGTGATCACTTCGTTATCTTTAGGAAAGGGTGGCTTTTTCTTTGCAAATGGTTTTAGAGGGACTAGAAAGACATACCTGTGAAATGCATTGACGTCATCACTTCGAGCTAAAGGAGAGATTATCCTTATCATTGCATCAAGTGGAATTGCAGCAACACTCTTACCTTTTGGTAGGATAACACATTCAAGATTTTCAATTCCTATCCAAATAAATGAAGATTATGTATGTGGTATTAAGCAAAATTCCCCATCAACACATCTTAGTGTAAGGTTAGTCATTTAGGATGAAGCTCTTATGGTACAACGTTATTGCATTGAGGTAGTTAATCGTACCTTTAGGGATATTATGCATTCTAACCAACTATTTAGTGGTAAGTCCATCTTATTGGGAAGTGATTTCCATCAAATCCTTTCCAGTAATATCAAAAGGTATAAGGACTAATATTGTAAATGCTTGCATTGGTTCATCATATTTGTGGGAACGATGCAAAATATTCAAATTGAGAAAGAACATGCAATTATCATCCTCTTCATCAAATTGTGATCATGATAAATTAGAGAAGTTCTCTAAATGGTTGTTATGAGTAGGCAATAGAAAATTAGGTCTACCACATGATGGTATTACAGACATTGAGATTCTAAGTAAATTGTTGATAGATAACTATACCAATCGAATTAATGCAATTATGTCTTCAACTTTCCCAAATCTCATTGAAAACCTATCAGATATCAATTATTTTAACGATAGCAATTCTTGCACCAACTATTGAGAGTTTTAGAATGATTACATGTGTTGAGTATTGCTTGGTGAATCAATTAAGTATTTTAGTTGTGATACTATTTGTAAATCAACTCAAAATAGTGTTTCTTTTAATGATTTATATACAACTAAATTCCTAAATGCAATTAATAGCTCTGGATTACCTCCTCACAAACTTACATTAAAGACAAGATCACCAATCATATTTTTAAGGAATATTGATCAAGCTTTTGGTCTTTGTAATGGAACAAGGTTGTAAATTACTCAGCCAGTTAGTTGTGTAATTGAAGCAATTACAATAAATGGCTCCAATAAAGGCCAAAAGATACTTATTCATTATATGAATATAAATTTTTTTGAGAGTATGTGGCCTTTTCGTATGCAGAGACAGTTTCCTATTATCTTGTCATTTGTAATGACCATTAACAAGAGTCAAAGGCAATCTTTATGTTATGTTGGGTTGCATTTGACAAATCCTATTTTACACATGGCCAATTGTATGTTGCTCTTTCTAGGGTGAGACGCATAGATGAGTTGAAAATAGTGTTGAATCATAATTCAAATCATCTCTCCATGACCATAAATGTTGTTTATAGGGAGGTATTTCAATCTTTGGAATCATGATGCCGTTTATCCAACAAATGCTTGACTCATGTAAGTATGAAAATCTATGCTGTTTAGTGATGTCAAGATAAGTCTCTTTATTAGTTATTATTTGCCCGTTTTTGAATATATATGTAAGTATAAGTGATGTGTGATTACAGCTAATAGTTGTGCTTTGCTTGCCGGGGCAATTCTCAGTTGATTTAATTCGTTGCAATATCAATTCTTTTTTCCACTCAAGTGATTTCTAATATATACCCTTAAGGAATATATATAATCCATTATTTTCAATAGTAATTGCAAGCTAATTTAGCATTACTGTTGTATTTTTGTTCTAATAAGTTGCTAGTTAATATAAAAATAGAAAAAAAAATTAATATTAAATATAAGTTGTCTTTAGTATTCATCAGGAAATAAGCACCATAATACTTATCACTTTTGATGAGATCTAGACTATTGAAATTTAAAAATTTTTATTTTTTTATTTTTATTTTATATTTGTTAAAATACAATTTATAAAAAATATGAAAAATTTTAATGAATCTGTTTATTGCCAATTTGACTTGTACAAATTTAATCTATATGGTCTAATTTAATATTAAAAAAATTATAATTTTATAATTTAACCATCTAAATAGACTTTAAATAGTTCAAAAATAATTTAAATAACCTAATTTAATATTAAAAAATTTATAAATTTTACAAATTAACAATTTAAATGTATTTTAGAAAGTTTAGATTTAATATTATTTTTTATATTTTTATATTAATAATATAATCAACAACAAGCCTTATCCCACTAGGTGGAGTCACTACATAGATTATATGATGTCATTGTACTATATCATTTATCAAGTTTTTAAAAATATTGTTAATTAAAAGATCTCGTTCAACAATCTCCAATAGTGTTTTCTTCGATCTTTCTCTATCTTTCTTGATAGGGCTCAAAGTCATCTGTTTCACTCTCCTCACAAGTACCTCCTGTAGTCTTCTTTGTATATGTCTAAATTACCTCAAATGATTTTCTATCATTTTTCTTTCAATAGGTGCCATGATCACTTTTTTCCGTAGTCACTTATTTTGAATTTTGTCTTTACATGTATATATCCACACATTTATCTCAACATTCTCATCTCTATTACTCAACTTTATACTCTAGCTGTCCCGTCAAAGCCCAACATTCACTATTATTTAAAATTGCTGGTCTTATAACAGTTCGATAAAACTTTCCTTTAAATTTATCAGATACCTTACAATCACAGATAACTCCTTTAATCTTTCTCTAATTAAACCACCCGGCTTGTCTTCTATGTACAATATTTCCATCAATTTTCCCATTTTGTTGAATAATCACTCCCAAATATCTAAACTTTTTCATTTGAGGTATGGTCTGATTACTCGAATTCATTTTCAAGTTACTATTCACTAACCTTTTATCAAAATTACAATGTAAATATTTTGTTTTACTCGTACTCAAGCGAAAACTTTTTGATTTTAATGTCTTTCTCCATAACTCAAGTTTACAATTTATCTCTTCTCTTGTCTCTACAATAAGAATTATATCACCTGCAAAAAGCATGTATTTAAAAATTTCTTCTTGAATATGCTCAGTCACAACATCTAAGACTAAATCAAACAAATAAGAACTCAAAGATGATCCTTAATGTAGTCTAATCTTTATAGAAAAATCTCTTGTTTTACCACTAAGTTTTCTTATACTAGTTGTTGCCCCTTCATACATGTCTTGTATCGCTGGAATAGGGGCAATCTAGATACCTTTCTTTTCCAATGCCTTCCAAAGTACTTTTCTCAGTACACGATCATAAGCTTTTTTCAAATCAATGAAAACTATAAATAAATCTTTACTTTTATATCGATAATTTTTCATTAATCCTCTTAATAGGTAAATTGCTTTTGTAGTCGTCCTCCCTGGTATGAAGCCGAACTGATTTTCAAAATTATCAGTTTTCAATCTCAATCACTCTTTCTCATAATTTTATAGTATAACTCATAAGTTTAATCTCAACCTATATTAATAATATAATATTAAACATATTTAAAAATTAATTTAAATGAATCACAAAAAATATTTTAGACGGACGATAAAATTGCTCCAGGCCAATGCTCATCAATGCAAACTCCTCCAGCAACCAACTAGGTCTATGCTATTACCATCAAACGAGACTTTTGCAAGATATTTCTACAATTCCCAAGCCGGAAAGCATAGTTAAGTTGACTGAGTCAAAAACCACCGGACAACAGAAGGAGAGAAACATCAGAAGCATGTGGCTCTTAGATTCTGACAACAACGAAGAGTTTAATGAAGGATTTGGAGCTCCAAGCCCTGGGGAGATCATGCAAATGTCGTCACCGATCTCTCTCGCTCGCTAGCTGACAGTTTCGAAGCCAATCCACTTGATAATGAAGCATAAAATCCAGGTTTCTATCCATTTCTTTAATGATTATTCATGCTGTTTCTTTTTGTTTGAGATTCATTGCTACAGTACCATTTTCAGATATTCTGGGCCTTCGCTCATTCCACCAACGATTCATCGGCTACTTCTATTTTTTACTTTCAATACATATTTAAAAAAAATTCTCTACAAATTAAATTTAACTGCCATTCGAGAAAGTAAAACTCAGCTTCAAACATTGAGACTTTAGATGATGGATTCCCCAACCAAATGCCTTTTCAACGCTTAAATTATTTATTTTATTTTCTGTGTTAATTACCCGTTCTGTGCTAGTATATGGTAATTGTCGAAGAAATTTGGATACACACAACTGCCAATCTGTAGAAGAAATTGCTTTTTCATGTTAAAATTCATCTGGCATTGGTTTTTGGTGTCATGGTTTTGTTTCCAAGCTATGTACCAATATTTTTTAGTGTTGTAGAGCCACGTTGAATTAGGGCTTGTTTAGTCTTCCTTTCTAAAATTATTTTGTAAACCTGTTTTTAAAATTTTAAAAAATAAAATAAAATAAAATAAAATCTATTTGACTATATTAAAACTTAAAAAGCGGTTGATAGTTGTGGCCGATTGCAATAACCCCAACTTTAACACAATTTTCTTTCAAACTATTTTGTTTTTATGAAACTTGTCCAACAATTCAAATAAGATTTGTTTTAATCAAACATTTGGGCTGAGGACATTTGAAGTCCGAAAAAATTGGCCAATAAGCCCAACAAAAATGAACTTTTAAATCTACAACCCATAGTTGATAGCCAATCATGATAGGGGGAAAAATCACAGTAAAAAATATACCATATAATTATAAAAGAGTCGTACTTATAAATTTCAGTACAACCATAGTGAAAAAGATTGAAAATCTTTTAAAACCTATTATGATTGAAAAGAGAATTACTGATAATTATAAAACCATAATAAAAACCCCTGTTATAGTCAAAAAAGGTTTCTATCATAGTAGGTAGAACAAATCATACAATTATTTTGTCTTCTTTTCAAAAAATTATTTTGTAAACTAGTTTTTAAAAGAAAATAAAATGAAAATATATTTAACTATATGTTAAAAAAATGATTGATAGTGGTGGTCGATCGCTGGTGATTAATGATAATAACATATGATAGTGATTGACCATAGTTAAAAAAGTTTACAATAGTTAAATATAGTGTTAAAAATATAAAAACACTTATTCATTAAATTTTTTTTAAACTTTATTTTTAGAAATAAAAAAAAATTTTTGAAAGTTGAAATTAAACGTAACCTTGGTATGCAATCCTCTTTTGTTTATTTTCTTATGGTAATAAAATGGTGTAGTTTTGGATTCTTTTACACTTTCATTAAATAAAATAAAAAAATAAAGGTAAAAGAGGAGATTGGCCCCTAACTATGGCTTTATTAACATTGGATATCCTAAACTTATTTTTTATATTATGTTTTCCTTCAACTTTTAAAAATAGTGTAATATAACCTTTACAATTAACGAAAGTTGACTTTAACTATTAATTAACTTAAAATAGACCTCAAAAATTATATAAATGAATCAAAAATTGCAATAAAGGACCCAAAAATTATAGAAAAAAACCAAAAAAATTTATTATCTTTTTTATAATTTTTGACATCATTTTCTAGTTAATTAATAGTTAAATTTAATGTTTTTAATGATAAGGACTAAATTGTACCATTTTAAAAAATTGAAAGTATTCATTGCGTAAAAAATAAGTTTGGAGGCCAATTTGTTCTTTTATCCAATAAAAAATACACAATTTTAGGAAAATTTCTTTCAAAAATAATAAAATTTAAAAAAAGTGCACTATTTCATCACCATAAGATATCAAAATATTTTTTATTTTATACAAGATCTAATGATATATAAAAAGAAACAAAAAACAACTAGTAAATTGAAGGATTAAGACTGGTCATTGTAATTGCAATAATAGAGGTTCCAGAGCTGGCTCCACACCAATTTCTATTCGTTTAAAAAAAATTGAAACATTACAAGAAATATTAGATGTCCTAGGTACAAATTAAAGTCTAATACAAAACGTACAATATTGGCAAGGAAAATTATGAGAGGTGAGTCTAGACACTAGTGTTGTTTGAAGAGTCATTGTTGCCTCCAATAATAATTAAATCCCACTTGTTCTTCAAATATGAACCTGCATCCCCACATATATCGCAAATTTTGTTGCAGGCAAAATATATGACCAATATTGTTGAGTAGGCTATAAAGAGGTATAATTTAAGATGACTTTGAATTGCCAGTGATATCAACATTGTACATGCACATGATCCTGAGATAACATCTGATGTGAAGCCATAAACGCATATGCTTATGAGAAGAATCCACATACTTGTAGAGTTCTTATCAAAAGGAGATGAATTTGGAAAGTTCATTTGAACAACAACAGCTAGCATTATAATTATATCTTTAAAGACTTCTTGTTGAGGAATCGACCTACATACAAATTGTCAAATTAGTTAGAATTTTTTAAGTATTTTAGTAATTATATAAACAATCTAATAGATTAAGTACTCCCTATAAACCACAATATATGATATGTTCTAGACACTCTATTTGGTCTACACAAGGCATTAGATAATCTTTATATATTTTTTTTAAATATACCCCTATTTCATTTGTTACTTCAGTTAAAAAAATAATATATTGAAATTTCAATTGCAATAGTTAAAAAACTTATGCTCTGTCTATTAAAAAATGTAAGGCTTTTTTTAAAAGGGTTAGATATTAAAAAATATAAGGTATTTTAAATATTTTAAGGTGTGATTAATGCATTTGTTTTCAAAAGTCTCTCTAATAAATAAATTATTTTATATTTATTTTAAAGTAAAACATCTTGTTAGGGAGTGATCTTAGGTTAAAAATACCGTATAATTTTTTAATAAAGGGAGTATAACTGTGTGTTTGATTTTTAGTATGTCATAAATTCATTTGTTAAAAGTTTATTTGGTAACAAGTGAATTTGACAAAAGTTAATTATTATAACAAAATTTGTGTTTAGATAAAATTTTTTAAAAAAATCAGTGTAGATAAATAAGTGTGTGCTTTTAAAAATTTTTTAAAAAAATCAGTGTAGATAAATAAGTTTCAAAAGTAATAATTATATATTACTTCAAAAGTAATAATTCTTTGACTTTAGATAATTATATATTACTTTTTTATACTTTTATATTTATTATTATTTTTTAAAACATTAAATTAGTCATAACTGGTTGGACCATGGTTTCATCACAGTTGAACTATCAGTCGTTCACCAGTGTCCTATTTGATTTAATGAGCGATTCAGTTTTGGAAACCTCGTTTTTAAGTAGTATGTTTTATTAAACATGCAACAAGAGAGAGAAAAGTGAACGAAAAAAATGACAATATCATGAGGGAAAATAGTATATACTAACCGGATGAAAGCACAGCTGGCGGAAAAATCAGATCTAACAATGAGAATGAGAGGCAAGTTTAGTTACATTAGGGAACATAATGTCACATTAAAACACAAAATAGTACTCCTTTCATATTAAATTATAATATATTTTTGAATAAAATTTCACATATTAATAAATCTCATTAAATATATTTAATAATATTTTTTAAAAAACTATATAAACTTTTAAAAATATTTTTCATTTAACATGTTGAAAAGAGATAGGTACAATAATTAAATATAGAGGGAAAATATAATATTAAAATTATATTATTTAATAAAACATTAATCTTCTTAAAATATTTTATATTTTAGAATGTCAAAATTTTTTTAAAAGAGTCTTATAATATGAAACGGAGGGAGTACTAATTCTTTGTTAAATTGAAAGGGAATATATTAATTTATGTATTCCCTCTGTTTTATTTATAAGAGAAAAAATTGTATCACATAGTTTAAAAAAATTAATTAACTATATTAATTGTATCTAAAAATAAAAAAATTAGACTACAATAACAATTATTAATTATTTTAATTAATATTTTATTAATTATTTTTTATGACTATGAATGATAAAATTATGAGAGATAATTTAGAAAATTTATAATAAATACTTATTAAAAATATTATTTTACTTATATAAAAAACAAATCAAAAGTGATAGTTTCTCTAAGAAATAAAAACAGAGGAGTATTCATTAAGAAAACTCAATAGTTAATTTCAAAACATTGTTAGGCAGTTAAAAATTTTAATTATTTTTAAAGGTTAAAGTATATTTTTAGTCCTCTAACTATATATGAAATTTTAATTTGATCCTTTAATTTTATAAAATATTTTTTAATCTTTTAATCCTAACAATATTAGTTTTAAATGATTATTTTTCATATCAATCATTATTATTTTGAAAAAAGTAAATTAATATGATAACATTTGATAATGTTTTTGTAAATATTTAAAAGTTTAATATAAAAATTTATGAGGATCAAACTAACACTGTTTTTATTAAGAAAGAAAAGCAAAAGGAGTATTCATTAAGAAAACTCACTAGTTAATTTCAAAACATTGTTAGGAAGTTAAAAATCTTAATTCTTTTAAAGGCTAAAGTATATTTTTAGTCCTCTAACCATATATAAAATTTTAATTTGATCTTTTAAGTTTATAGAGTATTTTTTAATTCTTTAACCTTAACATTGTTGATTTTAAATTATTATTTTTTGTATCACTCATTATTATTTTTAAAAAAATAAATTTAATATGTCAACATTTAATAATGTTTTGTCAATATTTAAAAGTTCAATATAAAAATTTGTGAGGATCAAACTAACACTGTTAGGATTAAAGAGTTAAAAAAATATTTTATAAAGTTAAAAAATAAAAAAAAATATTATATAAAATTAAAAGATTAGATGTATATTTTAATTTATTTTTTAAATAAAAAATACTATCTATTATTACTATTTTCCTTCTTTAATATTAAATAAAAGAAAGAACATAGATGGAGGAGGAGGAGAGAGAGTTACCTTCCGAAATCTGGGATTGTGAGAGACCCAAACGAAGCCATAATTCGATTAGTTACGACTTACGAGCATATGCTTGTGGTTGCTCAGGGAAAAATTCGTTGCTTTATATAAAAGAATCGCAATTCCCGAACCTGAGCCCGTGGCACTACATTCTTTTTTGGGTTGACGTGGCTTTATATAAAAGGGTGGTAGTTCCCGAACCTGCAATTCCCGAACCTCCATTTACTTGCCATGGCAGCGGGCGTACTGGACACGGCGATGCTTCGAAGAACCTCATTAAGTAGACATGCCGTGACTGGTGTTTTTTCCTTGAAAAAATAGCAATGAAGGACCGAGAAAAGGAAAATAACAATGAAGGACCGAGAAAAGGAAAATAAATCGAAAATTAATATCATTATTTCAAAATTGCAATACAGTTCATTAATTCTCAATTGATATTAATTTGTTAGAAAAATTAATCTTTTAATCTTTAATTTTTAACTCACTTGTAACTCAATCCCTTAATTATAATTCGCAGCGACTTCATCCTTCAACTTTTGATTCATCTATAATGCGGTCATTATTTTTTAATTTTTTTAAGAAAATCTTATCAAATAAGAGAGATAAAAAAATATTTATATATTATTCTAAAATACCCTCCTCTTGCTCATTGATGTGAGATATAAGCTAATATGAAAAAAAATTGACAAAAGTTCGGAGACTAATTTGTAAGTGATTCAAAGGTTGAGGGACTAAGTCATAAGTGAGTTATAATTGAGGGATTGAGTCACAGCGAGTTATAATTGAGAGACTGAGTTACAAGTGAATTAAAAGTTAAAGGACTAAAAAATTAATTTTATCTAATTTGTTAATTTGTGAGGTTAAAATATCAAATTACCCCTCAAATAAAAAGAATTTATAAAAAAACCCCCAATTGTTGGGGTTGGCTGTCGAACCCCTACCTGCGACTGGTCACTTTTTCCTTCTTCCTATTGCTCTCTATTTACAGTTGGATCAATGTTTTTTTTAGTACAACTAGCAAGCCAAAACTTGAGAGAAATAGAAAACAAAAAACCTAATGGTTAGAGTATAAGCTTATATCAATAGCCACAATTTCTTGGCAAAAGATCAGTGCGTGAAGTAGGATACTTCATCCTTTCTCAATCATGTGTGCATTCCGAGTCAACAGATCGGTACAGCAAATTGACTCACGTCTTGAGAAAATTAATTCTACTTTTTTCAAGTTACAAAGCAGGTTTCGTATTTGATGCACAATCCGCATGAGAGGGTTCAGATTTAATGTTGATAAAATTATTATTTTAATTTTGTATAAAATATATAAATAAAATATTATAGTTTTACTAAAACTTGTTTTGTTGAGTCTGGCACGTCACGGTCTTTCTTGAAAGGCAAAGAGGATAATACAGCGAGAAAATAATTTGAGAGATGACTGTAGTTCTCACAGTCTATGCACTAGTGTTGTAGTGTCGTTTGAAGAGTCATTGTTAATGCACTTTTCGGTTAAAAAAAAAAAAAGTCATTGTTGCCTCCAGTAATTAAATCCTACTTATTCTTGAAATATCAAATTACATCCACGCATATATCCTGTATTTTGTTGCGGGAAAAATATATAAATAATAGTGTTGAATAGGATATGAAGAGGTGCAATTAAAGAATGATATTAAATCACCAATAATATTAATGTTGTACAAGCACAAGATTTTGAGATAATATATGATATATGATGTGAGGCCATGAACACATATGCTTATGATGAAAATCCACATAATTGTAGAGTTTTTATCCAAAGGAGATAGTGTTTTACTTATTTATATATTTATATATATATATATATATATATATTTATTATTTTTTAATATATAATATTTAGTACCAGACGATTCCAGTGCTTTTACAATTAAATAATCCAAGCATTATAAAATCTAATGGCTCCTTCGTTAAGAAATGTTAACAATGGACATAAATTTTAAGATAATATAGAAAATATAAAAATAGTTTTTTTAGTGAAAAATAAAATTATTATATATGAAGCATATATGTCGAAATTTCTATGATATGATTAGGAAATACATGATATCAATGCTTTTTCTAAATTTATTATATTTATTTCTAATGTTTATGTATGAATTTAATTAGTATTTTTATTTTAAATCTTTTAAATTATGAAATACAAAATAATCTACTTAAATTAATATGAAGTGATGATTGGAGGTGTTTTCTTGTTTTGATTTCATTTGTGAACTATATTTTTTCATTTTAATTTAATGATAGTATTCAGTTTCTACTAAGAATAATAATAAATTAATAATAATATGGCGAATAACTAGGGGCAGATCAATCCTGCTTGCCCAGTTGGCCCATCATTTTCACCTCCTTTTTGAAAAGTTGTTTAATTTTTGTTTATAAACATTGCTGAAATTAATCCTGTTGACCCAATATTTCACCTTATTTAAAATGTACCCCCTTGTCTTGTACTATGCATCCATTCCTGCGTACAGTACCATTTGGACCACTTCCCGAGCGGATTTGCATTCGGTGCATTGCGTGCACATCAAAATTAAGAGTAATCTTAACCTTATATTTCAATCTAAATTGATTCCATGTCTTTCATTAAAATTAATTTTAAATATTTTTAATATTATATTAGTTATTATAAAAAAATATAAAAATTTTAAAATTTTAATAAATCTATTTATTATCAATCTGGCCAATATAAATTTAATTTAATAGTCTAATTTAATGTTAAAATTTTTATAATTTTACAATTTGATTATTCAAATAGATTTTGAATAATTCAAATATAATCTAAATGACCTAATTTAATATTAAAAAATTTATAAATTTTATAAATTAATCATATACATGTATTTTAAATAGTCTAGATTTGATATTAAATTTTTTATATTTTTATTTTAATAAATATAATATTAAAAATATTTAAAAATTTATTCACATGAAAGGTAAAGATCATTTTATGTTGAAATGAAATGTTAGAATTGCTTATAGCCCTGTTGAGCATTCAATACTCATCACAATAATAAACATTGAATGTCGCTTCCCCGAAACTAATCCCTCCCAAACAAAGCCATAATTAATTACAATCACAGTCACACATGCTTCTGTCAACTAATTATCTCTCTGATTATATATATATATATATATATATAATTGTATCCCATGGAATCAATCAATTATAATAATTATGTTTGAAAATAAGGATATATTAATTATTTTTCATTAATATAAATTATAAGAGATAATTTAAAAAATTTATAATAAATATTTTTTGAAATATTTAATTCTACTTATAAAAGACAAATTAAAAATACCAATTTCTCTTACAAATAAAATAAAATCGGAAGGAGTAATGGGGTATATATTAGTATTTATTACTATATTTGAAAGTCCACGTTACTTTCAAGGTTAAAAAAACAAGAAAAAAAAACAGAATTAGCAGAAAAGTCCACGCGTCTACAATTATTGTGCGTATTACTCACTTGATTATTAAATAGCAATCCACCTAACTCTCCAAGGAAGAACGGTGAATTCCAATCCAATAATTATTCAGTCATTAGTAAGAAGGCATTGGAATCACCGCCAGATACACAGAACTTTGACAACTTGGCTGAGAATCTCCAACAAGAACCAGCTAAAAGCCAATAGCAAGATTTGCAGATTGGGACCACTAAGGAGGGAAAGAAACATAATCCCGAAAATTATCCTAACCTGAGAATGGCCACTATTGTGCAAAGTAAGCTCCCACTATGCACTTGGTTTTGACAGTGTCCTTTTTTTTTTTTTTGTTGCTTTATCACTTGCCAAATTCAATTGTGGCATTTAATTTCTGGGTAGGGCCTCCAGTAATCAAGAAAATACTTCTTTAATTTTATTTATAATTTACTTTTAACATGTTTTATTAATATTAAAAAAAATCTTAAATCTCATTAATTTTATCTTAAAATTTAATAAATTTTTACATTTATCTCTAATAAATATTCTTAAATTTTATTATTAATATTTTTATTCAAAATATTTAATAAGGATAAAAATGTAAAGAGGAGTCTTAAAAATTGATAAGTACCCTATAAATAAGATTGAAATTTTTTTCTCTCTTTACTTTATAAATAAAATCAGAAAAGTAGTCTTATTATAGTGTCCAAAGTATTATTATCTGGTTGTTATATTTCATCGGGGCGGCTATCAAGAGAAAGATTTTCAATGTAAAATCCTTGTCACTGATTGTTCCACAGTCTACTCATATCGAACTAATTATCTAGTCAACAGAATTTTTGCCCCTTTTCTTGTCCTTTTTCCTCACCTATCTCTTAGTAGGTCTTATTTAAATTTACCCTAAGTTCTATCTAGCTGTGTGTTGTGTTATTCCAAATATTGCCAACAAAGGCTGAAAGAGATATATTTCGCCACTTCTCCTAGTCAAGGCATTTGACAAAACATATAAATGCATAGATTATATTTCAAATAAATAGAGATATAATTTTATACTTTGCCACAAGTTTATATTTTACTTGTATCATATGTAAGAAGGAGCTCAAGCTTTTATGTTGACGATGCTCTCACGCCATCTGCAATCTTTCTGTAAAATGACATGAATGGGCTCAGCCTATGAAATGTTTTCCCCTCTAACCCAACAGTTAATCCGTCATTTTCTTGAAATTAAAAAAGAAATAAAAAATAATGTTAAATAAAAGAAAGAGTATACATTTTGACGTTCTTTTATGAATATTCTCTGATTGAATTGTTGAAGAATTACTGTCGAAGCCATAAGATCAAGAAGCCAATTACTGTGGGTGAGATTGGCCTGCCAAATGTTGGCATTAATATCTTGAAGAGAAGCCATGTTGTCAATGTCGTTGCTACCCCTTGTTTTAAAAAAAAAATAATCAATGAGAGGTGCAATTAGACAAAAATGTGAAGTTGTTGGACTTCCGTGGTATTGTTATGCTGAAGTCTCAAGAAAATGATGCTTCCATAGTCTTAAGAAATTGCTGGTGTTCTAGCTTTTTATTGTGCCCCAGCCTGATGAAGCCATTATATTGTTACTGTGCCATGTGGATTGTTTCAAATGTGGGGCACGGTTGCCTCACTGGATTCACTTTTCTTTTGTTTTTTTTAATGATTGGGCAAATTATATCAATCAAAGATTGAGATTACATGGAAATGGAAAAGCATGAAAGTTTTCATACGAAAATTGACCAGAAGATAAAATTGAAAAAAAAAATTTGAAGAAATGAATGCCACAATAATAAACATCCTCATCGATTGACAACTGTGAGTTGCTTCTTGAGAAGATTCCCAAGCAAATAAGATTCTTCTGGTGGCTTTAAATGAACAAACTTGTGTTTCTGCTATTGGGGAAATCTAATATAGAAATGATCTAGTGAAGAACAACCCCAAGAGCACAAGAGTTGCAGTGTGCATTCTATTGTTAATATCTGTGTAAGGATGTCCCTGTGGAAGCAATGAAGAGAATTCAAGTTGGCTGTTTCTACTTCTTTTTGAAAATTTGCAAGCTCTAGTCAGAGTTGAGAAGGGAGGCCAAGCTTGCCTTGTTGGATTCACATGAACTGTTCATGTTGATTTGGATCTGCATCTACTTCACATCTGCTTTGAAGGCTTCTATGATGATATTCTCCATATTGTACATTTAGCAAGGAGGGCAAGCACGGTTTTTCTTTTGAATATGATATATCCATAAAAGTTGGTTTAATTCACTTCACTTCCCTTATATTTTGTGTTGGCAAGTTGAACACCTTGAATTAGGTGGTGTCAACTTGAGGAGGTGTTGGATTAGTCAAGGTTATTGGTGTTAATTACCTAGTTAGTTGGTGATTCTAAAATTTATATAAAAGGTATCACTTTGTATATTAGAGTAGGTAAGGAGGTTAACTCCTACTTAAAGGGGGAGGTTAATATAAGTCCTCACTTCATATGCCTTCAAGAGTTTTGGATTTTGGTGTTGGTCTATCATCCTTCAACCAATAATTACGTTACACTTTTGAAAATTATATTTATCATCTTCACTATCATTTGTTATATTGATTAATGAAAAGCTTTCGTTATTTTTATAGTTAATATTCCTCTCCTTATCCCTTTTCTTCTTTTCTTCTTCTTATCCCATCTCCACCCTGAATAACAAAATGGATAGTTTAGATTTATTTGTTTTTATAAAATTATTATCGAAATATCATATAAAAATAAAAATAAATTTAAATTATTAAAATTTGACTTGCGCAATTTACAATTATATACTATTATTAAAATTTTATATAAATTAGATTATTTATTTATTTTATTGTAATTTTGAATTGTATAGATCAAATTTTAACAGTTTAACATTATTTATTTATTTAATATAATACTATGATAATTATTTTATAAAATAATTAAATCTGAACTATTCAATTTTTTTAATCTAAGAATGGAGATGGGATGAGAAGAAATGAAAAGGAAGAATTAGGAGAGGATTTACTTCCTCTCTGCATGATCTAATGATAGAAAGAAACAAAAAAAAAAAATACAAATAGTAAGTGGGAACAAGGGATATTATATTAGAAATTCCGAGCACAAAATCTAATACAAAACACACTGCAGTGGTAAGAAAAATTATTAATTTGAGAGGTGAGTTTAGACGCGACTATTTGAAGGGTCATTATTATAACCTTCATTAATTATTAAATTCTATTTGTTCTTCAAATACGAAATTGCATCTGTGCACACATCCCATGTTTTGTTGCAGGAAAAATATATGAACAATAGTATTGAATATGCTATGAAGAGGTATGATTTAAGATGATCCTAAAGCACTAATGATATTAATACTGTACAAGCACATGATCTTGAGATAACATTTGATGTGAAACCATAGATATATATGCTTATGATAAGAATCCCACATAATTATAAAGTTTTTATTGAAAGGAGATGAGCTTGGGAAGTTCACTTAAACAACAGCAAATAGTATTTTAATTATATCTTTAAAGGCTTTTTATTGAGGAATTGACCTTCATAAGTTATCAAATTAGTCAAAATTATTAAATAATTCAAATATTAATAATGATCTATGAGTTTCATAAATAAAAAAAAAGGAGCTACGAACTTGACAGTATCTAGTTCTTTTATACAGTGAAGTCATTCTTCAAATAATTTTTGTCCAATGGTTTATTATTTTTACTTATGGTTTAATTTGTTACAAGTTGTAGTTGGTATTTTAAAGATTCCTCAATATTGAATTCGATTCCTTACACTGTAGATGCGGCTAAGTGTATGTTCTTGTGCGTCTTTTTTCTGTTGTGAAGATCTCATGACAGTAACATTTGTGTCAAGTAAGAAGTTTTCTCAATTTTTTTAGGGTACTCTTTAGCTGACACTAAAAGCTTTGAATATAGTTTAGAGATCGTACACTGTGTATTGCAGAGATCTTTTGAGCTTTTCTTTAAATCTATTTTATTTTGTCACAAACTGATTGGGCCTGAAATTAAATTCATAATCACTTGATTTTAGAGAATGAGATTTTCACTGAACTATTTAATGCTTCTAATTAATAGCCATACATGACCTGATTTGTATTCTAATCTATCTAATCACACATAACACTATTCAAGGAATCAGTTACAAAGACATGCAATGTGACAATGATGACACGATCTAATTTAGTTCAACACAAAATAAGTTAATCCAGGAGAAGTTTGGAGAGTCAATTGTGCGGACGAATAAAAGCAAGCATAGTTCTGTGTAGTTTATGTATTATTATTATCATTCAAACTTACATTGAAGATAGTGTTATATATTATTATTATTATTATTTTAAGGAACATTGATCAACCTTTTGGTCTTTGTAATGGTCAAAAGATGCTTTTTCATCCTGTGATATGAATTATTTTAAAAGTAGGTGACCTTTTCATTTGCAAAAAAGACAATTTTTTATTATCTTATCATTTGCAATAACTATTAATGAGAGTCAAGGACAATCTTTACATCATATTGGGTTGTATTTGATAAAATCTATTTTTATACATGATCAATTATACATTGCTCTTTCTAAGGTGAGAAGAATTGATGGGATGAAAATATTGTTGAATCATAATTCTGATCATCTCTCCATGACTACAAATGTTGTTTATAGGAAGGTATTTCAATTTTTGGAATCATGACAGTGTTTATCCAACAAATGCTTGACTCATGCAAGTATGAAAATGTATGCTTTTTATTGATGTCAAGATAAGTCTTCTCATTAGTTGTTATTTACCCGTTTTTGAATATAAATGCAAGTATAAGTGATGTGTGATTACAGCTAATAGTTGTGCTTTGCCTGCGGGGGCGATTCTCAGTTGATTTAATTTATGGCTGCAATCAATTATTGACATTATCAGTCCTTTTTCCACGCAAGTGATTTCTAATATGTACCCTTAAGGAATATGTATAATCTATTATTTTCAATAGTAATTGCAATCTGATTTAGCATTATTGTTGCATTTTTTTTGCCCCGGTGCATCACACGAGGAGTCCATGCTAGTTAATATAAAAATAGAAAAAAAAATAATATTAAATTTGGGCTGTCTTTAATATTCATCAAAAAAATAAGCACTATAATACTTATGAATTCTGACGAGATCTAGACTATTAAAATTTAAAAATTTTTATTTTTATTTTTATTTTATATTTTTTGAAATGCAATTTATAAAAAAATATAAATTTTTTTAATAAATCTGTTTATTATCAATTTGGCTTATACAAATTTAATCTAGATGGTTCAATTTAATATTAAAAAAATTTATAATTTTATAATTTAACTATTCAGATGAACTTTAAATAGTTTAAATATAGTTTAGATGACCCAATTTAATATTAAAAAATTTATAAATTTTATAAATTAATCATTTAAATGTACTCTAAAAATTCTAAATTTAATATTAATTTTTTATATTAATACATATAATATTTAAAATATTTAAAAATTAATTTAAAACAATGTTAAAAATTATTTTAAATTGAAATGAAGGGCGAAGATTGCCCGTGGTGCTTATGAGTCTGAAGGCCCTCAACAACCAATTAGGTCTGTGCAATTACTATCAAACGAGACTTTTACAAGATAGTACTCTATCTTTTACGATCCCCATGCCCCAAAGGGCATTTAAGTTGACTGAGTAAAAAACCAGCGGATAACAAAAGGAGAGAAATATCAGAAGCATGTGGCTCTTAGTTATTCCGACAACAATGGAGAGTCTAATGAAGGATTTGGAGCTCTAAGCCCTGAATAGATGATGCAGATGTCGTCATCGATCTCTTTCGCTTGCTAGCTCACAGTTCCGAAGCCAAGCCACTTGATAATGAAGTAGAAAACATAGGTTTCTACCCAGTTCTCTGATGATTTTTCATCTTGTTTCTTCTTGTCTGAGATTCATCGCTACAATAGCTTTTTTGGATATTCTGAGCCTTCGCTCATTGTCACATCCGAAAATGTGATGCAGGCGACTCTCGTTCTAGCTGTTTCCCACAACTGTCGCATTCGAAAATAAAACGCGGATGGCGTGTGAACGAAAGTTCCAACCTTTGAGGTGAAAATCAGCTAAAACGGAAGTTGCCATCAAAATTTTAAAATAAATTTTAAAAAATTATTTAAAGAAGAATAAAGATAGTCTGCAAAAATAGAAAATAAGTTTGGGAGTTGACTGAATGTGAAAAAGGTGTTAGGCACTCCACAACACCAGTTCGTGAGAATGGTTACCTAAAGTTCACTGTACTAAATTAATATGGTTTTAAAATTATTTTAATTATCTCTTTCTTATTTATGTGTTTGATATAAAAATGATAATAGTTAAGTGAGAAATATTTATTTATAGACTCAGAGGCCTATATATCTTGTGATAGGAATCAAAGTCCATGTAGTTCGGGCTTAAAAATTGTTGGTAAAAATTTTTTCTTTGAAGAGAAATTAATTAGAAATAATTCACCATTTTGTAGATAAAAAAATTTTTAAAATTTTAATATGTGTGTTTTAAATTGCAAAAAGTAATTTAATTTTAATTATTTTCTCAATTTTTGAATTTTTGAAATAAAGAAAAAGGAAAGAGTTTTTTTTTACCAAAAGAAAAGAAAAGAGTTTAAAAATATATTTTTTTATGTTTTATAATTAAAAATTTAACCGCTATACCTGCAGAACCTTATTGATTTATATGGTAATGTAATTGGTTTAAATATCTATGGAGATTCTAAAATCTCACACGATAAAAGAATTTAATAACTTAATTTATTTATTTATATTCTTATATATATTTTTAAGTATGAATAATAATTTTTTAAACATGTATGTACATATACACTTTTTCAAAAAAATATTAATCATCATACCTGCAAAGTTTTATTGATTTATACGATAATATGATTATCTTAAATATCTATAAAGATTTCAAAATCTCACACGATAAAAGATTAAATAATATACACTTAAGTACATTTTTAATTTAATTAATTTAATATATTATATATATATTTATATTTTAAAAACTTAATTGTTATATTTTCTAAAACTTATTGACTCATACGATAATACGATTATCTTAAAAGTTTATGGAGATTCAAAAATCTTACATGACTAAAAGATATAATCGATAAATATGATTACAATTTAAATACATTCATTTGATTAATTAATTTTGCTAAATTGTGTATTATATCATTATTTACAAAAATCATTTATTTATTATAGAAATTGAGAATCATTACATCTGCGAGGACTTATTATCTCACACGATGATGTAATTAATTTAAGTCTCTACAAAGATTCTTGAAATCTCACATGAGACTTAAATAAATTATTAATTTGAATTATAAAAAGAGAGTTAATTTTAATGATGGGTCTTTGGAATCCATATTAACATATAAGTTTTACTCTCATATTTATAAAACCTTATTGATTTACATGATACGAGATTATCCTAAATATCTACAGAGATTCAAAATCTTAGACAATAAAAGGATTAAATAATATTCACTTTAAATATATTTTAATGTGTAATTATACAACGTATATTTTTAAATATAAAAATTTTAATCGTTATACTTGTGAAGCTTATTGACTTACATGGTAAGATGATTATTCTAAAGGTCTATAGAGATTCAAAAATTTCAAATGACTAAAAGATTTAATGGTTATTATTAATTAAAAAAATTATTATTTTATTTACAAAATTTATTTATTTACTACTATGTAAATTGAGAATCGTGATATCTGTGAGGATTTATTATCCCACACGATAATACACTTAATTTAATTCTCTACGAAGATTCTTGAAATCTCACATGAGACTTAAATATTTTATTAATTTTTAAAATTTAAAAAGAAAAAGAATTAATTTAAATAATGGGCCATTGGAACACCATTAATATATCCTTATCCTTATATCTGCAAAACCTTATTGATTTATATGATATGAGATCATTTAAAATGCCTATAGAGATTCTTGAAATCTCACAAGGTGAAATTTTGAAAGAGTGGTGTGAAAAATAAACACAAACTCTAACATTAATATAACCACATTAAGCTATACCAAATATGCGTAACATATAACAGCACTAAACAGTAGTAGAGATATTTAGCAGACCAGTGAAAAAACTTCATTTCAATTTTAAGCAAACACATTGAAATTTTGTCAAAGCTTTGAAATCTATGATAGTTGATTGGACTTTATTTATGTCACAATAAGAAGCAAACTATAAGGTTTCAGAAATGAATAACTATTCAAAGGAAATGAATAACAAACGTGGCAAAAGCAATATGTCAATGAAGCCAAAGGTTTCAGAAATGAACTGCAAAATTTATATTTTCAAAAGAAGGACTTGGAAGTAATTCTTACTTGCAATTAGTGGCAATCACAACCAATCCATCGGTGCTGAATCCATCACAATTCATAAGCAAAAGAACTTTGATATTGGGAAAGGAGAGAGACAGAAACTCCAGGCTCTCATCAGTCACAGCCATCCTCTTGAGCCTCAACTTCAAATCTCACGGCATCGTATTTCATGTGTGAGGTAGAAGAAGATCAAATCCTATTGTGTCCAGCCCTTCTTTCTGGCTTCATCACTTTTCTCTATGTTACTTGCTCTCTATCTTCGTTTGTGTGTCTCCTCTCCCTCTTCTCAGTTCTCTCTTGTCCTCAACCTCTCTTAGACTCCCTCTCTCAAAGCTTTTCTCTCATTCTCAATGCTGTGTCCAGACTTCCCCCTCTTGATCTTTACCTCGCTCTCAGTGTTTCTTCTAGACTTCCCTCTCTTGATCTCCCCCTCACTCTTCTTAGTTCTCTACTGTTTCCTTCCTTTGCCGTCAAGTTTGTTGAAAACTTGAAGTCTACCTTATGGTCGATAACAGAAAGCAAAATTTGAACGTTGAGGAGTCCAATTGGCGTCAAAGTCCTAACTTTTAAACTGAAGCGCGGAGCCTTATACTACATGTAAGACATAGCCTTTGTTCCTCATTTTTGCACAGAGAAATGCCTCCAGCCTTTTCCATCTTTTTTGGTGCTCTCTCACTCTCGATCCCCTCGTCTGTTCCCCTTTTCTTTCAGTTCTCATCCCTTTTAAAGCAGAAGTAGGGAAGAGTTTTTTTTCTTTTAAGCTTGCATGTGAGGAGAGAGTTTACGTGCTTCACCTTTCTCGCTCTGCTCTGCTATGTTCTCTCTGTTTTCTCTTCTTTTCTGCTGCAACATGCGTGCATGCGTCTCTAGCTTTGTTTTCTGCCTCTTCTCTTCGTGCATACTTTTCTTTGTCAGAGGTAAAGTTTCATGCTCTGTCTGCTGCATGCATGCATGCATCTTTGGTTCCATTTCTTTTCTTCTGCTGGCTAAAATTGTATGTGTGTGCGTGTTTTACTCTTTGTGCTTTCGTGTCTTCTCTGTGTGTGTCTTCTTTACGTGCGAGTGTGTTTTCATCTTTGGCCCTTTTTTTTCTCTACGCCCATCAGCATTTCCTCCACCCATTCTTTTTAATACTTTTTTTATTAATTAGATTAAGGGAGAGAAAAAAAAATCTAATTTTGAAATATATATATATATATATATATATCTATATTTAAATGGAAAACAAAAATATTTAAGAAGAGAAATTTAAAAATGGTTGAGTCTCAAAAAATTGATTCTCAATATTTTTGAATGGTTGGGATAGTTTGGGAGAAATTTTAAAAAATTTAAGCAAGATTTTTTAAATTTTCCTAGATTATTATTTTTTAAAATATAATCTTAAAAAGAATTAAATTTTATTTTTGTATTTTTTATATTTTTTTCAGTTGTTTTAATGAACTGAAAGAAATAAAATCCTAACAAGAGATTATTTAATTTAAAATAGAATTAAACCCTATGAATTAAAGATCATTTTTTTATTTTAAAAATATAATCCTAAAAAGTATTAAATTTTATTTTTATATTTTTATATTTTTTGATTAAATTTATCATTATTTTTATTAAATGTAAAATATAGACAAAATTCAGTGTTCACACTCATTCCACCAATGATTCATAAGTTGCTTTTATTTTTTACCTTCTATATATATATATATATATATTTAAAAAATTTCTTTGCAAATTAAATTTAACTCTATTCAAGAAAGTAGAACTCAACTTCAAACATTGAGACTTTAGATGTTGATTCCCCAACCAAATGCCTTTTTAATGCTTGGATTATTTGTAACATCTCGATTTTTAATTCCATAATTTACTAACCTAATTATGGTAATTAAGTAAGTTGAAGTAGTGTGTGGTCAGGGAGGTCTAATAAGTATTTCAACTCAAATTGTGGGTCTGGTATCAAATCGAGCCATTCGAGCATCAAAAGGAGCAGAAAATAAAGAGTTGATGTTGTTATGCCACACGCTGCAACATGGAGATCATTTGCTGTGGCATAGAGAAACTTTTGATACGAGGGAGGACCTTTTTATGCCATGCACCACAGTGCATTGTACGTTTGCCGCGACGCATGGTCATTTTCTATAGATATCAGTCTTAAAAATGAGACATAAAAAAGAGAAGAGAAAAGACGAAATGAAGAGACACACTAGGCTCTGCTGTGGATGACATTGGGAGTAGTTTGGAGGCTATAAACACCCAAGGTAAATACTACACTCATAAATCTTCTCATTTCTTCCACATTTATGAGTTTATAGTTAGGATTTGTTAGTAAAAGTGGATTTTCAGTCCATATGGGTTATGGGTTCGAATTTATTGATTCAAATGGAGTTAATGTGAGTAGATTAGAACCTATTATAATGAATTTTTCATATCTTAAGTTTTTAGGCACCATTAATATCTGAAAATTTCATTTATTATGAGTGGTTGAAAGATTGTGATGCCATTAATGGGAATTTAAGGGTTCATTAATGTTATTGGGGACTAAAGGTAAACCCAAGGGATAGGCTCAAACTCTTGTGGAGTGAATATTAGACAATTTAAAAGTGGAGATTGAGGGTTTAATGTTTGAGTTAGTAATATTGATGAAATTCAACTTGGTTGATTGAAGTTTTGGCTCTTTGTCACCTATTGGATTAGGAATTCAAGCTTGTAAGCTCTTATACTAAGGGATAAATCTTTGATCTCTCAAAAGTTTGAGGTAAGTTGGGGGAACCCTATCTTAAATAGTTGTATGTTAATTAATTATTAATTGTGAATGTTGTATGTATGGATTGATCTTCAATGTGAAAGCACGCATTAATTTCAATAAGTGTATGAAAATTGAATGTGCAAAATGTTATTTTTAGTTTGAAATGCAAATGCGAAATCAAGATGTTTTTGAACTATGTATATGCATAAGTATTTGAGAAAAATGAATGTGATGTTGTCTTGAGATAAATGTGTGTTAATGAGAAATGAATTTTTTAGATTAGTGAGAATAATGTTAAGAAAATGATGAGAATGCATACTTAGGTAGCACACGGTAGTAAGCCCAACGTGATTATTGTGATAATAAGTAAATGAACATAAAAACGTGCAAATGGTTGAGTATCATATATGGCATGATCAGTGGGTGGGAGTTCGCCTAGGGATTGGGAGTATAGAAAAATCCATATGGTATTTAGGCGGCCCTCTGGTGCACGAGGATGTGACCTTGTATCACTGTTTGTCAAGGAACTGTCCCATTGTGTCGAGAGACTAGATCCTAGCTTTCTCTACCAGTTTAATAAAGAGAATAACCTAAGGTATGAGACACCCCAGAGATTCGAGAATGGGGGAAGTCGTGGTCTAAGAGTGAGTCATGTGATCTTTAGTTGGTTCATACCTCATGATTGGTGAGTTTAGATAGTTCAGTCATACGGATGGAGCCCTATTCAGTGTTATAACCCACGGTTTCAGTATAAGAAAATAAGGAGGGTATAAGGTTGGTTGATCATTTTCCTATAAATATATGACGTGTCATACGTGTTGAGTTATGGCAAGTCGTGTGAATAAGGGGTTATATCATATATCTGAGAACATGGTAACAATGCACCTAGTATATGTGACACTAAAATGTGATTAATGAGAAAGGATGAGTTGTGATATGTGTGTGTGAACATGTTTTAAATATTTGGTTTCATATTCATATGCTTGCTTTATAATTAATATATAACTGTATAGGGTAGGTTTTACTTTGGTTACTAAGTGGCTAAACTTACCCCTTTCATTTAACAATTTTTAGGCTTTAGTTTTGATGCAGAGAGGGAGAAGACTCAAGAGGCTAAAAATTAGTACATTTTTATCATATACCTCTAGCTTAGTTTTATTTGGTGTAATAGAATATGTTTGCCAATTCTAGGTTGCATGTTATCACCCTTGCACTATTTTTGTTATTGAAAATGTTTGATTTGTATTTTAAACCGTAAGTAATTGTGTATGATGAGATACATATGTTTATAAGGTTGAAATACTAGTGCAAGTGTAGAAATGATGTTTTAAACATAGTACAGTGGTTTTTGATGCAATGCAATGACAATTTGCCTCCTCCTCTGTTTTTGGTAAAAAGGGGTTGAGGAGTGAATTTTTGATATATTGTGGTTTAAGTGTATATGATGTGTTGTACTAGTAGTTCTAGGTCCAATGGACATGGTTCAGGTACTAAAAAAAGCTTTTGACACTTGTTGAGGGTTTTGGACATCCATTTTGTATAGAAGTTATGAAAAGTAGTAAAATTGCATTTAGGTGTCCAACCTCCTAGTGTGACTTGTTTTGAAAGTGAAACCCATGCCATTAGCTAATTTATGTTAAGAGCTTTTCGTAAACACCTAAATCACGTTATTGGGACATCAGATGGAGAATTAGGACTCATCAGAAGTTCCTCGATTCTGCTATCAAATAATAATAGAATTTGTTGATTTTTCATGTAACACACTACGATGCATGGTGCCTGAGCCGCGATGCATGGCACAGAGAGCAACATGCTGCGGTGAAGTGTGCATAAGCCACAACACATTGCCCTGTTTCACAGCATATGAGTTGTTTTTCACTTGTTTTTGATTTTTTTTACTTCTCTAAGATATCTCATGCTTCCATAACTTATTTTTACTCTGATATGAGAGATCTTAATTGTTTTAAACTTTTTGTGATTATAAAAAATATGGGATCCCTTGCTTTTCAAATAAACCTTAGTAATCCCTTTTTGAGTTAATCCTTTGATTACCATAAGTTCTATTAGTTGATTGTGTTTAGTGGAGTGAGATATTACATTATTTATTTTATTTTCTAGGTTAATTGCTGTTCTGTGTTAGTGTATGATTATCTGTCAAAGAAATTTCAAAACATACAACTGCCAATCTGTAGAAGAAATTGCTTTTTCATGTTAAAATTCTTTTGACATTGGTTTTTGGTGTCATGGTTTGGTTTCCGAGATATGAACCAATATTTTTTGGCGTTATAGAGCTACAATGAATTGGCTTACTTAGTTCTTCTTTTCAAAAATTATTTTGTAAACCAATTTCTAAATATGATTTTTTAAAATAAAATAAAATAAAAATCTATTTAACTGTGTAAAAAAAATAATTGATGGTGGTGGTCGATCACTAGCGATTAATGATAATATATAATAGTAGTTGATCATAGTTAAAAAATTTGAAATAGTTAAATATAGTTAAAAAAAATGAAACCAATCTCATGCCACATTATCCCGTCATGTGTTCGGCATATGATGCCACCTCATGTCACATTACTACCACGTGTGTGCCTCCTTAAGCCACCTCATGTGTGACGTCACTACCACTTCTCATGTCATATATTTGTTGCAAAATATGCCAAAGTCTCCTTTCTTTACCAATTGAATTGAAATATATTTGTAGTTATTATATGTAAAATTAAATATATATTATTTAACTACATACACATATATCAGATAATATATTATTAAAAACATATACATATATTATATTTTATTTTTAATTATTAATATGAAAAAATAACTTATATGAATATCTAAATTAAATTTTTAATAAAATATTATTTTTTACAAGTAAATGTTAGTTTTGCTAAGAAAATGAACTTAAAATAAAACAAATTTTAAATATTAAATAATATTCTTATATACATTGTAACCAATTTTTAAATTTTCTTTTTATTTTTAAATGAAAATTATTAAGTATATAATTTATTTATAAATATGTATTATATTAGTTTATGTTAAATATCTTTTACTTTTTTCTTCTCCATATTTTTCTCAAAAATTAATAAATTAAATGATTATATTTTATCTTTTCTCAAAATGGTTAAATGTTTTCCCCTTTTTTATTAAAAATATATTTTATGTGGAATTTTTTAATATCTTAAAAAGTATTTTAATAAAAAATTAAATTCAGTGACATAAATTTTGTTAATAGTCATTCTAAATAATTTAAAAATTTAATAAATACTAATAAATTTTATAATACAAGACAATTACAAAGATTTCATATATAATCAATCCAACTACCAAGGTGGATTTGACAGTTAGTTAACTAAAAAAAATTAAAAATTATATAAATGAACCTAAAAATTGCAATAAAGGGCCCAAAAATAATAGAAAAGGATAAAAAAAATTTATTAGTCATTTTTTGTAATTTTTAACATTCTTTTCTATTATTTTTTAGTTAATCAATAGTCAAAGTTATTTTTTAAAAAAATGATAAAGATAAAATTGCACCGTTTTTAAAAGTTGAAGGGATTCATTGCATAAATACTAAATTTAGGGCCACTTTGTTCTTTCACCCAATAAAAAATGCACAATTTTAGGAAATTTTCTTTGAAAAATCATAATTTTTTTTTAAAAAGTGCACAGTTTCATCACCATAAAATATCAAAATATTTTTTATTTTATACTGGATCTAATGGTATATAAAAAGAAACAAAAAGACAACTAGTAAATTGAAGCACTACAGATTGGTCATTGTATTTGCAAAGACAAGGGCTTTGGAACTGGTATCTCCTCTTCGATCTACACACACCAATTTCTATTCCTTTGAAAAAAAATTGAAGCACTACACGAAAAATTAGATGTCCTAAGTACAAATTAAAGTCTAATACAAAACATAAAACATTGGCGAGGAGAATTATTTAAGAGGTGAGTCCAGACCCTAGTGTTGTTTGAAGAATCGTTGTAGCCTCTAGTAATAATTAAATTCCATTTGTTCTTCAAATATGAAATTGCATCCACACATATATCCCATATTTTGTTGCAGGCAAAATATATGAACAATAGTGTTAAATAGCTTGTGAAGAGGTATGATCTAAGATGATCTTGAATCACCAATAATATCAATGCTATACAAGTACATGATATTAAGATAACATCTGATGTGAAGTTATAGAAACATATGCTTATAATAAGAATTGGCATAATTGTAGAGTTCTTATTGAAAGGAGATGAATTTGGAAAATTTACTTGAATAATTGCAAATAGTACTTTAATTATATCTTTAAAGGCTTCTTATTGAGGAATCGACTTGCATGAATTATCAAATTAGAATTTTTCTAAAATGTTTCAATAATTATATAACAATATTAAAATCAAATAAGGTATGCGTGAATAATTATTCAAATATCAAAAGTGCTAGCTTTTTGTTTTTGTATTTTTTTCAAAAATATTTTAATAGATAAAAAATTTAAAATAAAGATAATCTTTTACCTACTATTTTTTTTTTCAAAATTGAAATTATTGATTAAAAATATTGTAGATCTAAAAGTTTAAATTTAAACTGTTTAAAGTAAATTTGAATAATCGAAACAAGAGGCATTGCAGTAGTCATTATTGTAAATGAGCACAAGAACTAGTTACACATAAATATACATGATGCACATTAGTGACATTCAACAATATAAAATGAATAATCTTAGTACATGTACGCATATACTCTTTTGCCCATGGCTAATTAGTTGGGAAAGAGATGTCTGTGAATTAATGAAATAAAATTACGTACAAACTACCAAAAGTCAATCTATGTACAATGAAGCAATTGTAATTAATTTCAAATAATGGAGCCGAAAATACGTGTCTGTTTATCACCCTATTTGTTTAAGCACGTTTTTAGGGCTTGAGTTTGGAAAATTAGAATATTTTTATATAAAAGGTTTTCTAAGCCTAACCCATTTAAATCATAAAACAAAATGCTTGGGCTATCCGTTTAAACTTGTATTTTGCTTGATCCCTAAAATAGTAATAATATATTTTCAGTTTTTAAATAAAATTTAGAATTTAGAATATGTGTTTATACTTTAAAATTAAAATTATATAACTTATTTTTAGTTTTGAACATTATAATTTGTATTTTAAAAAATGAATATGTAATATTATAATATAAAAATTAAATTTTAACTAAATGAATAATGGACTTACAAACTAAATTTGAAAAAATGACTAATTTTAAAACGGCTTTTATAACAAAATCAATAATAAAAATAGAAATGAAACAAGCATTTAGCCTTCGCAATTGAGACTTATAAAATCATTTCCCTTGCAACTTAAAACAGAAACTACAGAGATTAGTAATGCATGAACATAAACACATTGAAGCAGATTGATCACATACTGCCCATTGCCAAAAGCCCAAAAGTGGCGGAAGCAGTGGAATTTTAGTGACACAGCACTGGTATAAAAATAATTTTTTACAGCGGTTAAAAATATGATGTTATTTCAGAGAATATAGAAAGTCCCATCTTTCTACATTGGTTATAAACCCGATATAAAAACTAAAATTTTTACATTAGTTATAAAGCCGATGTTAAAAATTACATACAAGAAAATAAAAAAAATTCACCTAGAGTTTTTATATCGGTTGGCAGTCCAATTGATGTTAAAACTCATTGGTTGGACTGTCAATCGATGTAAAATTTAGAGTTTTTACATTGGTTGGTAGCCATAACCGATGAAAAAAAAAATGTTATATTCTACAGCGGTTATGGTAATAACCAATATAAAAAGTATTTAATTTTTTTATACTGTATTTATTTATTGATTTTACCCATTCTTGTGCGTAAAATTTGCCAAAGCCAAATCAGACAGCTCAATTCATTTACAATTATTTATCAAGTATTTATCAACTATACAAAACTATTTAACTATTAAAAAAACTAACAATTGTCTAAATTGTGTCAACTATCAAAATTAAAACTTATCTAAAACTAACAAAAAACCTCACAAGTTTTCTACAAAATAGGTTGTTCAACGTATGTGGATGTCTTCAATTTTAACTTCATGAAATGCATTCGAATTGTCAAAAATTTAAAATTTAATTCACAAAATAGGCGTATTAATCAATCTTAAATAATATAATAAACTAAAACTTTTAAAATATATTTACTTCTTTTGTAAATTCAGTCATGCCCAATGTAATGATATTGAACATGTGTCTCATGATATATAGACCACACAAGTTTGTCCTCACCGGTTGTCTATGACTCTATATAAGAACAAATCATAAGAAATTAGTAAGAAATTTTAATAATTGAACATATTAATAAAGTATAGCATCATCTTTGGCTCGATCCACGTGGGATCCTTGAGCTCATATTTATGCTTTTGTAAGACTATATTTTGATATGTTCTCATTGCCCTATGATTAAGATCACCAAGTTAGTAAATAATATATTCAAAAAAAATAAATTAATAGTTTAGTAAAAGTATTCTTACAAGTCTATCGTCTTCTTCATTTCTTTCCCAGATTTGTAATGAAGGGAGCATAAAAAGATGACAGTGTTGCTCTTCATTGAAAGAACAAATAACAGCCAATGGTCCCTGCTAAATGTGATACAAGTTAAAGTAAATTCATATTGAAAAAAATATCAATTATAAATTGATCCTTACGAGTGCACATATAGAGCCATAAAAATGTTCTTTTTGACTTCACATCTTCTCTGTTGGAGGTATTTGGCTCTTAACTCTGGAGTATTACCTTTCTCTATCATATAATGAGGGCAAAGGAATCCAAACTTATCACCTTCGCCCAATGTAATGTACAAATGATGAAGGTACCTATAACAATGCAATTATATTAGTTTATTAAATTTGATGATTAAGTTTACTTACAACAATGCAATTATACTAAAGAAAAACATACTTATATTATAAATAGTTTAATGTGTGGTGTGGTAAGCTGATTATTTGACAGAGGTCAAACCATATCTTCCCGTTCAATTGTCACTATCATGTCTTTCTTACCCACAACCTCCGAATTCATTTCTAAATTCTTGAATTTGAATGATGAATCATATGCCATTAAGATCATTCGTTGATGTGGAGTCAACGAGGGTTGTGGAAGTTTCGGGAGATTCGACGAGGAAAGCTTCTACATAATAAAAAGGTAGGAAATAGCTAATAAAAAACATATATTAGGAAGCCGCTACATAATAAAAATTCATAAAATTTCGTACCACAGCTTGAACCAAATTCACAAGTTTCTTGGGCCATAGGATAAAATTGCCAACAACTTCAACCACAGTTTTCACCTCATCAGTAGGGAATGGAACCAATGCATCTAGCACTTTTAGATTTGCAACCACCACTCTCACTTGATCATCTTGAATTTGGTTATGGTGGATGGTTGACCCCAAGCTGTAGATGCTACCAAGAGCAACCAAGCGTCTATTAGGATCTTCCAGAAATATGTCACACGGTTCACCAATATTGTCACTAGAAGGACCCTCTGACACACGCTCAAGAACATTACTCCCTTTTGTATTATGAAATCCAGGAGACATATGAACTGGTTCAGCAGTTATCTCTTGTCGTGAGCTCATCATGCTCATCATCTCCTCCTTTATTTGCTCTTTCATTTATAGAAGCTTGGCTGCAAATGAAGCTTCAAACTCATTCTTAGTTTGCTACCTCACAGTGGATATCAATGTATCAAGCTCTTCTCTAGTCACTACATCTCCTGAATTAGGACGTGCAAGTGCTCCAAAGTAGTCCTTAATGCCCATACCATATCCAACGCTCCTCACATGACTTGGATGCTCTGGTTTGCTTGTAGCAACTATTAAGATATCATTTTTGCCCTCTGGAATGAAGCTTCCTTGGGCTTGTTGCTCCATAAGAGTATCCTGTAATATAAAAATAATAATATTAATTAATAATATATACAATTGTATAGAAATTTAAAGGGACAAGGAATAATAATTTTACTTACAATCCTCTTAGCAATCTCATGTGCTATCTCACTTGTATAGCCTCCTTTGTTATACTGATATTCATATCTCCATTTCTCTTCTCAAGAGACAGGTGATGGTGGAGAAAAGAGTATGAAAGGATTAGACTTAGCTTCTTCTTCTCTCTTCTTCTATTTCTCTGCCATCAATATATCATTAGCTCTAACATAACCTCCACAAGACAAGGTATGAAGGCATTGATTCTGCTGAGCAATTTCTCGCCCTTTAGCTCATTTTTCCTATTAATAAATTGAAATTTAGATTTTATAGTTGAAGTAAATCTAAATAAAACTTAAATCAATTAAAAATCAATAGACAAAGCTTTTTCAGAAGTCTGAATCCTGACAAATTCTTCCCAAGCATCTTCATCAAGGAATTGGTATGTATCAAGAGGATTGGGACGAGCCTGATCTTTTAGCACCTCGATGAAGATATATCTTCTAGCAAGATTAGTGTTAAAATTTCTCTAATGTGTTCCATAGTAAGAAATCAACTTGTGTCGACAATCTTGATTAGATGGAACATTGTATGTCAAATACAATGAAGACATAAAATAATAATCAGTAATTGCCCAATAATATATAACCATAAAAAATTTTAATTTTTTATTATTTACCTGAATACTTTCCCAAATCTATTCCTTCACATGTTTTGGCACATCAGGTCATTCCTTAAACATAATAGGAGGCTTGGTACGCGATAGGAGGCCAAGAAAACTAACAAACTTGGCTTTATGTGGCCCTATCGGATTCCATCTCCGATCAAATTGAATTAGTAATCTATGCCTAACACTCCTACTTAAAGTCAGATCTCTCAATCATGTGCCACGTGTCCCCCTCCTCACAGACTGGCTCTGACTCGGCTCCTCACTAGGGGTGCCCTGACTCGACTCCTTACTAGGAGCAACATCACCAATTGATTGGCTTATAGTGGGCTAGCTCTGAGTGTCATCACCTTGATTCTCCATATTCCTATTAATTCAAATAAATGAAATTAATTAAAAAATAATCAAAGATAAGATAATTAAGAAAAAAAATCCCACAATATAAATTTAATTGAACTAAATCAACATACTTTAATTTCAAAACTAAACTCATATAGGGATATTCTCCCATATCCCTTCATGATGATCACTTCTTATAGTATGTTCATCATCTACTTTATCTACCACATCCAAAATTGGTAGTCCACTTGAGAAGTTAGGAGTTTTAAAAATATCAAAATTTGATTCATAATCGTCATCACTATCAATCACCCTTTTTCCTTTAAGTGTTATTGACCGATTTTTATTTACTGAATCCATGACATAGAAAACTTGTTTAACTTGGTCTGTCACAATAAATGGCTCATTTTCAAAAGTTAATTTTTTAAGATTAACCATTGTAAATCCTAACTTATCATCATGAATACTGTTGATGTCAACCCACTTGTATTTGAAAATAAGAACTCTAAATTTTGTATAATCGACCTCCCAAATCTCTTCAATAACTCCAAAATAAATCCTGGATACTAGTTTAGGTTTCTTATCTTTTGAACTAGAAAAGTGTATAGCTTCAGCCATTATTATAACTCCACTATTTTGCACCGTACTCTTCTCATCCAAGAACTTTGTATAAAAGGAATACCCATTAATATCATAGGCACTCCAACATATAACATCAAATTTAGGACCTCCAGCTAACCATTTAACTGTATTAGAAATACTACTTTTATTCAAATTTTTCTACTTGAACTAGTCTACAAAAGTCTTATTATGCTCTTTCAACAACTTTTGTTTAGTCATTCTCATTCAATAATTTTTTGCCTTTAGAAGTTCTTTATGAGAAGATATGCAATCTTTAACTTCATTAATATTATTCAATATATATAAATGTACATCTAGTAATTCATTATGATTGATACTCTTCACTGATACTCCACATGTGCCTTGACCATATTGCCTTTTCTCATGATGAGATTTAGGAAGTCTAATTGATTCTGTACTTAACAAGTAATCAAAACAAAACTCCATAGCTTCTTCAGCAACATATTTCTTAACTATCGATGCTTCGGGTCGATATGGATTCTTGACATACCCTTTTAGTATTTTCATGTATCTCTCAACTGAGTACATCTATCGCAAATAAATAAGACTACACAATTTTACCTCCCTTACTAGATGTACTATTAAGTGAACCATAATGTCAAAAAATGTAGGAAGAAAGTGCATCTCAAGTTGGCACAAGATAGTACAAGCTTCTTGTTCTAACTCTTCCAATTTAGGGGGATCAATAACTTTACTGCATATAGCATTGAAAAAGAAACAAAGTCTATTTATTGTAAGTCTTAAATCTTCTTTCAATATGTCTCGAAGAGCTAAAGGTAATAGCTATTGCATTAAGACATGGCAATCATGAGATTTTAAGCCTACCAGTTTCAACTTTTTCATAGATACAAGCTTAATAATATTTGAAGAATGTAACAGCCCTCCTCGGGATCTCACCGTCACCCGAGGCGTTGGACACTCTCCCCCCAAGCCTCACAACAGGGCGACCCCACCCCTTACGGTAAGCATCAGGAGACAAAGGCTTCCCCGCAGTAGTGTGCGGATTATTCCCCTTGCGGAGAGCCTCCCCGGACTCAAACCCACAACCTCTCCTACATAGCGAATGTTGAGGTTGAATCTGGTACCATTGAACCATGTGGTTTAATGGTATCAGACTCAGCCTCAACATTCGCTATGTAGGAGAGGTTGTGGGTTCGAGTCCGGGGAGGCTCTCCGCAAGGGGAATAATCCGCACACTACTGCGGGGAAGCCTTTGTCTCCTGATGCTCACCGTAAGGGGTGGGGTCGCCCTGTTGTGGGGCCTGAGGGGAGAGTGTCTAGTACCTCGGGTGACGGTGAGATCCCGAGGAGGGCTGTTACAAAGAATACCCTAAAGGAACTTTAATTTTATGTAAACACTCATAAAAACTTGTTTTCTCATATTTGCACAATGTATGAGAGGCTGGGGGACAATAAGTTCGTTTACGGTCTTGGGTGTAAGTCTTCTGTATTCCCATTTCTTTCAAATCCAATCTTGCATTCACACCATCCTTAATCTTACCTAGTATGTTCAAAAGCATTTCAATAATACTATCACACACGTTTTTCTCCATGCGCATAACATCAATACAATGCCTCACTTTAAGATTGCGCTAATATGGGAGGTCAAAAAAGATAAACCTTTTTTTCCATATGCTTTTTGCACCAATATTCTTTTTAGTCTTACCGAAGATAATATTAATATTTTTCACATGTTCATATATTTGGTCCCTAGTCAAAGCATCCGAAGCATCATTGTGTTCTTGGTGACCATAAAAAGCTTTCTTTAATTTACGATAATGGTGATTTTGTCTAAGAAACCTCCAGCGGCCAAGGTAGATTGTCTTCCTTCTATGTTGAAGTTGATGGTAGTTTGTGTTTTCTTCATAAATTGGATAAGCTTTATGACCTTTCACACTATAACTAGACAAATTTTCATATGTAGGAAAATCATTTATAGTACAAAAGATCATAACACGTGACCTAAAATTCTCCTCCGATTTGCATCAAACACTTCTACACCTACCTCTCACAACACTTTTAAATCTTCAATTAGAGGTCTTAGGTAAATATCAATATCATTTTTAGGTTGTTTTAGTCCCAAAATCAACATGGATAGCATCATGTACTTCCATTTGATGCACAACCTAGGTGATAGATTGTAAATCACCAAACAAACAGGCCATGAACTATGTATACTTCTAAGACTACTATAAGGATTCATTCCATCGGTAAAAAGTTTGAGCCTTAAGTTCCTTGGCTCATTTCAAAATTCGGGAAACAATTGATCAATTTTCTTTCATTGAGGAGAGTCGGTTGGATGTCAAAGTTTTTTATCAGATATCCTCTCATTTGCATGCCACATTAAGTTCTTCACATCATTAGTACTTGCAAACAAATGCTTGAACCTTGGTATAATTAGAAGATACTATAAGACCTTTGTAGGAGCCCCTTTCTCTTTGTATTGTGGTGCCTCACATTTTGGACACTTCTCCTCCCCTTCAAGCTCTTTTCAGTACAACACATAATCATTAGGACATGCATGTATATTTTTATACTTCATATCCATTGGACACAAGATCTTCTTGGCATCATAATAACGATTTAGTAGTGCATTGCCTTTCAGAAACATTATTTAAAATAACTCTAGCAACCATATGAAATTTTGGTCATTCTACCCAGCTCTTGCTTTTAAGGTAACCAGTTTTAACACCCTAAATAACAAACTAAATTCAGTGTACCCCAGGTATAGAGGCTTCTCTGTGTTAGTGCACCAGTTATCATACACATGTACTCGTTCAAGAGCCTCTTCCCCAACATCACGGATCATGTCCTCTAACCAATTTTCATTCATTTCTACTTCATAATCAAGATTATCAACTTCCACATATTGAGATATGTTACTATAATTTTTCAATTATTCACCATGCTAAATCCATATTGTATAATTTTTACAAATCCCATCACAAACCAAATGCTCTTTTATTTCAGCAACACCTAGTCTCCTCTCATTTAAACAATTAATACAAGGACAATAGAACATTTCACTACTATCAACAGCATTTTTCTTAGCAAATTCCAAAAATTCTTTCACCCAATTATCATACTTGTCACTCGTTCATCTAGCATTCATTCAACTACGATCTATGTGTCACTTCCTAAAGAATATAACTAATATTATTACCTTCAAATTATTTCAAGAAACTAAATTAATAATTAATGTAAGATTTAAAAAAATTTTGGCAGAGCCTTCCCTGAAAATTGGATCTCCTAAGACTTTTAAAAAAAATTTACAAGAGAAAATTGACAATTTTAAACCAAATAAATGATCACATGCAATAACTTGAGGCCTGATGAAGCCACTAACAGCGTTCTCAGCAACAATCAATATCATTAAAAACTAAATTTAAGCAATTTAGAGGAAAGAATGAATTTAAAAAAAATTTTGACAGTCTCTCCTAAAAATTGGACTTCCCAAAAGTTTTAGAAAATTTTACCTGAGAAAATTAACAATTTTAAACCAAATAAATGATCACATGCAACAATCTGAGGTTTTATGAAGCCACTAACAGCACTCTTAACAACAATCAATATCATTAAAAACTAAATTTAAGAAATTTAAAGGAAAGAATGAATTTAACAAAAATTTTGACAGAGTCTCCCTTAAAAATTAGACTTCCTAAAAGTTTCAGAAAATTTTATATGAGAAAATTAACAATTTTAAACAAATAAATGATTACATGCAACAACCTGAGGCCTTATAAAGCTGCTAACAGTACTCCCAACAACAATTAATACTATTAAAATCTAAATTTAAGCATTATAAAATCTAAAAATTCATATTCATAAAAATTAAGAAACATAATTGGGTAGCGACAGTTGCAGCAACGGCTCAACACTGAGAAAGTGAGGAGGGGAGAAGGAGTGGTGGCAGATAGATGGGCAAAAGCACTGAGGAGGGGGAAGGGGAGCAAAAGGGGAAGGGGCACTAGGATGAAGAGCAGTCGAGAAGGAGGGGGAGGGGGGCTGGGATGGGGAGGCGGAGACGAACGTGGAAGGGGAGGGGGCGACGAGAGGGGGGAAGGGGGAGAGTGTTGGGGGGACATCGAGAAGGGGGAGGGGGAGGAAATGAAGGAAGAAATGATAGAAAGGGAGGGGGTCGAAGCAGAGCAAATGAAGGGGAAGAAGACAATATAAGTTTGTGCGGGAAGAAAAGGAAAGGTAATTTAAAAAAATTTTCTACACCGGGTGAAGGGCCACCTAATATAGAAAATTCATATTCTACATTGGGTGGCCCTCCACCCGATGTAAAAAATGTACTTTCTACATCAAGTCACCTCACTCAGTGTAGAATATACATTTTTTACATTGGGCATTTTCTACACTGGGTGGTGCTACCCATTATAGAAAGTTGATTTTGTACATTGGGTAGAGGTCCACCTGATGTAAAAACTATCAAATACTTTAACATAATTATAAAAATACCATCACCTTAACTTTTTATATTGTTTGCCTTCCAACCGATGTAAAAAGTACCCCGTAAATTTTATATTTTGTACTAGTGTAGATAGTAGAATACATTTAGATGGCAAAGCAGTGATTTTTTTTAAATAAAAATAAAAATACAATTATTCCATTTTTTACAGTATATTTTTCATTTTTTTTAAAATTTTTTTGTATACTAAACATGCAGTAAGAGAATGGAGGAGAGGTGAATGAAACAATGATGATGCCAAGAGAGAAGATACTGTAGTATATAACTATATACTAACCATTTGAAGGCAAAAATGGTTGAAAAAACAAACTTGAGAATGAAAATGAAGGGCAAGTTTACATATGTCACGGACATTGATTCAGCATTGCAAAAATGAAATTCTGTCATTAAAAAATAACTTCTTGTTTGGGCTAAATATGAAACATCACTCAAATAGGTTACAGGGCTAATTGGGTTAAGTAATTGAAGCGTTAGGTCTAATATAAATGAAAGGGGTTGGCCCTGAGGCTCAATGAAGGCCATAATAAGTAAACATGCTAAAATTCCATCAGCTGCAAATATTAGACCGTTGACATGAAGACACGATCTTAAGTAATGCTGAAATCTATGCCCAAGTATTTCAATGAAATGGGCTGGTTATTAAAATGGAGAGATGGTGTCATAAGTTTTGCGAGATCCCTGATTCTTCAACAGAACATGATAAGTTTCAAGGAAAAGGCTTCCACTATTCTGACACTATAAATAGAAGGAGAAAATAAAGAAGAAACTAGTCAACACTTCATCAAAGACTCATAAAGTTTACATTCATTAGCCCTTTTCAGTTTTTAGTTTTTAGTTTGTAATCTGTTCACATTTCAATAAAAATCATACACTTGTTTTACCAAAATCTTGTATCTTTTTACGTCCGAGTGAACTGTGGTAAGGGAGCTCGGGACCTTTTTTGTTATCTATTAAGACCTAGCATCTTTGGTACGCCTGGTATTTATTGTTTAGCAATAAATAATTTTTGGCACACCTGGTGGGACCTGTGTAACAAAGATGGCAAAGATGCGAAAAGACAAAAGAACTGATGAAACAGGTACTGGTTCTCACGAACCAGAAGCAATCTCTATGCACACAGGGTTAGAACACTTATCGCCTGATGCTAAAGCAGTGAACATCATAAGTACATAGTGTCGATGACAATAGGTAGTAGTAGAACTAGCCCTGGCTCAAAGTCAGGAAGTAGACAACCCAATCTACTAATCATATCCAATGGACCTGTAGCAGAAGTGCTGCGAGGAATTCAAGACTAGATGGATAAGCAGCTGGAAGAGAACTAAAGGTTCTTTGCATTATCCCTGGAAACGTCAGAACGCAGGGAGAAAGAACGATAGCAGATCATAATGCAGGCTCTACATGATGGCATGAAGAACATAACCACATTATTGAGAGGCACTCTTTTGGAAGCAGGCTCAAGTGTAGGGCCGCTTGGAGGACAGAAAGTAAGAATTAGTATAGGTGCTGGCCATCAGGGCCGCACATTTATAAGAGACATCCTTAAACCCTAAATATTTGATCACACTCATTTTTTAAGTAATCCTTTGTATTACTTATAGGAACCTGACATGAGTGGCCCGAGGGGCATGGTAGTGATTCTAGAGCGGTAAACTGAGACCTCAGAACCAACTGCTGAACATGGAGGCCCTAAGGAATGCTATCTAAGATATATATGGACCAAGGTTGAGGCTAATTGGATGCTCTACTTTCTCAAAACCACATCCAAAGTACATAGATAGGGACGACTCATACCCTCGAGGATATAGGATCCCTGACTTCACTTTGTTCTCAGGGGATAGAACGCAGTCGACACTAGAGCACATTGGGAGGTTCACAATCTAATGTGGCGAGATTGCTAAGTATGAGAACTTCACTAATTTAAAGCTGAGATTGTTCTCGAATACTCTCACAAGCTCGGCGTTCACATGGTATGCGTCACTACCCCGTAACTTAATTATCAACTGGATGAAAATAAAGTAGAAGTTCCATATTCAGTTCTATAAAGTAGAGCCGGAGGTCGGTATAGCAGAACTCTGAAAGATCACACAACGGGCTGGAGAAAGGGCAAACCAATACTTGGTGAGGTTCAAACATCTGAGGAGCAGGTGCCACGTGTCGCTTTTAAAAACTAAATTCGTCAAGTTGGCACAAGTAGGATTAGATATAGAACTCTGAAAGAAATTCTAGGGGATAGAATTTCAAGATTTCTACAAACTCACAGCCAAAGTATGGGGTTATGAGGAACTACTCAAGGAAGAGGACTATCGCCGATGGACTACAGTGGGGACCTATTTTGGAGACTTAGACATGGCGATGGCAGAACTAAAGAATGCTGGCAACTACACATGCCTAACTCTGGTAAGGAAGGTTGAAGAACTTCCCAAAAGGCTAAACATAATTTAGTACACCTTTGATACCACTAAAATAGAGAAAATCTTTGATTTCCTTCTTAAAGAGAACTTTATCTCCCTGCCTACTTATCATAAAATCCCTTCAAAGGAAGAATAGAGAGGGAAGGAATACAGTAAGTATTGTCATTCATAGAGTTACAACACTAAGGCATGTTGGGGATTCAAGAACATTATCTAGGACCGGATCAATAAGGGAGTTTTAAAATTTTCTAAGGAAGAATCCATAGTTGTAGATGAGGACCTGTTCCTACCATTTGCCTCGGTCGACATGGTAGAGATAAACTTTGGCAAACAACAACCCAGAAAAAGTGATGATGGGAAACCCTGGAATATCTAAAACAGGGATAAAGTGACTCAAGGAAACTCTAAGACAGTATGGGACTGCCTGGGGAAATCTACGAGTCGATCCAACAAGAACAAGTCTTTTAAATAGGACATGGGCTCGGAAGGGCAGAACATGAAAAGCTCGAATGGCTCTGAGATAGTTTGGGACCGCTTAGGGGAAACCTAGAATGAAGACAGCCAGCATAAAATGAAGAAAAATAGCAAATGACCCTTAGGATGGGATATTGGCCTGAGGGCATTGATAATGACAGAGCTAGATGGATCAAGGTGGTCTGGGATCGCCTAGGGGAATTGTTTGGCAAATTTGACTTCTTTGTAAAGTACTTAGTGCCCCTTGGAGTAGGTGAACCATTCACGGGGACACCAACAGGCTGGGATATAGGCCCCAATGGCCTACCTTTACCACTATTAATGATATCAGAAAGCAATATAAAGATTCCTTCAAAACTAAAAGCTACTAAGGGCTCAGGCAGGTTCGTTACACTGCCTGGTAACATGCCGCTTCTGAAATGGAGAGTCATGAGGCACAAGAAGTTCCCAGCTACCTTTACAAGGACCTAAAAGTGATGTCTTCAATGAAAGCAGGTTGCGCAGACATACCTTGAACATCAGAGAACTGAAGTACAGGATAGCCCTAACGTTCAACAGGAGGCTAGTAAGTTTAGAAAGAAGTCCATTGAGGATCAAGACGAAAGAAGTAAGACCAAAATTTAGAAAGATGGGATCATTCATGTTGGAGAGATACTGCTTAACCTCTGCTGTATGGTCTCATTAACACTACCTTCTCAATTCTAGTCCACCACTAGTGGTACCCAAGGCCAGTAGAAATAGAACTTCTTGAGGCCGACACAGGCGAGCCCATATCAGTACTACCCAATGGCGCTAAGAGAAGAAGACGGGTATGAACCTATAAGGACGCAGGTGTAGAAAGAAGAGATTGTAGAGCCTGTTTGCCAAATCACTTTGCAAGTAATAGAAGGAAAGCTAAAGTGGGCCATCCTGTAAAAACCCAGTGTGAAGATGACTTAGCACCTAAAGTCTTTATACATTAGGGCATATTTTGATAGGAGGCTAATGACTAGGGTCCTTGTGGACAATGGCTCGATGGTGAATATTTTGCTAGCCTACATGATGATTAAGATAGGGCCAGAGGAGTGTGATCTGATATCAATGAGGTATCTATTGTAGGGTTCATTGGAACTACATCTAAGGTCCTCAATGTACTACTATTACATGTTGATATTAAGACCAAGTTATCATTAATGGCTTTTTTCATGATCAGCACCATAACATAATACCAGGCCCTCTTAGGTCAGGATTGGATCCATGTTAATGAGTACGTACCTTTTTCACTACACCAGTTACTCTTTATGTGGAAAGGAGAGGAGGTAGAAGTAGTCTGGGTTAAAGACATGCCATTCACAGCATTCACTAACTTTGTAGATGCGAGGTATTACGACATTAATGTGGGCCCGTTTACATTTTGAAAGGCTCAAGGAATCCTTTCATGCAGAACAACAACAGACACTATAATGCCTCTAACCTCATAGAGGCATTAACCCATCATAGAATTGGTTGATAACTAAAACAGACAAAAGAAAGGCTGTAGCAACTATGGCCATTCAAAAGCTATGGTTGCACAATATACAAGAGAAACTAAAAGACTACGAACTTGAGATCTATGGGACCGAAGTCGTACATGAAGATAAAATCTAAAAGGTAGCACAACTACACTAGCCAGACCCTGCACCTCTGAAATTTAAAGACATAGCCCTAGAGGTTTAGGATCCACTAGAAGAAGTAAACCTCAGTTCCTCAAAAGAGTCAAGAGTCACATTTATTAGCTTACTACTAGATGAAGAACAAAAGAATGCCATCAAGCTAACACAATTGGAATTCAAGGACTGCTTCGCATGAGACTATGATAAAGTACTAAGGTTGGCTAGATAGCTGGTCGAACACAGGCTTCCTATAAAACCAAATTACAGACTGCACCAATAGCCTGCCAGGAGAATGTCAGTTGAAGTAGAGCTACGAGTAAAGGAGGAGATCAAATGTCTCCTATATTTTAGATTCATATGGCCCTGTAGGTATGCTCAGTGGCTCTCAGATATAGTCCCAGTAATCAAGAAGAACGAGAAGCTATGAGTTTGCATAGATTTCTGAAATGTAAACACGACCACACCTAAAGATGTGTATGCAATGCCTATTATATACATGTTAATAGATGTTAGGGTTGGAAACTCTTTATTGTCATTCACGGATTGCTTCTTCAGATACAATCAAATATCTATCACAAAAGAAGACACTCATAAGACCGTTTTTAGATGACCGGTCTCCATTGGAACATTCGAATGGGTAGCTATGCCATTCGGTCTAAAAAATGCTGGGGCTACCTATCAGCAGGCTATGAATGCCATCTTTTACGATATGATAGGAAAGCATCTAGAAGTATACATAGATGACATAATGATAAAATCTAAGAAGGCATATGATCATCTTGAGCATTTGAGGATGAGTTTCCTTCAAATAAGGGAGGTCAGCCTTAAGTTAAACCCACTTAAGTGTGCTTTCGATGTAATCACATATAATTTCCTTGGATTCTTGGTCCATAGAATAGGGATTGAAGTAGATCAGAATAAAGTACGGGCTATCTTAGAGGCAAAGGCGCCAAGTAACAAGAAAGAACTTCAAAGGTTCCTGGGGCAAGTCAATTATCTCAGGCATTTCATCTCGAACCTTATAGGGAAGACAAAAGATTTTTTTGAGCTCTTAAAACTTAAAGGTGCCAAGGAATTCACCAAGACCGAATATCATTAGGCAGCCTTTGACAAGATTAAAGAACGCTTAACAAAACCTTTGGTCTTAGTAGTCTTGAGGGAGAACACCCCATTTTTATTATATTTAGCTTCTACCGCCACGTCCATAGGTTGTATGTTAGCCCAAAATGTTGATGGGGGACGTGAGCAAGCAGTCTATTATTTAAGTAGGTGTTTAACTCCTACAGAAGACGGATACTCAATTGTAGAAATAGCATGCTTGGTGTAATATTATGCTTGTACTAAGTTAAGGCATTATATAATAAACATAGTTGTGTATGTGGTTTCCTATTCTGATTTAATTAAATACATGCTTAATTGGCTAATCATGACAGGCCGTATAGGGAAATGGAGCTTGGTCTTGGTAGAATTTTCATTAATATTTTTGCCTCAAAAATTAGTGAAGGGCCAAGCATTAGCAAACTTCCTGGCTGATTATCCCTTAACTGACTCCTTGAAGATGAGTAAGAACTACTTGTGTTCTCAATAGATTCTGGGCCCTGGTGATTAAGTTTGATAAATTTAGTACTGAATAGGCATCTGGGGCTAGTATAGTGATAACCTCTCCTATAGGGAGAAAAACGATACTATCTCTTCAATTAGATTTCGAGTGTACTAACAATCAGGCAAAATACGAAGCACTACTCATATGACTCGAGATTCTTCAAGAAGTGAAAGCCTGTGATATGGTCATAGAGGGAGATTCTCAGTTAGTTATTAAACAATTAATTGGTGAGTACAAGTATATGAGCCTAACTCTAGTGATGTATTATGCTGGGGCTTCCCAAATTCTAGAAGAGTTCGAAATGGTAACATTGACTCATGTTCCTCGAGCTCAAAACTGGGAAGCTAATGAACTGGCTCAAATAGTGTCAAGGCTAAGGTTGTCACCTGAACTCACCAGAAAGGTAATTGTGGTGGAATGAAAAGAACATCCCTCAGTTACTTAGCGCAGTTTGATAGTACAATGCAGTGCGGTCTCACAAGGGTTAGCCCGAGATTGGGGAGATAATTTTAAGAGTTATCTACAAGATTGCAGTCAATGATACCCTTACAGAATAAGGATACGCACTTAAAACTTCATTTTAATTGGAGATGAATTATACACAAAAAGCCTCGATGGGTTATTACTCAGATGTTTGGCCTTTACTAATTATATAAAAGTTTTAAGACAAGTGCATGAAGGCGTATGTGGGGCTCATCAGTTAAGGCCAAAAATGCAATAGTTGGTACGTAGGTATGGATACTATTGGCCATCAATGACGAGAGATTACATTGAATATGCTAGGAGGTGCAAGGAATGTCAGAGTTGCAGGCCAACACAATAAGTGCCAGCATCAAACATACATCCAATTATTAAACCATGGCCTTTTTGAGGATGAGCTATAGATGCAATAGGGAAAATCTATTTGGCCTTATCCAAGGGCCACTCATCCATCTTAATGGCCACAGATTATTTCATTAAGTAGGTTGAGGCCGTCCCTATGAAGAAAGTAGAACAGGGCAATGTTATTAACTTCGTACATGAATAAATTATGTTTCGATTTAGGATTTCTCAAATGATTACAACAGATTAGAGGATAATGTTCACTGGAAGTGAATTCAAGGCCTTTACCGAGAAAAGTGGGATTAAGTTATTGGCATCCTTGCCATATTACCCTTAGGCAAATAGACAGGTTAAAGCTTCAAACAAGATCATCCTTAGAATTTTAAAAAAGACAATCAAAGAGAATCCTCAAGAATGGCACGTACGATTACTCGAGACACTATGGGTATATTGGACATCTAAGAGAGAAGCTATGGACACAAGCCTGTATGTGTTAACATATAGGCACGAGGCCGTTTTGCCTATGGAAATAGCAGTTCCTTCGCTACACGTTGTGAGTAGTCTGGGAAGGCTATCTAATGACTACAATGAAGTTATGATGAACAAGTTTATTCAATTAGACGAAATTCATGTACAAGTACTTGATCATATGATCGCCCAAAAGAAGGAGATTTCAAGAATATATAATAAGCAGATAAGAAGGAAACACCTTCAGGCAGGCGAGATCATGTGAAATCTTGTGTTACCACCTGGTTCTAAAGACTGAACACTTGGTAAGTTTGTACCTAATTAGGAAGGACTATTTAAAGTGAACGAAGTACTTAAGGGAATGCGTATATGGTAGCTAGCATCGACGGGAGTCCATATAGATGGGCCATAAATGGAAAGTATTTGAAAATGTATTAGTCGTCATTATAATAGAAAAGCGATAAAGGACTCGAGGCTTAGAATGGCCTTTGGGCATACGAAAGTCACACAATAAGAAAAAAAATTGTTTGTTCTTTATTACATTTGAATCGTGTTACAAAGGGTATGGAGTACAGGAATAAAGAATAAAGAATAAATAATGAAAGAAATGAATATATATATATATATATACATATACATTATTTACAAAGACTGCATATGGTCTCCCATGTCGCCAAAGCCGAGTCCAGATCCACAGAAAGGGTCTGATGGCAAGTAAGGGCCGTATCGAACTCAAGCATAGACTGAGGCTTAGCATCCAAAATGGCCCCTGCCTTGTCTAGAACCTTGGTGGCAATCTCCAGTTCAGGTTCAGCTGGACTGTCTCCAGCTTTAGCTCTCGCCATCTCCTCTTCAGCTGCTGCTAGCTAGCGCCTCAAGTCTACCACCTTAGCTCGTAACACCCAGAAGTAATCCACGCGAGGGGCAATCTCTTGGGACTGATCAGTAGCAGCAGTCGTCTAGGTCTTATAGGCCAAGTACTCATCCCTCAATAACCAATTATTCTTTAACTGTTCTGATAGGAGGGGGAGTTCTTTACGGCATCGACTGATAATTTCATAACATGTTGGGACTTGAGCTCATAGGAGAGCCAACTCAAACATAGAGATTTCCTTCTCCATAATTTCAAGAGCCCGAATCATCTCCTCAAATTTTTGTTCAGGAATGAGGAGTAGGTCTCAGTTGAGTTGGAACTACATGACCCTCCAAGTGTCCAACACTATGTTCATTTTGGGGACGTGAATGCAAGCTAGAAAGGCATCAGTAGGCACTGCCTCCAGTATAACCAATTAAAGAAAACAAAATAAGGTCAGCAATAAAAGACCAAGAAGGAACTGGAAGGACTAGAAAGAAAAAGCAAAACAAGCCAATACCTGAATTGGGTCCACGAGTACTTTGTCTTTGCTCGTGGAAGAAGAAGGAGTATACGCAAACTACACTGCTGAGCACAGAGCCTTCTCTATATGGCCTGTAAGAGTTGAAGAGTTAATTTGATCCCGCACTGAGACACCTTGGGTGGAGACCAAAGTGACCAAGGCGTTATTCACAGACGTCACCTGGAATCCCTTCAGAGATCTCTCAGAGCTCCCAACCTCTTAAGTACTTGATGAGTTGGGGAGTGGGATCAAACTGATTGGGGATACCATTCTAGGGCCCTCGGTAGCAGTAAGACCTTAGACCCTAAAATCTAACTCATCAATCGGGGTTGCACCAAAAGCCCCTCCCTGATCAAGGGCGGCCCCAATGTCTTCTAGACCAACAACGTTACTTAGGGCTATAGTAGATATAGCAACTCCCAAACCTTCAGCATGTTCGGTTACCTCTCAAGCTACCTTTTAAGTGACTTTAATTAGGTCTATAGGCATTGGCTCAAGAGTGGCAGCAGCGTGGGAAGTGACTACTTAGGGATTTGGGAGTTGGGTCTCCTTTTTCCCATGTTGAAAAGGACTCACCCTGCCATCGTTAAAATCTACTGATAGGATCATCATCCATTAGCACTTATACGTATGCTTTCCTTTTTGAGGCATGGGGCCGGTCAGGAGAGGGGTAGAGGAAGGTTGGTCGAGTGGAGGGGGCATCGTCTTCTTCCTCTTCTTAGTTTCAGGTGATGGAGATGAAGCTCATTTCATCTTTGTTAGGACCATCTCCTTTGTCAAGATGACTTGAGGAGCTCTTCTTAGCCTCGAGCTTCCTAGAGACCAAGGGAGCATAAACTTGGGAGGAGGCGTTGTCTTGCTCCATCCCTTAGACCACGGTCCTCAGTGAGGGGGCCGTTTGGGTCTCAGAAGTGACAAGAGCGTTAATGTTTCCCCTTAAGAATGTCATCAACACGTGGGATTGTATCCAATCACGGTCTACAAAAAATAAAACAGGATTAGACTGGGGTATAAAATAAGAAAAATAAAACTAAAACAAATACAGGAGGCAATACTTACTAGTGTGCCTCTTTATTATGCGACCAAAGCGCTGGGGCCACCATTTATTGAAGTGGAGGCAAGCGTCTCTATCTATAAGTTCCACCTTGCATTGCCTCTGAATGGCAAGTGGAACGGCTATCTGGTCGATAACCTCCCTATCCAATAGCTCCACACTAATTTGGGGGGATAGGCCCCGAGGGATGCATTGGCTAAGTCCAAACTGGCCTGCTACCAGTTGAGGATAGTAAAACTCCAAATAGACCCTCAGAGACTTAGAGAAGGAGCCAGTGTACAATGGCCACATCTTTTGGGGAGTAGTGGTTAAAAGGAAAACTTTATCCCTTAGGAGCTTGGTGGGCTTACTCTTCTTCTCTACCATATACTTGTACCAAGTGGGAAAGTAGCGGTCCAAAATGTTAAAAGCCTTTAAGGTCCTCCCCAAGGACTAGCTTTGCTGACTGAAGAACTTTAAAAGTTCTTTGACTTAGTCAGCGGATGACCACCCAAGAGATAAGTGAAGGGATGGTTGGCACGGGAATCGTCTAGGAAAGGCTCTCGCCGAAGATGTGGAAAATAGGCCGTCGTCCATAACTTTAAAAACCAAATGGGCCTATGAAAGTTGCTAAAGAGCTTTATGGTCAGTGACTCCCTCATGCCGTCGTAAAGGTGGCATAGAAATATAGTCCCCAGGGTTATTTAGTTGCTGCAGAGCAGGGACTGGGCGATCCTCAGCTGCAGTTGCACGGGCTTTCCTCCCTTAGGGGCCAGGATCTATTAGCTCAGTAGGATCCATATGAAAACTAAATGCTCCATAGCAGTGACAGGCTCAGTGGCTGGCTTTTTGAAGAATAGGTCTATGATCTTCGCATAGGAGCTCGTGCTCCTGATCTTACTCTGTAAATCGGTAGGGAGAGTAGTGTAGGAGTCATGCTTCTTAAGGATAGCATAGAAGTTCTCTTCCCCAATGATAGGAAGCCCTAGGAACATAAAGATGTCCCATAATGTGAGGATAGCGGACTGAGCTAAAAAATGAAGGCGTTGCAACTTGGAGCCTAAAAGCTGAGAAGGGCTATCAGAAGCTTGACAGGGGCATTGACGTCGGCTAGATGAGGTCATATGGACCTATCTCCTTCCATTGAGATGCATATTCTGACTTCAAACGCCTTACCCAATTGACCTAAGTGAGAGGAAACTAGGGCCAATTTCTGAGTTTTCTACAGGATGACTCAAGGAAGGGCAAAGTCGTTTAGGCCAAGATCATGTTTCAGATGGAGGTCAGTGGGAATGTGTTTGGTTGAATGGGGCTGTGACTTCAAACAAGTCGGGGGAGATTGTCAGGTACCCGATGTCGCTTTTGGTGGAGATTTGGAAGCTCCAAGAATGCTGAAAAAAATAAAGCATGGTTAGATTACTTTTTCAATAAAATAGAAGGGCAAAGTGCAAGAAGCGAGAAATTTACCAAAAAGGCATTGATTCGTGGAATGATGAATCCTCCTAAAAAGAAATGAACAATGATTAGAATGGGAAATCAATCTAAAAGAAAAAAAAGAGGTTTTTAGACCACTGAATACATATCATCACAAGCCCACCAAGTGGGTTAACGGGGTTTCGGATAGTCGCTAGAATTTGGCAAACTGCCAGCGGAGGTGGAAGAAGGAACAATAGCAGAAAAAAATGGCAGGAGCAGAGGAAGCCATTTGAAAGTTAAGGTTAGAGAAATGCAGCAGATTGAATAATTAAAGTTCAAGAAATGACAGAGAGGGCAAGAGAAGTGACAAAAACAAAGAAACGAGTTTATATCAGTAAAGGGCGCTCAGAAGCAAAGCAACATTTCATTTTTTTTAAATGTGCCATATGGCTTATGTTACCAGCCATTGGCACATGGGGAGCATTGTTTAGGCTAAATATGAAACGTCGCTCAAATAAGTCACAGGGCTAGTTGGGCAGAGTAATTGAAGCGTCAGGCCCAATATAAACAAAAGAGGCCGGCCTCGAGGCTCAATAAAGGCCACAATAAGTAAACATGCTGAAATCCCATCAACTGCAAATATTAGATCATTAGCACGAAGATACGATCTTAAGTAATGCCGAAATCTACGTCCAAGTATTTCGATGAAACGGACTAGTTATCAAAATGGAGAGATCGTGCCATAAGTTTCATGAGATCCTTGATTCTTTAGCAGAACGTGATAAGTTTCAAGGAAAAGGCTTTCGCTATTCTGACAGTATAAATAGAAGGAGAAAATACAGAAGAAACTAGTCAACACTCTATCAAAGACTCGCAAATTTTACATTCATTAGCCCTTTTAGTTTTCTGTTTTTAGTTTGTAATCTATTCACATTTCAATAAAAATCATACACTCATTCTACCAAAACCTTATATCTTTTTACATCCAAGTGAACTGTGGTAAGGGAGCTCGGAATCCTTTTTGTTATCTATTGAGACCCAACATCTCTGGCACGCCTGGTATTTATTGTTCAGTAACTAACACCTATAAAAATCTTAATTATTTTTAAATAAAAAAAACTACCAATTATTTCTATTTTGCCTTTCTTACACAACAACAAGAAGTCATTTTCTTGAAATAAAAAAAAGGATAAAAAGAAATATTAATTACCGAAAGAATGATGTCACGAGAGAAGATACTATACATGCTAACCATATGAAAGCAGATCTGACAAGAAGAATGAAAGGCAAGCTTAGTTACACTAGGGACATTGATTCAGTACCGCCAAATAGTAATTCTTTTTAAATTAGGAAGGGATAAATCAAATATAGAAATAAATACTATTTTCTGCCTCTTACACAGCAATTCATTTCCTCGAAATGAAGGTTAAAAAATAACGGTCACTTCCTGATATATTAAAATGTACAACAAGGAAATGGGGAGGAGGAGATATGGCTACCTTAGGAGATCTAGGGTTGATCGAACCGCAACCAAAGCCAAAACCATTTACGAGTTTCTCCAAGTGGATGCTCAATTAATTATCGCTTTGCTTAATGCTTACATATCCTTGTGTATGGGGAAAAAGACAAACGGCTACAGAAACGAGAAGAATGCTGGGGGATTGCTTGTTAGAAGCTTCCTTTAGGGTAAGAGAAGAAACAAACAAAATTTAATGCTCAACTATTTAAAAACTATAAGAAATTTTTTTGTCAAAAAAAATATAAACAAAATTAATTAATCATAGTTCCACAATAAAATATCTTGTTTAATGATATTTTTTAGTTGAATGATATTTTAACTGTCATAAAAAAATATAATTAACAATAGGGGGTTTTAAAAAATAAATTTAAAGGTAAGGGGGTTAATTTTAAACTTTTAAAGGTGAGGGGTGTTATATACAACTATCTCAAAGAATAGGGGGTTTATGCATTTTAACCTTTTTTTTATTATATATTAGTTATTAAGTCCAATTTTATTCGATATGAGACTTTTTATATTATCTTATGTCTACTTATATTTAGACAATCTAATAGATCCAAATCCCACTTTTAGTATTACATTCCAAATTTTATTTTTAGAATTTAAATAATAGAAGAATATAATTTATTAAGAATTAAGATAACTTAATTTATGTTATAATAGAGACTTTTTTGTCATTAATGAATTCATATAGATTATCAAATTGCCTTTGTTGAAAATAAATGATTCATAAATTTTGTTTAAATATTCACAATTTTTTTTCTTATATTCACAACAATGCAACATAAAATCACAACTTTATATGTTAAATTCTTTATTTGTTGTTGTATTGTTGTGAATATAAGAAGAAAAGTTGTGAATATTTAAACAAAACTTGTAAAACATTTATTTGTAAAAAAGGTAATTTAGTAATTTATATAAATTTATTAATAACAAAAAAATTCTTAGAGACTTTTGGAACATTACGGCATTTCAAGAAATTAAATTGTCATCTACATATTTCAAAAGGAGTTCCTAAATTCTGATTGGGCCTTGGCTTAGTTGGCAGGAAAAAAAACCCTATTTGAATATTCAAAAATGTGTGTAAAAAAAAAAAGAATATTCAAAAATGGGGTCGTCAATTATGAACCGAAACCCATCAACAACATCTGTTTCTTCTTGCATAATTCAAGACTTTAGACTTGGATCATGCAAAGATCCGATCTGTGCCAGTTTACCCTTGGTTATGCCATTTCTCTTTCTCTTCTCCGGCGCATCGAATTCCAGCGGCTTTTATGACGCAGTTTCGACAGGCTCCCCATCACCAGGAGAAAATTTTCCTATGCCGGTTAACGAGGCAGAACCGTTCTCTGTCGTCATCGGTGTCTCCAGCAGAACCATAGGCTCTTGATGTTCCCCGTTCGAATGGTGAAGGTCCCTGTGAGGAGGAGCGTTCTTGGTTCTATCTATGACAGATTTAGAAATTTGTCTGACGATCTCTTGGTTATCGTTGACACTGTGGTGGTGAAGATGGGAACAACTTAGAATTCACTCCTATATGGGTAGTGGCCATCATCAATGTCGTTTCTTTCACCGGCGTTCATCCGAGTTGGGCTCGCCATTTGCTTCCCTTTAGGCTGGAGGAGAAAGAACATAAACAATCAGGTGACTCTTTATCTCTCTCTGTTTTTTGTTTTTGTTTGTTTCTTCTTCGTTTGTTTGTTTGCTTGCTTTTTTTTTTTTTTTTTTTTTTGCAAAAGTTTGAATGAAGATCCGAGTGATCCTCGCTTGATGCATTGACATAATCTATAATATGTAACTGTGGTTTTTCACACTGGGCTCTTAACATCTTCTCACTTCGTAGATGCTTGTGAAAAATTTCGTTTAGATGGCATGGATAGCATATTTTTGGTAGTGCTATGATAGACTAATTTTTTTTTAATATCAAAAAAGAAACTGATGAAAATGTTCCAATGCCTACCCAGTTTTCGCTTTCTTGCTTTGTTTGGCTTTGAGGTATTTGCATTGCAGCAGAGCAGTTTGACGTTGCTATAATGGAGGTTGGTTAGGTGGTAAGTATGATACAACAAACATGGTTAAAAACAAAAAGGCCACCAAGCAAGTATTCTTTTGGCATTAATATCTTGAAGAGAAGCTGTGTTGTCAATGTCGTTGCTACTTCTAGTTTAACAAGATCAATATGAGATTTGTAATTGGACGAAAAAGTTAAGTTGTTGGACTGCCCTGGTGTTGTTATGCTAGAGTCTCAAGAAAATGACGCTTCCATTGCCCTAGGAAATTGCTGGTGTTCCAGCTTTTATTGTGCCTCAGCCTGATGAAGCCATTATATTGTTATTGTGACATGTGGATTGTTTCAAATGTGGGGCACGGTTGCCTAGTAGGATTCACTTTTTTTTTTTTTTGCTAAGGCAAATTATATTAATCAAAGATTGAGATAACATGGAAATGGAAAAACAAGAAAGTTTTCATAAGAAAATTGACCAGAAGATAGAATTGAAAAGAAAATTTTGGAGAAATGACTGCCACAGTAATAAATGTCCCGATCAAGTGACAGTTGTAGGTTGCTTCTTGAGAAGATTCCTGGTCAAATAAGATTCTTACGTGGCTTTGAATGAACAAACTTGTGTTTCTGCTGTTGAGGTAATCAAGTGTAGAAATGATCCAATGAAGAACAATTCTAAGAGCCATGAGAGTTGGATTGTGGATTCTATTGTTAATATCTGTGGAAGGATGTCCCTCTGTGGAAGCAATGAAGAGAAGCCAAGTTTGTTGTTTCTTGTTCTTTTTGAAAATCTGCAAGCTCCAGTCAAAGTTGATCAGGGAGGCTAAGATTGCCTAGTTGGATTCGCATTAACTGTTCATGTTGATTTGGATTTTCATCTGCTTCGCATTTGCTTTAAAATCTGCTATGATGTTCTTCATATTGTACATTTAGCAAGGAGGGCAAGCATGGTTTTTCTTTTGAATACGATATCTCCATAAAAGTTGGTTTAATACACTTCACTTCGCTTATATTTTGTGTTGGCAAGTTAAACACCTTGAATTAGGTGGTGTCAACTTGAGGGGGTGTTGGATTAGTCTAGGTGATTAGTGTTAATTACCTAGTTAGTTGATGATTTTAAAATTTATATAAAAGACATCACATTGTATTAAAGGTAAGGAGGTTAACTTGTAATTAAAGAGGGGGGTTAAAAGAAGTCCTCACCTCATATGTCTTTAAGGGTTTTGGGTTTTGGGGTTGGTTTATCACCTTTCAACCAATGATTATGTTACTGTTTTGTAAATTAGATTTATTATCTTCACTGTCATTTGTTATATTGATCAATGAAAAGTTTTCATTATTTTTATAATCAATATTCGTCTCCCTTTAATATTCCTCTCCCAATCTAGATCTTCTCCTTATCCCTTTTCTTCTTTTTCTCTTCTCATCCCATCTCCACCCCGAATGACAAAATGAATGGTTTAGATGTGTTCATAAAATTATTATCATAGTATCAAATAAAAATAAAAATAAATTTAAATTGTTAAAATTTGACTTGCACAGTTTACAATTATATTATTATTAAAATTTTATATAAATTAGAATTTTTTTAATTTATTTTATTGTAATTATAAACTGTATAAATCAAATTTTAACAGTTTAACATTATTTATTTATTTAATATAATATTATGATAATTGTTTTTATAAAATAATTAAATTTGAACCATTCATTTTTTTTTTAATCTAAGGATGGAGATTGGATGAGGAGGAAAAACAAAATGAAAAAGAAGAATGAAGAGAGGATCTAATTCCTCTCCGACACATGATGTAGTGATAAAAAGAAACAATTGGCCAAAGAAGAAAAAAATATAAAAAGAAACAAGAAAATACAACTAGTGATAAGTGGGAACATTATAAGACATATTATTTTAAAAATCACGAGCCTAAGGTGTATTGCTAAACATACAATATTGGTAAGGAAAATTATTTAAAAGGTGAGTCTAAATACTGTTGTTGATTGAAGAGTCATTATTATACCCTTCATTAACAATTAAATCTCACTTGTTATTTAAATATAAAATTGCATCCGCAACGGTATTCCATATTTTGTTGCAGATAAAATATATGAACAATAGTGTTGAATAGGTGATAAACATGTACAATTTTAGATGATCTTGAAGCACCAATGATATTAATGTTGTACAAGCACATGATTCTGAGATAACATATAATGTAAAGCCATTGATACATATGCTTATGATAAGAATTCACATAATTGCAAGGTTCTCATCGAAAGGATTTAAATTTGGGAAGTTCATGTGAGTAACAACTAGTGTTTTAATTATATCTTTAAAGGTTTCTTGTTGAGAAATAGACCTAAATACAAATTATCAAATTAATTAGAATTTTTTTAAGTACTCATTTCAGATAGCAATATATAATATTTTTTTTAAAAGCTTTACTTGGTTTATAATGTAGGGTATTAAATAATTTTATTTTTTTCAACTATACCCCTACTTCATTTATTACTTTTTTTTTGAAAAGATAATGTATTGGAATTTCAATTGTTATTACTAAGGCAGTTATATAAAATATTTGCTAAAATACATAAAACTACTATGACCTTTAAGATAATTACATATAACTCCCCTCATTTTTAAAAGTTTAAAATTAACTCCCTAATCTTTAATTTTGTTTTTCAAAACACCTTATTGTTAATTATGTTATTTTTTTCACTAAGGTTAAAATATCATTTAGCTAAAAAATGTTATTAAACAAGATATTATATTGTAAATCTATAGCTAATTAATTTCTTATATTTTTTAGATAATTGAGGCATTAATAATAGCCAAAACAAATATTGTTATCACCATATAATTTTTTTTTTTGATACAATCGCCATATAAAATTTTAAATATTCACTTTTATGTTAGTTTTATCTATTGTTTTGTTATCAATGGTGCATAATTTTCTAGTATTAAAAGATAACTTAATCAAACATGGTAACATTTAAAATTTTAAATATTTTAGCCATGTGCATTACATTAATATAAGATGGAAATATAAATAAAAATTGATCTTTTAAATAATAAAATCATGCACCAATAATAACAAAAAATATGCATAAAACTAATATAAACATTAATATTTAGAATTTTATACAGTGATAATATTTTTTTTTGTTATCAATGCTCCAACTATCCAAAAAATATAAAAAAATTTATTATAAATATTTATGCAATATAGTATTTTTTTTAATAATATTTTTTAGTTGAATGACATTTTAACTCTGATGAAAAAATAACTTAATTAATAATTGGGGGTTTTGAAAAATAAAATTAAAAGTTGGGGTGGTTAATTTCAAACTTTTAAACATGAGGGAAATCATATGCAACTGTCTCAAAGTTTAAGAGAATTTTATACATTTTAGCTTAAAATATTTAATAAATGTATAATTTGAAAGATGTAAATTTTTTTTAAGAGATTAATGTTTTATCTAACTTTTTAAAGATCCATAAAATAGGTGCCACTGCTTTATATTGAGTTCCATAGGAAGTAAGATAAACTTATCTACTTAATATATTTTTATCTAATTAAATTAAGATATGTGCATTTTAATGTGCTAACAATATTACTGTGATGAGCAAAGGAACCGGTTACACATAAATATACATGATGCATATTAGTGACACTCAACAACATCAAATAATAATCCTTGCATATGTATATATAAAAACAAGTTTGCTTACTGCTAATTAATGGGAAATAGATGTATGTGAATTACTAAAATAAAGTTAGGTGCCAAAAGTAAATCAAGATACAATAAAACTATCATAGTTAATTTTAAATAGAAGAGTCGAGAATATGAGTTGGACTTATCCTATTATTTGTTTAAGCATGTTTTTTAAGGTTTCAAGATTTAAAAATTATGGTATTTTTTATATAAAAAAGCTTGTAAACCTAACAGATTTAAACCCCAAAAAAATGATTGAGTTACTCAATTAACCTTGTATTTAATTTGATCCCAAAAAATGATATATTTTTAATTTTAAATTAAATTTAAACTTTAAAATATATGTTTATTGTAATATCCTCCTCCTTCTCATCTCATAATTAAAATCAAATCCTAAGTAATTAGGGAATGAGATTATAGTAATTATCAAAATATAAAGTTTTCAATGGTTAGTAAAATGGAGACCCCAAGTTTACAAAACTAAAAATCATTTTCAAGTCTTGTGACTAGACAAATCAAAGTTCATAATTATGCAGAAGCATGGGACCATTACTTGTGTGAGTGCATCTGTTTAAGAATTTGAAGAGAATTTTTGAAAAATTTTGAGGCGTGCGCCGTGGCTCGTTGAACATGCATCGTGGCGTGTTTGCCTTTGTGACACGCACTGTGGCTCATGGCACCATTTGCCATGGTGTAATTGCACGAATTTTGACAATAAATTCTGCTGTCAATTTAACAACTTTTGGGCCAATTTTCGATGTGCCCCAAATCTCCATCCGATGTTTGAATGACGCAAACTAGGTGTCTATAGAAAACTCTTTCTGAGCTCTAACTAATGGTATTAGTCTCAGACTTGAATTCTTTCTAAAACAAAAATTGAACACCCTTTTCAAACTTACACTTTTACGGCAAATTTTCACAAAATCAAGTATCTAAACCAAATACCATTGGCCAATAGCCACCAACACCAATTTGACCACATTTAGATCATTGAGACTAACTCGTGCAATGTACTATATCACATGAAATACTCCAAGATTAAATTTTCACTACACAAATCCTTAAACTCAAATAAAACATAAAAAAGGGAGTTTACCATAATTTTTATCAAGTTCTCCAAATCATCTCATAATATGCTTTACTCTTACTTGCATTAGTATTTTAACCTTATCACAATAACACATATTCATCAACTCACTCTCTAGGGTTCAAAATACACTTACAGTTTACAATTCGCATAATACAAGTAAGGAACAAATGAGAATTCCTAATTGACAATTAAAATTATCATACACATATAATTACTCAAAATAAAAAGGCCTACTACAAAAGGATCGCGATCCTAAGCCTCTAGGTGTTTTTCTTTGTCCACACCTCTTGAGCTATTCCCTATAATATTGAAGATAATGGAATGAGTATAACTACTCAGTAACTAAGGTTTGACTAACTCATACTAATGCATATCAATTATTTTAAATGCCAGTGGCAATTAATCTCAATACGTAAGCCCATGTAAAACATTTGAAAATAAATATTCATAATTCCACTCTCATAATAGCATTTGCTTAAGAAACATTGCTTTTTAGCACTTTTCATATAAAGAGAGTCGGTCACACAAATCATTGACAAATACATTGAAAGAAATTAAGACTCAACTCGTGATATCATCATTAGGGACACATTATAGACAACAGGTACCCTTACTCACTATATGCATGATCACACCTCCCTTATATCCTTATTATTCCTTTGACATAAAACTATGGGCTATAACTCAATGGGATAGTCTATATTCCATGACTTTCCTAGCCTAAACACTTGTGAGGAAATTATTCAGTCAAGGCACACCCAACTCACTTATGGAACACAGTTTTTCTCATTTCTCACACTGTAGGGTGTCATACACCTTTAGAGTTGTCAATTAAGGCTGAGCTTAAGCCCAAAAATAACTAGGGCTGGGCCACTATTTTGAAAAGAAAAATGGTAATTTAGGCTTAAAAGGACCAATCCTTTTAAGCTCGAAAATAAAAGGGCCAGCCTTTTAAAGCCCTTTTATTATTTTTTAAGAAAATTGTAATATAAAAAAATAAAAGATTAAATATACAACTCAAAGAAATAAACATATTAAACTCATTCATCCATCTCTCATTCATTTATTAAGATTTAGCTGGTAATGTTAGCTAAGTATAATTTTTATTGGTATTAACTTTGATATTGTTATATGATATTAGACCTGAATGTTTAAGTTTTTTTTATTGTTATGGTGTAAATTAATTTAAATTTATTTTCTTAAACTTAAGTTTATGTGTAATAATTTTTTTCTAATTATAAATATATTTTTTATAATTTTAAATTGAAAAAAATTAAAAAATAGGGCCGAGGTCCTAAGGGCCGGCCCTTCAACCCTAAGGGCTCGGGCCGAGCCTTGTAAAAGAGAACTCTGACATATAATCGGGCTTATTAGGGTCAGCCCATTTAGGCCCTGGCTCTTTAAGGGCCAACCCTAATTGATAGCTCTATACACCCTAGACTAGTTTCCTTATTGAATCAGTGGATAACTAGCTAGGTTCGAATCTCTTATTGAATTAGTGGGATAGTCCCTCATTGAATAAGTGGGATAGTATAAATATAATCAATCCAAAAAACCATCTCACGGATGGGCCTTATCACATGAATTTTATCATTTACTCCTCTTCCTAGGCGAACTCCCGCCTCTCAAGATCATGTAATGCACATTTATGCCATAATTCACACATATACAATTCATAGAACTTCACATTATCAATTTTCATTAAATTTTATCATTACACAAATTATTAGACTTCTTAAATACATTTTCATGGAACTTCAAACCAAATAAGTCATTGAACTCCAACTTCACAATTATTGTACTTCACACTTTCAAAATCATTGAACTCCACTATTTCAAATATTATTGAACTTCTCATAACAAAGATTCATGTTACTTCTCAATTCACAAAATCATTAAACTCCCAATAAGTATAATACGAAAATCCACTGATATTGTTCTTTAAGAAATTTTATATCACAAGGCATAAAACTCATAAATTTGATTTAGTGAATTTTCTAACAAATCAAGCCACACTTGCATTTCTTTTTAATTTACACATTTCAATGATAAATCATAAATTCATAAACTAATAGACACACAAAAGCATAAGATAGAATTCCTTTGGTTACCTCAAACCTTTAAGAGGTCAAAGGATTCACTCTTCAATTACTCACTCCTAAAGCTTTCAAGAAGCTTGAATGGTGCCAGTGGTAGTTACTCTACAAGCATTTACCATGTAAAACATCAATATCCATTTTTGAGCTATTTTTTACTAACATTTCACCATTTCTTAATACTCATGATTTATTCTTAACTCATATAAAAATATCCATAAGGCTTCTTAGCTTCCTTTAACTCTCATTAATAATATTGAGCTCTTAAATGGGCATTAATAAAACACATTGTTTCTAACCATCAAATTTATGAGAATTTCAGACATTTAATATCCTCCAACCACCAATCATCATAAAACCATAAATAATAAGTTTACTTAGCTCAATCTACTCCCATTAACTCTATTTAAATCAATAGATTCGGACCCATAGCTTCTATGGACCAAAAATCACCATTAACAATCAAACCCTAACTTCTACTATCAAGAAAATGGAAGAAGAGAGAGAGAGATTCAAGTAAGGAAGCTTACCTTTAGTGTTTATGAACTCCAAATTACTCCTTTAAGTTGGTTTCTTCAAGCTCTAGCTCAACTCTTTCATTCCCTTCATTTTTCTCTTCCTTTTCTCTGTTTCTCTCGTGCAGATACAATACTAATATATTAGAATTTTGGTCGTGCACTGTGGCGTACATTGCCCTCCGCCATGGCGCATAGCATAGAAGGGCCCATTGGATTTCAAATTTGCCTTTGAGCGCCGTGGCGGATTGACCACACACTGTGACATGTTGCACAGAGAGCAAATTTTCACTTTTTCTTCCTCTTCCCTTACCCGGGTGGCCCGCCATCTATCTGGACCCATTTTTAGGGCTGAAATTACAACAATTACACCAAGTTAAGCTCCTCTGGCCACACACACCTCACTAATACACTTATATAGTCTATTTGAACTTAATTAATCTTGATTTAAAATTGAGAATGTTACATTTATATTTTAAAATTAGAATTTATACTATGTATTTTTAATTTTTAAACATTATAGTTTTTTTTTAAATGAATATGTAATATTATAATGTAAAAATTAAATTTTAAAAGAAAATAAATAAAAAATGAGCTTACAAGCTCGGCCTCGATCCTAATCAAGAAGGACTAAGTTTTTAAAAAATGATTGATTTTAAGATAATAAAGTTTTTAGACCTAAACTCATCTTATCCAAAATGCTTATCTATACAAATTTTTTATCAAATAAGCATTTATTAGTTTTCACAATGGAGACTTGTAAAATAGGGTTAAGGTATAATTTGGTCTTAAACTATTTTTAAAGGAGTAATATTGCCCCCTAAGTTACCCATCGTAGCAATGTTGCCCTTAAACTAATTAAATCAAAGTAATGTTACCCTCACTGTTTAAACGTCTATTAGTTGTACTAGTAAGACCCACTTTTAATGGGTTAAGGTATAATTTTACTCTTAAACTATTATTGGAGGAGCAATATCCCTCCTAACCTTATTAAATTAGAGCAATGTTGCCCCCACCATTTAAAAATCATCAACAACCGTTAAATAGGAGAGGTAATGAAAGTACTTTTTGTACTAGTGTCATTTCATTCATATCTTTTCCAACATTCAATATTGATGTGAAATCATTTATCTGTGTCAACATTCCAATGAGTCATGAACTATTCATTGAGAAGAAACTCAATTTTTGTACTAATTTTCTTCAATGATAAATATGACAATAGTTCAAATATAAATTCACACTGACAACACTACAAAATAAACTCTTCATTCAACAAAAAGCATATAAATAATGTTTTTGAGATAAAAAAATCACTTCTTATCTTCTTGAGTAGATCAGTCTACAAAATTGACTATTATAAATAAATATACTCAATCATATGCATAATAAACAAAAAAAGCCTATACCTAGACCATCATAAAGTGATTATCCAAAAATCAATTTAGCAGCTAGAATACCACAGTCTAGTTGAAATCCTAATCTGATTCAATGTTAACTGGAGAGAGATAATGAAAAGTGATTCCCACTAGCTACAGTTAACAGATGTTTAAGTTTTTTAAATTGCAAGGGTAGCATTGTTCCTCTGAGAATAATTTAAGGTTAAAATTGTATCTTAAACCAAAAAAAGTGGGTTCTACTAGTATAGTTAACTACGTTTAAATAAAAGGGGTAACATTGCTCTAATTTAATTAATTTAGGAATAATATTGTTACGATGAGTAATTTAAAAATAACATTACTCTTTTGAGAATAATTTAATAATAAAATTGCACCTTAACTCTATCAAATATATGGATAGTAAAAATGGTGCGATGTGTCGGAACTGGGGTGATCTCACCATGCTTTTTATTTAGTAGGGTGTGAATCGTTCTTTTTTTGCCTGGCTGGCTTTGTACTGACTGAGAAGAGTCTCCAATATGCAAGCCTTGCATGTGACTTAGTAAGCCAAAACAATAAAGTTGGTAAACAGGCGGGCCCATATGGGCTCGGCCCTTATGGGCCTAGGCCCTAAAGCCCGGTTACCCCAATTTTACCCTAAAATTAAAGCTCGGCCCTTATTCATAGGGCTCAAGGCCGGGCCCGTAAGCCCGGATAAGAATAAAATAAAATAAAATAAAATTCAACATTAAAATTTATTTAAAATATTTTAAAATTTAACATATATCAAACCAAAGTCTCACATAATCTAAAAAATGAACAAAAAATTTAAAAATCCAAATAAGATGAAGGCAAATATCATCATCAATTCTAATGAAGATCTCTCTCATTATCATCCATAAATAAAATATTAAAACCCTCAGATGTAGGTCCACTTGTGAAAGATGGAGGCGGAGGCTCAATATTAATTATTTCTGCATCTTCTTCATCATCACCTACAATAATTATTAATTAAATTATTTTATTATCAAATATATATCTATACATATATTACAAAATAAAATATAAAAATTACTATAAAATGGCATAAAACAATTCAATCAATTGCTGGTAAAAAATACAAATTAATGTTTGCATATTATCTGGAAAGAGGTGAAAACAAACTTTGTGAATAGTAAAACGGGCTTCATGGGCCGCCCGAGCCCGAGCCCGTTTTTCTAAGGCTTAAAAGGACCAGGCTTCGAAGCCCGGTTATCCTAAAAAAATGTCAAATTTTTAAGCCCGAGCCCTTATTAAAACGGGTTTAAACGGGCGGCCCATCAAGCCCGACCCTCATTCCCGACTCTACAAAACAAGGCAACCCACTGCTCGCGACGTGCGGTGCGTAAACAAACTTTTCATATGCAAAGCATACAATTAAGTTTATTAAATTTTTTAAAATTATATGAATTATAAAAATATTTTTTAATAATCCTGTTAATTACTAAATCTGGACAGTACAAATCTAATTAGGTGGACCAATAAATATTAATTTTTTAAATTTTATAAATTGATTATTTAGATGTAATCATAACCTTCCAAATTTAATATTAATTTTTTTATAATTTTTAAAAATTTATTAAAAATAAAGCTAACATTCTGACACTTTCCAAAAAAATATTTTTTAAAAAAATTACAAATTTTAAATTTTAAATCAGAACAGTTCAAAGTAAATCTAGATAATAAATTTTTAAACATTATAAAAAAATTTAATATTAAATTTGGACCATTCACGTTAGTGATAAAGAAAATTTATTTTTATCAATCACAATTGATATAGCTTGATTGAATCCTTTGCATATGAGAAGAGCTTTTTTTTTCCCCCTTGTGTGTGCCCCTCTCTATCTAACAATTACATAAAAAGCATGATGTGTGAAAATAGGCATATATATTGAAGCAAATTGATCACAAACTATCGGTTGCCAAAAAATAGGGGAAGCGGTGGAAGATTAGTACTACAAGTTGGGTAGGTAGATTAGTGTTTTTTTGTGGAAAAATTTAAAACAAATAAACTTGCCTCATTTTTAAATATATTTTTCATTTTTTGAAAACAAATTCGTAACTAAAAATGTTGTAACATAAAGAGAAATGAATGAAACGAGGATAATATCGAGACTTAAAGAGAAAGATAGCATATACTAACCGGAGGAAGGCAGAGGTGCATGAAAAAGCAGATATGATAATGACAATGAAAGGCAAGTTTAGTTACATTAAGGAACATAATGTTTGATGATAATTCAAAATAGTACTAATTCTTTTTTAAATTGGGAGGAAATATATTTGTTAAGCAAACTCACCAGTTAGCTACAAAAAGACAAAAACATTATTAGGAAGATAAAATCTTAATTATTTTTAAATATAAAACACCATTTGTTATTACTGTTTTGCCCCTCTTACACAATAACTCAAGAATAGAGTTAGTAATTTGGGTTAGCCCGAACCTGCCTGAAAAAGGTTAGAGTTAGGCTTGGCTATATGAGTTTTTTAAAGAGGGTATAATACTTTTAAGCTCAATATGAATAAACCCAACCCGAATTGAGCCCAACCATCAGAATCTACAACCCTATATGTATATAGAGTTTGTAATTTTGTCTAAGCCTAATAGGCTAGCTCGAACCCGATTGAAAAAAGTTAAGGTCGGGCTTAGCTATATGGGTTTTTTTAAGAGGGTATGATACTTTAAATTTGATCCGAATAATTCGACCCGAATTGAACCCGACCCGCTCGAATTACCAACTTTACTCAAGAAGAAGTCATTTTTTTGAAATACAAAGAAGTTAAAAAATAATTTTAAATAAAAGGTAAAAAATAGGTGGAGGAGGAGGAGGAGATAGGGTTACCTTTTGAATTTGGGATTGTGGGAAATCCAAATGAAGCCATAATTTAATTTGTTATGAGTTTATGCCAGTGGTTGCTTAGGGACAAATCCATTGCTTTATATACACCTATAAGGCTATGTTTGGTATGGTGGGATCATAAGCATTGAAAAGGAATTGGTGGGGGAATCCTAAGAGGATGATGTTTTGTACACATGAATTAGAACTCTCAAGAATCCTAATTCTAAGAAGAAAAAAAAAGCAGAATCAGATTCTTCCTTTGCTTCTATGGAATCAGACAACTCATCCTAGAATCCAACCTTTTCTCTCTTCTACCCTTTAGCCTTCAACTTTGATCCATTACCAGTTGAACTCCTGCAACCATCGCGCCTTCGATGTGGGTAATTCTAGCGGAATGGGACCCATAAAGCTAACACCAAGAAGATGAAGATAACACACAAAGGAACACAACAATCACGTTGAAATGCAAACTAATTGCAAGCCCAATCAGAATCGTTCCACTAGACATGATTCCTGTGAGGAGTTTGAAAGAAGGCAAGGAGGGCATCACACTTTTGCAACCATCACAGCTCTGTCATTGGCAAATCCCTCACATCCTCATCTCTACCACCACTGTCACACCTCCACAACCATCGCTTCACAATCCGATGGTACCTTGTTTGACCTACTTATTCTGGACTAACCCTGATTTGTTTTTAAGCTTTTATGGGGATTCTGATCTGTTTTTCCATTGGTTTATTTGTTGCCATCTAAGAAGGTTAGAGGGAAGAAGGCAAGGGACATATGAGGTCTTTAATTTTTAGGAAAAGGGTGTTGTGGTCTTTTATTATTTTAAGCATAAGTACTTAGTAAAATTATATTAGGATTTCATCATCATATCAAAAGGACGTTTAAAACTCAATTTTATTCTAATCTTGATTTCAATTTTGATTTCAATTCTGATTCTAATTGTATAAAAAACTCGTCTATTATACCACATGGCCTTAGAAGAAACTGAAGATTTACCAATTATAGGAATTGAGATTGCAGCCAGACATGCGATGCTTCAAAGAACCTCATTAAGTACGGACATGAGATGCCTGAATCTGACACATGTCACATGCCACTATTGTTCTTGAAGTCAAACACAGAATCTAGACTATCGAAGAATAGCCTGTGCTCATCAAGTGGTGCTGATCATCCATGAATTAATTCAGACCATCTAGATTAAATAAGGATGGTTTAGATTTAACTAAATTTTTCTATTTTTTAAATAAAAATTTATAAAATTTTAAATAAATATATTTATTACCAATGTGTACTATTCATATTTAATCAAATTGGTCCAAATTTAATGTTAATTTTTTTATAATTTTTATCAATTGACCATATAAATTTATTCTGTATTATTCAGATTTAAAATTTTTAATCTATTATATTGTTAGCTTCAAAACAATTCAAAGTAGTTAAATTAAGCAATGAGTAGAATAGAACAATCAATTATAACTTTCCTTATTCAAATTTTTTATTTACTAAAGTTTAGATGTTATAAATATTCATGACTACTTTTGTTTAATTTGTAGAGGAAAAGTTATAATTGCTTGTTCTATTTTGGTTATTGCCTGAAGAAAAATAGTCATTATTTAAATTAAAGCAATAACTAATATTTATTTTTAGATTAAAGTGCATTTTTATTCTTGTATTTTTTTTTTGAGGAATATTGAGCACCTTGTACTAATAATTATAATATTTTTTTTTCTTAAATTATTTTTTAGAAGAGCCAAAACCCCCCACCGATTCCTCAAAGAAAAGTAAAAATGCACTCTACCCTAATTTTCTATGTCTTTGCAGAACAAAACCCACCTAACGTAGTTCCGATGTAGTTCATATACACAGCGCGCGCATATATATTATTTAATTTTTTTAATATATATTATTTAGTACCAGACGGTTCCAGTGCTTTTACAAGTAAATAATCCAAGCATTATAAAATATAATGGCTCATTCTTTAAGAAATGTTAACAAAGGATATAAATTTTAAGATAATATTGAAAATATAAAAATAATTTTTTTAGTGAAAAATAAAATTATTATATATGAAGTATGTTGAAATTTCTATGATATGATTAGGAAGTACAGATCAATACTTTTTCTAAATTTTATTATATTTATTTGTCATGTTTATGTATGAATTTAATTAGTATTTTTATTTAAAATCTTATAAATTATGAAATGAAAAATAGTCTATTTAAATTAATGTGAAATGATGATTGAAGGTGTTTTCTTGTTTTGATTTCATTTGTGACCTGTACTTTTTCATTTTAATTTAATGATAGTATTGAGTTTCTACTAAAAACAAATAATATGAAGTGCCATTCGAACCATTCCCCGAAGCAATTTTCCCTCCTTTAAGAAGTGGGTGAGGGCGAATTGTGATGATGCCATTGTTATTTGCCACGTGGGATTCCTCATTTGTTTCAAACAGTTGGGTAATTGAAATGAGGGGTGTAAATATGTTAGGTTTTTAATGGAAGCTTACAATTTGATTTAGTTTAGATTTAATCTAATTTATTTATTAAATAAGCTCATACTTTTGATTAGATTTATTTAATTAAATAGATCAGCTTATTTTTTTAAAGCTTAGTTTATGAGCTCAAGCTGGCCTATTTATACACACATATTATGTAATATATTACAAACATATCAATTTCACCATTTAATTTTTATTAATCTATTTTTTTATTTTTAATTATATTTTCAATCATATTAGACTTATATATTAAGTTTAATGTTGTATCATGAGAAATCAATAATTATAATAATTATATTTGAAGATAAAGAAATTGAATCAAAATATCATGTGTTACTCAACATAGACATGCATTAATTGTTTCTCATTAATATAAATGATAAGGGATAATTTAGAAAACTTATAATAAATACTCCATCCGTTTTAAATTATAAGACATTTTTAAACAAAATCTCACATACCAATAAATCTCATTAAATACACTTAACAACCTTATATTTCCCAAACAAAAATATAAACTTTCAAAAACACCCATCATTTAATATATTGAAAAGAGAAGAGATAAAAATTAATTATAGAGAGAGAAAGGGTAATATGAGAATTAGTGCATTCAATGAAATATTAATATATTCAAAGTCTCTTATATTTTGAAACGGATAAATTTTTTTAAAAGTATCTTATAATTTAAAATGGAGAGAGTATTTATTAAGATATGTGATTTTTTTTATAAAAAATAAATTAAGAGTGACAATATTTTTAACAAATAAAATCTAAAGGAGTATGTATTACTCATTTGAAAGTCCACGTAACTTGCAAGGTTAAAAAAAAAAACAAGAAGAAGAAGAAGAAGAAGAAGAAAAAAAGTCCACACGTCTATAATTATAGTATGTATTATAGTATGTATTACTCACTTGATTGTTAAAGAAAAATCCACATAATTCTTAGAAAAAAATGGAATGAAATGTATTAAAAAAATAAAAGTAAAAATAAGATGATCAAAAAGGATAGGTGAGTATATTTATAAAGGAGATAAGTAATTTAGTTTATGAAGTTAGGAATCATGATTTATAAAATTTTTGAAGGACGTGATGATTTTTATATTTGTAATATATATTAATAAATTTTATCATGCTTATCATAAAAGTAAAGAATAATTTAATTTATTTTTATTTTAATTTTTCAATTCATTCCTTTCTAATAATAAAGCAGAACCTTAGTGTTTGAATGGGGTCAGCCCATGACATGCTTTCCTCTCTAACCCAACATTTGATCTATTTTGATTCATTGGATCTTATTTCTCATTAGCTCATGATAGGGACTTCATTTAGAGCTTTAGATTTGAAGCCATAGGCACATATACATGCTTATGATAAGAATTTACATAATTATAAAATTCTTATAGGAAGAAAATGAATTCAAGAAGTTCATCACTTGAATAACAACAAATAGTTTTTTAATGATATCTTTAATAACTTTTTGTTGAGGAATTGACCTTTATAAATTATCAAATTAGATGGAATTATCAAATAATTCAAATATCACTAATGAACTATGACTTTCATAATAAATAAATAAATAAGTTATGACTAGAGTTGGAAATACAGTTTAAAATTATCAAGTTATTTGTACAAGCACTTTTTTTTTCAAGACTCAAGTTTTGACAATTATGATATTTTTTTTAATATAAAATGGCTTTTAAGTCTTGCCTATTTAACCCGTTAACTCGGGTTATTTGTTTAAGCCCTTATTTTGTTTTATCCTTAAAAAAGTATATATTTTTAATTTTTATATTAAATTTAGACTTCAAAATATGTGTTTATTTTTTAAAATTAAAATGTATATTACTTTTTTTTTTCATTTTTGAACATTATAATTTATATTTTAAAAATTGAATATGAAATATCATAATGTAAAAATTAAATTTTAAAAATTTAAAAAGAAAATAAATTAAAAATGAGCTTAGAGGTGAATTCAAGAAGTTCATTTGAATAACAACAAATATTTTTTTAATGATATCTTTAACAGGTTTTTGTTGAGGAATTGACTTTTATAAATTATCAAATAATTCAAATATCATTAATAAACTATGACTTTCAAAGTAAATAAAAAAAAAAAAAAGAGAGTGATGACAAGAGTTGAAAATATAGGTTAGAATTATCAAGTTATTTGTATAACCTTTTTTTTTTAGGCTGACTCAAGTTTTGTCAATTATGATATTTTTAATATAAAATGGCTTCTAAATCTTACCTGTTTAATCCATTAACTCGGGCTATTTGTTTAAACCCTTATTTTGTTTTATTCCTAAAAAATGATATATTTTCAATTTTTAAATTAAATTTAGACTTCAAAAAATGTCTTTATTTTTTAAAATTAAAATGTATATTACTTTTTTTTTCATTTTTGAACATTATAATTTGTATTTTAAAAATTGAATATGGAATATCATAATGTAAAAATTAAATTTTAAAAATTTAAAAATTAAATAAATTAAAAATGAACTTAGAGGTTCGATTTTGAGCTTGATCAATAAGGGCTGAGTTTGAGAAAATGATTAATTTTAAGATAACAAGGTTTTTGTACATGCACTATTATTATCCACAGATTTATTTAAACAAAATTTTTTTAATTTTTAAAAATAAAAAAATAACTTTTGAAAATAGAAATCAAACAAGCATTTAACCACCGTCGGTTGCCAAAAGTAGGGGAAGCATTGGAAGTTTATAGTAACACAAAGATAGTAGAATACAACCTTGGTAGATAAAACAGTTTTTTTCTTTAAAAAAAAAAGCACTTATTTTATTTTTAGGTTCATTTTTCTTTTTTTAAAAAACAATTCGCATATTAGACATGGAGTAAAGAGAAAGGAGAGAAGCGGACGGAGATAAATGATGTCAAGAGAGAAGATAATATGTACTAAACAGATAAAAGCAGAGATGCCTGAAAATGTAGATTTGAGAATGAGAATGAAAGGGGAGTTTAGTTACATTTGGGAAACATAATATTGCATTATTATTTATTAACAACACAAAGATAATATAATACAACGTTTGAAGCACTGAAGATGGACTCGAACTGAACAAAACAATGATGATGTCAAGAGATACTATATATACTAATCGCATGAAAACAGAAATGGCTAAACATGCAGAAGAGGGAATGAGAATACAAGGAAATTTTAGTTACACTAATTAGGGACATTGATTCTGCAGCGCAAAATAGTAAATCTGTGGTTAAAAAATAACTTACTAATTAATTTCAAATACATTATTAGGAAGATAAAAATGTTAATTATTTTTGAATAAAAAAACCATCTATTATTCCTATTTTGTAGGGAAAAATTTTAATAAAAAGCCCTTGACCATACTTAATTACATTCAAACCTCTAAATTCTTGAAATTTCATTGCATTTTAGGGGTATTGATTTGATATTAAATTTTTTTAAAAAATAACAAAATTACCTTTCATTTACATTAATATTGGAACTGTCCTAATTTACTTGTTCATTTACTTATCAAATATTGTTAATTGCTCCACTTCACTTATTTATTTTCCTAGAATAAAATTAAGTGAAAGTCTAGCAATGAACAAATGAAGTAGGGCAATAAATAATAGTTCGTAAGTAAATAAACAATATAGAATATATGAATCAATAAGTTGTTTTAAGATAATTTAAACAAAACAAGTAAAATAGAGCAATTAATAACATTTCGTAAGTAAATGAACAAGTGAAATAGGAAAGTTTTGATATTAATTTAAAGGAGGGGCACTTTTATCATTTCTCTTAAAGTGAAATTTCAAAAATTTAAGAACTTTAAATATAAATAAGTTTGATCAAAGGCCTTTTATTAAAATTCTCCCATTTTATATTCCCCTATTACACCAGTCAACAAGAAGTCATTTTCTCAAAATTAAAAAAAAATAATAAAAGATAATATTAATTAAAAGAAAGAGTATAAGTAGTGGGGGAGGAGACAGAGCTACCTTCCAAAATTTAGGTTTGAGGAAAGGGAGAATGATAAGTAAAGATTTTGTAAGAACATTAATGTCAAATTAAAAATTTTAGTATTGAAACATGAGAGAAGGAGTATTGAATTTGAGAATGTTAGTATTAAAAAATGTTAATTTGACATTAATATTCTTATGCTTGTTTATCATTCTCCCTAGCCATTATTTTATTTCTTTGATGAAGTCTGAGAAATTTCCTAGCCCTTTCTTCTATTTTGCATTTTGATGTTCTTTCATGAACATAGATAGTTTCCTTTTCATAAATAAAAAAAAAAAGTGTTGAGCCCTCACTTGTTTGTTAAAGTTAACTGTCATGCTTAGATGGTTATCCATTTAAACTTATTTTTATAAAAGTTTAAACTTAAAAAAATGACAATTTAAAAAAAAAATCGAGCTTTGAAGCCTGGCCTTTATAGACCCTGAAAAAATGAGCTTAGGTTCAAGCAGCTTTCTTATGCCATTTTTGTTTTTCTTTTTAAAAATAAAGAGTTAAGGTGCAATTTTGCCCTTAAATTATTCTCAAAAAAGCAATGTTGTCTTTAAATTACTTATCATAGCAATGTTGCCCATAAACTGATTAAATTGGAGTAATGTTGCTTACACTATTTAAATGTCCGTTAATTGTACCAATAGGACCCATTTTTTATGGGCTAAGGTGCAATTTTTCTTTTAAACTACTCTTAGATAAGCAATACCCTTTTTAAACTAATTAAATCAAAGCAATATTACTCTCGCCATTTAAAAATTATAAACAACTATTAACTAGAAAGACGTAATGAAAATTTGCACGAGTGTCATTCTATTAACATCTTTTCTAACATTTAATATTCATGTGAAAGCATTTATCTGTGTCACGATATTCTCTATCAACATTCTAATGAGTCATGTACTATACATTGAGAAGAAGCTCGATTTTTACACTAATTTTCTTCAGTGACAAATATGATAATAATTAAAGTATAAATTTACACTGATAACACTACAAGAGGAGCTTTTGATCCAACAAAAAAAAAATAAACAACATTTATAGGGTTAAAAAGGTTGCTTATTATCTTCTTGGGTGGATCAACCTACAAAATTGACTATCATAAATAAATATACTCTCTCATATGCATTATAAACAACAAAGCTTATACATAAACCATCATAAAGTGGTTACCCAAAAACCAATTCAGCAGCTGGAATGCCATAGCCTAGTTAAAATCTTAACCTGATTCAATGTTAAATGGAGAGAGATAATAAAAAATGGGTCCTATTAGCTATAATTAACGGATGTTTAAGATTTTTAAACTATGAGGGCAACATTGTTTCTTTTAGAATAGCTGAAGGACAAAATTACACTTTAATTCATAAAAAGCGAGTTGCACTAGTATAGCTAACAGGCGTTTAAATAGTAGGGATAATATTGTTCTGATTTAATTAGTTTAGGACAATATTGCCATGATGAATAATTTAAAGGTAATATTGCTTCTCTAAAAATAGTTTACGGGCAAATTGTACCTTAACTCAAAATTAAAATATATTTAATTTTTAAATTAAATTTAAACTTTAAAATATATGTTTATATTTTAAAATTAAAGTTTTTTATTTATTTTTAATTTTCGCACATTGTAATTCTTTTGTTAAAATTTTTTTTTTTATATTTTTTTGGGTCAAACTTTTGCTAAACAACTTTCCACGCGTAGTTTCGTATCATCAATCATCAATGTTAATAACGTAATATAACCTATAAATCTATTTGGGTATTTGAGTCATTTTACTATTTATCCAACAAAAGAAGTTGCCACATGGGCTCCCCAAAACTTTTCTGAGGGGCACGGTTTATGGGTTTTAATGTCATTTTACTGTTTGTACAGTCAAACTCTCTCTTTTCTCTTTCCTTTATTTTTTTTTATCATTATTTACTCTACTTTTTTTTATGCCTTCTCGCATATTAGTTAATTAGTAGCCATCAAATATTTTTCATTTATTGTTGTGAGTACCTTATTTGATCCATTTTTAATTAAAAATAGAAATATAAAATAATATTAAAAAATAAAAAATAGAAGTAGAAAACTGATTCTTTAATCATGTAAATTTAAAATCACTATTTTTCAACAAAAAAAAAAAAACAAATGAAACATAGTTTGGGGCCAAGCAAATGAGACAAAAGAAGAAAACGCGTCCCACAGCCTATCACCCAAAAAAGCCCCAGCCAATTTCCACTTTGATGACAACATTCAAACGGCTGAAGAAATGAGATACTAGACCAGAAGACTTTGGGGGACTTGGTTTTCGCAAACTAACTTCGCTAAATAAAGCCTGTAGCATGAAACTAGCTTGGCAACTCATTTCAGGAGACCAAGTACTTTGGGTAAATGTATTGCAGTTCAAATACATGCTTAATAATAAAGAACAACTTTTGACGGCGAGCAAAGGGGATTTTCCCTTGTGGCATTTTATTTGTGAGTAAAAGGAACTTATTCACATGGGAACTAAATGGCAGATAAGAAACGGTACTTCTGTGAGTTTCTTTGATGATATATGGTTACTACGAGGAAGGAAAATCAAGGATTTGTGTTTGAGGTCTTTATCAACTGAAGAAGACAGTAGCAAGGTGGTGAACTAGGTGAAATATGGCTCATGGACTACTCAAGACTGGAAGGAATTGTTAATAACACAGTTTTGCAGCACTTAATTCCCACAATCCCATTGACCCATAATCGTCGTGAGGATATTATGGCTTGGATCAGAGACTCTTCGGGAACGTTCACATTGTAAGAGTGCATATAATATGATTGAACTGAATGATCCTTCTCTCTATAACCCGACCTATAAGCTTATATGGACATAGAAATTGGCGGAAAGGATTAGATTCTTTTTTTGGGTCACATTCCATCAGAAATTACCAACTGATGTCTGGAGAAGCAAGTGGTCACAGAACTCACCTCTTTGGGATTGGTGCCAAAATGAAGAGGAGGATGTCTTTCATATCCTCAGAGACTGCCAATTTGCGAGACAGGTATGGTGCAAACTGATTGACCCTTGTCACTTGACTAAATCTTTTACTACATCACTACATGATTGGTTTGCTATGAATCTAGAAAAAGAGTTGAGTTCTATTTATAAAGATGATTGGAACCTTACTTGGGGGGTGATACCATGGAAATTATGGAACTGGAGGAATGAATTTATCTTCAAATCCAACTATCATAAACCCCAGGACTCGGTTTCTGCGATCAACAATACTTGGGAGACGTTTTGTTGTGGAATCTCCATTTGCTTCTTTCGCCAAAGATAAACATGATTTTAAACATTGGTGCCCATCTCAAATAGGCTAAAGTATACTTTTATTTTTTTAACTTTATATAAAGTTTCAATTTGATCCTTTAATTTTGTAAAGTGTTTTTTCAATCATTTAACCCTAATATCATTAGTTTCAAATAATTATTTTTTGTATCAGTCATTGTTATTTTGAAAAAATTAAATTTAATAAATCAATATTTGACAATGTTTTATCATTATTTAAAAGTTTAATGTAAAAATTTGTTGGAATAAAACTAACTGTGTTAAGGTTAGAGGGTTAAAAAATACTTTATAAAGTTAAGAAATTAAAATGATACATTGTGTAGAGTTAAAGAATATGTACTTTAACCTCTCAAATATCATGGCTTAAGTTTAATGTGGATGGAGCAGTTATTCAAGTAAATGATAAAGCTCCATGTGGTTGTTTATGGCGTGATGATAAGGGAAGATGGATTGTTGGATTCTCTTAGTCTATTGGACACTGTAACGAGACAGAAGCTGAAGAATGGGGCTTACTGGGCCTACAAATAGCTGTGGAAATGGGTTACAAGCAGTGAGGAATTCAGAAACAAGTGCATGGGGTCAAAATTTAAAACTACTTAAGATATGGGGGGCTGATATTAATTTTACAATTTTTACATGTCAAATTTTAAAAAAATTTCAAAGAGGCTGGTAAAAAAAAAAACATTTCCAAAGAGGTAGTGAAATTGTGGGAGGGCCAGCACCCCCCTGGCCCCCCTTGCATTCTTCCCTGGTTACAAGAAGGTGATTTTTGAATCAGATTCAAAGACCTTAGTGGATACTATACAACTAGATGATCTGAGAGATATGAGATATAGCTCAACCTTGTTGGAAATTAAAACCATATTGACAGCTAAAAAATATTTTCAGACACGTTATATTCCAAGAGATGCCAATCGTGCAGCCAATGCCATGTCAAAGAATGGATTTAGTGAATCTAGAGTGTTTGACATGGCTCTTACTTTCATTAGGGCCCTGATTCAGAACGAAGTTTTAATTTTGTTGTAATTTTGGATTAGTTCCCTACACACACACACACACACATATATATGAAAAAAGGATATATGGAGCATTATCAGCTAGAGGCAAGGTTGCAGGAGTCAATTTCAGAACCATAGGCTTTTGATGTTAGGCACTCGAATTGTGAAGGTCCCTATGAGGAGCGTTCTTGGTCCTGTCTGCGATAGATTTAGAGACTTGTCTGACGATCTCTTGGTTGTCGCTGACTTTGTGGTGGTGAAGATGAGAACAACTGAGAATTCACTCCCACATGGGTCTTTTGCCGGCGAACGTTTTACTTCATTATGGTGGAAAGTACCTTAAAAAGAAGAATTAGAAGCCGCTTTTCCAAGCGCTCCAGAAGATCAAAGAAGAATTGATGCTGATTGGTTTTATATCTCTGCTTCTGACAGTATCGCAAAATGGCATCACTAAAATTTGCTTTCATCTGAGTTGGACTCGCCATTGGCTTTCCGGTGGCTGGAGGAGAAAGAACACAAACAATCAGGAGAAAGAAAATTTTGGAGAAATGACTGCCACAGTAATAAATGTCCCAATCAATTGACAATTGTGAGTTGCTTCTTGAGAAGATTCACAGGTAAATAAGATTCTTCTAGTGGCTTTGACTAGACAAACTTGTGTTTCTGCTGTTGGGGGAATCTAGTGTAGAAATGATCCAATGAAGAACAATTCTAAGAGCCACCGGAGTTGGATTGTAGATTCTGTTGTCAATTGTGAGAGTGAGATATTCACTTAAAAACTTTCGAAGGATGTCGCTCTGTGGAAGCAATCAAGAGAAGATAAGTTTGTTGTTTTTTCCATCTTTTTGAAAATTTGCAAGCTGCAGTCAGAGTTGAGCAGGGAGGCTAAGATTTGCCTAGTTGGATTCACATGAACTGTTCATGTTGATTTGGATCTTTATCCACTTCGCATCTGTTTTGAAGTCTGCCATGATGTTCTTCATATTGTACATCTAGCAAGACAGGCAAGCATGATTTTTCTTTTGAATACGATATCGCCATAAAAGTTTTATTGATAAGTTTGTTGTCATTGTCATTGGTTTAATTCACTTCACTTCCCTTGTATTTTGTGTTGGCAAGTTAAACACCTTGAATTAGATGGTGTCAACTTGAGGGAGTGTTGGATTAGTCAAGGTGATTAGTATTAATTGCTTAGTTGGTTGGTGATCCTAAAATTTATGTAAAAGGTATCACATTGTATTAGAAGTGAGGAAGTTGAATCCTACTTAAAGAGAGAGGTTAATATAGGTTCTAACCTCATCAATTTTGGAGTTAGTTTATCATCTTTCAATCAATGATTATGTTACTTTTCCGTAAATTAGATTTATCATCTTCACTTTCATTTTTTATATTGATTAATGAAAAGTTTTCACTATCTTTATAGATAATAATATTCTCCTCCCTTTAATCTTCCTCTTCCACTCCGAATCCTCTTCTTATCCTTTCTATCATTTTCTTCTCCTCATCTCATCTCCACCTCTAAATAATAAAATGAATGGTCCAAATTTATTTATTTTATAAAATAATTATCATAATATCTTAAAAAATAAAAATAAATTGAGCAAAAAATAAATTTAAATTGTTAAAATTTGGCTTGCATACAATTGTATATTGTTATTAAAAAAAATTTTATTCATTTTATTGCAATTATAAATTCTGTAGATCAGATTTTAACATTTTAATATTATTTATTTATTCGTCTATAATTTATGATAATTTTTTTTGAAATAATTAAAACTGAACTATTCATTTTTAATCGAAGGTTGGAGATTGCATGAGGAGAGAAAAATGAGAAAGAAGGATGATGCTTTCTCTACGTGTATCACATGATCTAACTAGCATGTACCTCCCGTTGCATGGAGCGTTTCTTTATACGTAATACATTTGAAGTAATATTTAAAAAAATTTATAATTGTTTTACATTATAAAAAAATAACATGAACTTTTTGAAATCTATACGATGCAATTATAGCCCAAAGAACATGTACAAAAATATTAACAATAATGTTTGTGATTTATTCAATAAGCAATAAACATGATATTTAGTAATTCAATAACCAACATATAAAACATAACCATTAACGATAATGTTTAGATTTTTTCCTGTACATTTACTCAGTAACTTATAGAACATTTTTTCCTCGTTAGATTCTAATGCAACCAACATATCTTTGTAATATTTACTCACCTGTGCATGGTATGAAAAACTTACACTTTATAGTTATTACAATTAAATATAATATGTTACTTTCATACATAAAAATAATAAAATTTATAAATAGTAGTCATGTATTAGCTTGAATCGCGTTGGGTACTTGATACCCAATATTATTTGATGCTATTTATACCATCATCTCATCCCCTTACTAGCATCAAAACCGCCTCTTCAATTGAATCCATAATATTGTTTATTCAGGCAAATAATTCAAATGAAACCCTTAAGGACTCCAAAATAGAGATATTGTTCAAGTATTTATTTCCAGCACAATACATGACAATGTTAAATGTAAATAATGGTCAAATACAATATATATATATATATATATATATATAAATTTCAGCCCTTTTTATTAATGAAAGGTTACTACATATCATAATTAATAATAAAAGTAATTTTGTAAGTAGAGATCAAGTATATACCGTATTCCCATTTAATATACCAATAAGATATTATATACACACATACAAATATATATATATATATATACACACACATATGTGCCTAACACCAAAGTATATAAATGAGTGTCAAAGTGTGTGTATAAGAGAGAAAATGTGTGCAAGGATTATTATTATTATTATTATTATTATTAATTTGGAAGATGTCATTTGCCATCATGGCATGGATAGCCCAGCTCCCAATACAAATATTATGAAGAGACACCCAAAAAAAAAAAAACCAAACAAAGAAAGAAAGAAGGAAGGAAAAATTGGTGAAAAGGACCTAATTAAAAAAAAAATTATGCCCAAGGACCAAGTTGAATATTTTATTCATTAAATAATTTGAACAAAAATGATAGAAATGCCTCTCTATTTAAACCAATGAAATTGAAAAAAAAAAAGAGGCTACATGTCCAACACATGCATCGTAAATCAAAAGCATTGCACCTTAAGTCAGAAGCATTGCACTCCCAACCAAAAGTGTTGCACCCTAGGCTAGAAGCATTGCACCCATAATCAGAAGCATTACACCCCACTCAGAAGTCTGTGCACCCTAAGCTAGCAATCTTGCACCCCCAACCAGAAGTGTTACACCCTATCCAAAAGCCTTGCACCCATAGCTAAAAGCATTGCACCCCATCTAGAAGCCTTGCATGCAAGCCAAAAGTCTTGACCTGTGATAATAAAAATTACAACTTACTTTTTTGGATTTTGGCCTCTAGCTTGGGTTCAATGGTTTTTTACCTTGGGTGTAAGGATTTTGGTTTAGGATGCAAGGCTTTTGGTTGAGGTGTAATGCTTCTGGCTTAGGATATATGTGTTGAATAGGCAGCCTTTTTTTTTCAATTTTATTGGTTTAAATAGAGGGGCATTTTGATCATTTATTCATATTGTTTAATGTATAAAATATTTAGTTTGGTCCTTGAATTCAACATGGTCCTTGCGCAAATTTCTCTTTCAACTAGGTCATTTTCACCAATTTTTCCAAGAAAGAAATAAAGAAAGCTCAAGATGTACTTGCACTTGGTTCTGTCATGGTCATAATAAATAATATTAAATATAACTAAACATTAAAATATAAAACTAAAGTCGGTAATTCAGACCTAGCTTAAACTTGCTTAAAAAAAGTTAGAGCTGGACTTGGCTATGTGAGCTCAATTTGAATAAGCCAAAAAAGTTAGGGTCGGGCTTGGTTATCTGAGCTTTTTTAAGAGGGTAGGATATTTCAAATTGATCCAAATAAGTCTAGCTCGCTTGAATTACTAACTCTAAATAAAACTTGTAAAAATTTATTTATTTAAGTAGTATACAATTGAAGTAAAGTTATGAAACGCGTGAACACTTAATTTATATAGCATTGTGATCAACACTCAACACCAATTATCATTTCAGTAGTAGATAGAAATACAATAACTCTTACATCATTTTCTAGGAGACAATATAAGAGTTCTATGCATTATTACAACTCCATCTGTTTCTATTTGTAGGAAAAAAAATTGCATCACACAGTTTAAGAAAAATTAGTTAACTATATTAATTGTGTATGAAAATATAAGAATTAAACTACAATGTCCTTTATTAATTGTATTAATCAAACTTTCATTAATTGTTTCTTATGACTATGAATAATAAAATTATGAGAGGTAATTTAAAAAATTTACAATAAATGCCTATTAAAAAATGTAATTTTTCTTATATAAAAAAACAAACTAAAAGTGATAGTTTTTCTTATAAATAAAAATAAAGGGCATACTACTTATACTACTACTAACAAGATAGAAGTTGTTGTCTATTCATAGAGAACTATGTGCGCGCGCGCGTGCATATTACTATTTTACTTATTTTATATTATTGTTTTTGAAATCATTTAAGATTACCCTGCCAAGCATTACATTAGGATTTCAACTCAACTTTGAGTTGGTTGAATCCTTACTTTGAATAAGTTTGTTAACATGCTACCTGTTAAGATTAAATTCATATCCGATAAAGAAATAGAGTACTGAACGATGAGCTACAGATAAAAAGTTATGATTTTCCTTTCAATGAAATTAAGAATTAATAAACAACAAAGAAATCAAAAGTCAATGAAATTTCATAAAATGTTGATCACCATGGGTCATCAAGTAAAATGAGAAGCTACCTAAAAAAGAGTAACTGAAGAGTGAAAAAATAGGGAGGGATCCTTATGACATTGCTAACAATTATAAATTGGTCAAATATTGGCATCCATTGATTGATGTAAGTTTAAAACAAACCTATTAGAAACTTTACATAAAAAAAATAAAGCAACGTCCAATTATTCACTGGATCTTACCCTACACCTTTACTTTACCTTTTTTCATATCTGACATTTATCCAGACACTTGCACCTTTTGACTCCGTCAACACAAATAATTGCAACTAAGGTATAAAGGTCTGAACACCATCACAGCTAAATTAAGGTTACTTTTAGTACATACTGTCAAGAAATCAATAGCCTTATCATGCTCTCTCCTAGCCATTAACTAGTATCCAGGAGCCTATGACAATATAATCAAAAACCTTCGAGAGCAAAAATATAACTTAACATGAATGATCCTAACTAACCTCATCTCCCTTTTTTTTTCTTAGCCATTTTGGGATATTACTTTGGCTCTGGAACCACAAGAGAGGAAGTTAACCAACATACTCTATGGAAGCTTTAGGAATGAAGACAAAACAATGCAGAGATATAAAGTTGTTCCTGCAAGCTCACCATTATAGGGTAAGGCAGGTATCTCAAGGATCAAATGTGAAGAATCTAGACAAATTATAACACCAGCAATCTGTGCCAGATCATAACATAATTTTGGCACCTAATTTCATATTAGCATATTGTGCCTTTTAATTGCCATAATATTACTACAATATCAACATTAAACATAATCAATTTTGTATATATGTTCTTGAGCATAAAGTTAGAGAGTAGGAGAGAAGAGAATGCTAAGATGGATACGTGGACATACACGTAAAGATAAAATTTAAAATGAGAATATAGAAGATAAAGTGAGCTTAGCACCTATTGAGGGAAAATTAGTAGAAAATTATTCAAGATGGTTTGAACATGTACAAAAAAGATCGTGGGAAGAATTAGTAAGGAGAGTGAAATAAATAACTTTAAGCTCTTTTAAGAGGGGCAAAGGAAGACTAAAAAGAATACTTTTAAAAGTTGTTGATGGAAATCTCTTAGTTAATAACGTTTTTAAAAGCTTGGTAAATGATAAAACACAATGACATCATGCAATCCATATAGTTGAACCCTCTTAGTGGGATAAAGGCTTGTTATTGTTGTTGTTCAACTATGAAAAAAAAGCATGCCAAGCAATTTAACTTTAATCATATAAAATTTGCATGAGAGATGGAAAATAATTCCTATTTAAATAATTATTGGCCACTCTCTCTTTATTTTGAGCGCTCAGTTCCTTGACAAATAACAAAAAATTCCTGTTAATACATACACACACACACATATATATATATATAATCAATAAAAGGTATTAAAATTTAAATTTAAGAAAAATAAAAACTTGGATTTTCTTCTCGCGCCGTAAGAAAACAAAAGCATCATAATCCTCTTATTTTACCAAAGGCTACAATAGGGAAAGAATTCGGGCTACAAATTCAGCATCAAGATCTTTCAAATATTTTCTATGTGATGAAATGTCTGATAAACTGTACTGGCCTCCCAGCCTGTGAAAGGACAAAATTCTTCTTGTTCTTGTATATTCTAAATCTTGATTGCAAAGTAAAATAAACATATTAGGTACATCAATTTAAAAATAAAATTATAATAAAATATAATTTAATAAAATGCAACTTATAGCCATAGTCTCCTAAACAATGTCCTTCGTGGCTTGATCAACTTTGCACCTTGATTTTATTGTGGGAGGTTAGATACAAAAGATCAATCAGTCAATAAGTCACTAACCAAATATTTGCCCATTCCCTCTTTAATCTCTTTTAAAACTAATAAACAATGCCAACCATAGAAATAATTTTGGTAGTGTAACAATTGAAAAAAGAGATTTTTTTGGGCTTTATGCCTTCTCTTTATTAAAATATTTCATCTAGTAAGCTCTCATACACCTTAATTATACTCAATCAAATTACTCAATAACAATTGATATGAAAATTTCATCCTAAAAAATCTAATAGCATAATGGCTTTAAAAAAGAGAGTTTCCTGAGTTTTATACCCTCTCTTTATTCAAAAATTTCATCATGCAAGTTCTCATATGATAATTATACCCAATCAAATTATTCAGTAACAATTGATACAAAAATGTGATCCTAAAACTCTAACATAACTCAATCATACCTAACCAAGCTATCCAACAACAAAATTATCACCACCACCACCACCACAATTAGGGAAGAAAATTTTCAACAAAATCATATAATACTCAACCATAAAATAATTTTCATATAATCCTAGATTTAATTTCAAAATTAACAAAGAACCTAAAATCAAAATCTTTGCATCCAATCACAAGAATAGCTCTAATGAACAAAAATTGCATATTCCAATTACTAATTTCAATCAACTCCCTAATTACAATCAATTGAAAATAATGCCACAAAGAAGAAATTAAAGGGTAAAATAAGGATAGACCAACTTACTTGAGAGAGGTAAACCTTGAAGATGAAGAGGAGGAGGAGGAGGAGGAGAGAAGATCACATTTTCCACTATTAAAGACCAATGAGGGAAACTTCAAATCAAATTTACCCTAAACACTAAACCCAAAAATGAATTAAGAAGATGAAAAAGAAACTTGCATATGTAAGGGATGGAGAATGAACCCAAATGCATGAAATGAAGTCTTGGATGAACGAACCACACATGAACTCGAGAAATTAGAACCCATGAGCAAAAAACCCACAAAGAATCGAGTGTCAATTCATGTTTTTAGGCAGTTTCTATGACAAAAAATGATTTTTGGGCATCCTAAGAGTGTTTCCAATAACATTCAAGTTACAAAAATGTGAGACAAAAGTTTCTGGAGCATAAATTTAAAACAAAATACTTGATGGTTATTACAAAATAATTATCAAGTATTATTTACTTGACTCTTGTTACCAAGAAATTGTCAAATATTAGCCAGATGTACTTGACGGTTTTTTTAAAACAAAGCCTCAAGTAATTTTTTTTCATTTTTTAAAATTATATATTTGACCCTTGTTCACATATAACTGTCAAGTATTTGAAATTATACTTGATGGTTATATTCAAGAAAGCATCAAATATATTTACCAGAAACATAATATGAGATAAAAGATATAGTGGATAATTATTATCATATAACCGTCAAGTATTTGTTTAAATAATTGATGGCTATTTTAAAAAAACTATCAAGTATTTAGTGCTTTTTTTATTTTTCTTTTTTAGCTTATAATTGTCAAATATGTGGTGTCATATTTAGCTTATTTTGTGATAGTAAGGTTTGGACCTATAGCCTTTATGGATTTAAAATCACTCCCCTAACATAAACCCTAACTCAAAAGCTCTCAAATGAGAAAGGGAAAGCATAATAGAAGCTTGGGAAATTTACATTTGATATTTAAAAGTCCTAAAATATTCCCTAAGCTTCAATTCCTCAAGCCCTAGTAGAGCTCCTCACATGCTTTAAGTTTCTCTTGCTCAAATTTCTGTTTTTCACCTTTTTTCAAACTAAAACTTAATTTATTACTGTCAATCCAACTGTGCACCATGGTGCTTGTTACATGTGCTATGGCATATGGCACAAAGAGTGTTTCCTCTCATGTTTTCTAGCCCAATGCACCACAATAGATGTAACATCCCAAAAATTAATCTCTTGACAATTAAGTAATTAAACGTCATTAAGTAGGATTTACATTGTGTGTCGTTAAAGGAGACTAATAAGTATTTTCGGTTGGGATTTTAGGTATAATTTTGGTCTAAAGTGAAATTGGGTCACTTCGGGATAAAAAATGGAGAAAATCAAGTAAAAAAGCCTCTATGTCACATGTCGCGACGCGTGCATGATGCGTTATAGCGCACAAGGCCAAGAGATAGGAGATTGCCTTCTCTATACCATATGCCATAACACATGGTGACAAATGCCATGAACGGTATGTGTTTTGTGAAAATAAGTCACAAACTGATGCAAAAAACAGAAGGGAAAGAAAGTAAAAATGGAGGAGCTCGTCTTTGTTCTACTAAGGCATGATCTTGGAGAGGGTTTGAGAAGGTTTGAAGCTTCAAATCACCTAAGGTAAGATTCCTAAACCCTTTCCTTCCTTTCTCTTCCATTTTCTCAAAGATTTAAGTTGGTGTTTGAATAAGGATGATGATTTTTGCTCCATATAAGTTATGGGTCCAAACCCATTAACTCAAATGAAGTTAATGGGAGTTGTATTTAAATATAGTATTAATAGTTTTAGAGGTTGTTGGTTGGTGAATTTCATAAATGTTCGAAAATAGACATTAAATCTAAAATTATGATGGTTTTTGAGCCATTAATGATAATGTGAGAGTTTAATAAAGCTATTAGGAGATAAAGAGAGTTAATAAACTCAATGGGTAAGCCTAAATGTAAGAAATATGGGTATTGGATATTTTAGACAAGGAAAATGAGAGTTAAAAGTGTATTTGTAGCAATGTTAATTGAGGTTGAACTTGATTAACTATAGATTAATTATTTGGGCACCATATTTGGCTTGGGAATCTAGCTTGGAAGCTGAATATTAAGGGGTAAAACTTTGATCTCTCAAAAGTTTGAGGTAATTGTGAGAACCCTATCTTGAGTAGTTGTTTATTAATTGCATTGTGATATGACATGTGTGTTTTAGCATGTATACTTGTGATTTGTGAATAGGTACACATGTTATGAAACATGTTATAGTATAGTTGCTTGATTTGAACTAAAGATGTGAAAGTGATGTTGAAATAAATTTTAAACTTGCAACGTGATATTGAAAAGAGTAGTTGATGTTGGGTATGATAAAGATAATTATGTTAAGATTAAAAATGATAGATATATGTAATAAATGAAAAAAAATGAGATTTGATGCTCACTTGGGTAGTGCATGGTCGTGAGCTCAATGTGTTGATTTTGAAAATAAAATTGTGTAAAATGAGTAGGCACCGTACATTGCATGATTAGTTGGTGGGAGTTCGCCTAGGGAGAGTAGTTAAAAATCCATATTCTATTTCTAGCTGCCTTCCGATGCACTAGGGTATAGCCTTGTTCTATAGTTTGTTAAAGGACTATCATATAGTTTTTTAAGGAACTTGAACCTAGCTATTTTTACCAGTTTATCAAGGAGATTAGCTTAAGGTATATGACACCCAATAGATTTAAGAGTAGGGAAAACTGTAGTTCAAGAGTGAGTCCTGTAACCTTTAGCCAAGTCACATCTCACAATTGGTGAGTTTAGGTAGTCCAGTCACAAGAATAGAGCCTTATACGATATTATAGCTCACGCTTTCATTCGAAGGAAATAAAGAGGGTAAAAGGATGGCTTGATCATACATATGTGATTATATGATGTGTTACATAGTTGTTTAAGTTTATGGCAAGTCGTATTAATGAGTTAGGTCATTATCACATGTCTATATGCTTTTGTGGCAATGTATCATGTGATTAAGTTGAGAATGAGATAAGAATTATGACAATAAGCTAAATTGAGAAATAATAATTGGTGTTACATGTGTTAGTGGGTATTTTGAGAAAAAGAAGCTTCAATTATGTGTGTTTGTTCAATGGATATGCAACTGCATAAGATAAATATACTTTAGTTACTAAGTGGTTAGACTCACCCTTCTCTTTCAATATTTTTAGACTCTAGCTCTAGTACAAAAAGGGAAAAGGTTTTAAAGGCTTAAGAATCTAAGTATTCCTATTGTAATGCCTCTTTAATTCATTTATTTTGTGTAATAGATTAAATATTGTCAATTAGAATGCATTTTATTTACACTTGCACTGTATAGTTAGTTGTGATATTTGGAATGTATTTTAAGCCTTGAGATGTTATTTATAACAAATTGTAAATGTTGATAGAACCAAAATACTAATGCAAGTGTAGTAATGTTGTTTAAACATGATATAGATGATTTTTAATGAAATGCAGGTTTAAAGCCTCCCCTTTCTGTTTTTGATATTAAAGGGCTGAGGAGTGAGATTTTGATGTAGTAGTATATATGTGTATGTGATGTGTTGTACAAATAGTCCTTAGTCTAATGAATATTATTTAGGTGTCAAGAATGGCTTTTGACACTTGTATAAGTAGGGTTTTCGATATCCTTTTATTGAGAAAGTTGAGAAAAATGAAAATGTATTTAAGTGTTCAACTCCTTGGTATGACCTGTTTTGGGAAGTGAAACCTATGCCATTAGCTAGAATATGATATGAGCTTTCTATAAACATTTAAATTTTTTCATTCAAACATCGGACAGAGAAATAGAGCATGCCAAAAGTTGCCCAAGATTACTGTCAAAATGACAACACAGTCTGCTATCAAACGTGCAACACGTCACGGCGCATGGCGCCTATGCTATGGCACATCGCACAAAGAGGGACAAGCTATGGCACAATGTGCGTATGTTGCGGTACACTGCTCTACTTTCAACAACTAGAGATTTTTCAACTCATTTTACTCCTTTAAGGTATTTCATGCTTCCATAATATGATTTTACTCTAATCAAAGGTCTAATGATAAGATTTTGATATATTTTACATTACGAAAACTTAGGATCCTGTTATTTTGAATTTCAAACTTGGTAATCTCTTTATGGGTTAATGTCTTGATTACCTTGAATTGTGATTTTAATTGTGATTAGTTAAGGAGATATTTCAACTTGCTATTAGGATATTTCAACAGATGAACACACGCTGTGGCATTTAGAACAAAGGCATCCTCCTTTATTTCTCTCTTTTTGAGGTCCAGGTGACCTAAATTCGCTTCAAACCCAAATCTAGGTTGAAAACACAACTCAAAATATTCATTAGTCCTCTTTGACCACATACCACACTAATTATTATTTAACTATCCATACTTAGTTTGATTAACAGGAGGTTGATTTTCAAGATGTTATAATGATAGTATTAGGAATTAGTTTTGTGCTAATTTTTTTGTATTTTTTTTAGAAAAATTTTTTAATGGACATGAGATTTATAACAGAGATAATCTTTCAACGACAACTTTTTTCTAAAATAAAATTCACTATACTAGAAATAGGCTAAAAGGACAGGTATTTTTGTCCACAAACGATATCATTTATTTAGTTATCATTTATTGTCCTCCCCTTTATATAATGAGTAATTACCCTTCACATAAATAGAGAATAAAATATGGTTAAATACCATCGACATAAAACTATACTTGGTATGGCATTATACTAAATTACCAATAGTATAATTGACGAGTAAAAGCTTTACCTATCATTTATTGTGGACTATAAATGATAGGTATTATAAATAATCATCATTTATTCCCTTGCCAAAAGGGTATGCATTTGGCTCTTCTAACATGGGAGTAAATGACAGGTATTTATAGTACCCATCATTTATAATTCATAATAAACCCCCATTCATTTATACTTGGAAATATGACAGTAATTAAAATAAGCATCATATTTTCATTTGTTTTTTTTTTATATGGGGAGGCTACTTTCACAACAACCCTTTGCAACCATACAAATTTAGAGTAGTATTTCCAGCATTTATCTAGCGAGCAATATCACATAAAAGTAGCATGGAAATCAATTCAAAATGACACAAAAATAAAACTCCATTCAAATGTATATTAATCCATCAAAAAGTATAACTAAAGTATATAAAAAACCATTTACTAACCCTATATACACCATTCAATTGGCTTTAAAACAACATGCGCTAAAATGACCAAAATCTAAGAAAACCTATTATTAATCCTATATGTCATGTCACCACTCACTCAATCATGTTAATTACCTTTGTTCTAGTACACAAGTTGAACACGTACTGGCACCACTCTTCAATTACTTCATTTATCTGCTCTTCGGAGTATTCATAAGTGTAAGAATTATCATAATACTGCAATGTATGAAATAACCTCAATAAAATTACTATGAAATGAGCATAGTAAAATTACTTGTGTAAATTAAATAAATTAAATTGTTCATTATCATTTATAATGAAATACCACTTCCAAAATTGTGGTTCATCCATGGACAATGATTGCTTTCATGAATCGCATCAAGCAGCAGCCACACTCCACACCACCTTGCTTTTGCCCTGGGCACTACAAAGAACCAATAATCATATATTAACAAATTAATTGATTCTGAATAATTGAAATCAATAACTACTTATTACCCTTATTTTTATCCAAGTGAAGGTCTTGTTAAAAAATTCAACTCTTGAAAGTGGTAGTTTGCTTTTTGTGCAATATAACACAATTATTCTAATAAAGAAGTGAAAAAAATATATAGCATTAGGAACTTGAAACAACAAATATGTGTGTGTATATAAAGCTTATTTAATTTACTTACTTATTAACTAAAGTCAATAACATATTTTGATTCTCGAGTTTTCCACTAAAAAAATTGAAGTAATACATTTTTAAACTTTAATCAACTGATTCAGTGGCAATCAACATTCAATGATTCTTAATAAAATTACTATTAATATCATAGCCAAGAAGCTAAATTAGGTATTAAAAATAAATTTTTTAAATTAACATTAACTCACCTTTAACAGTAAGGTATCAAAAATAAAGCTCCTATTTTAGCCCTTGTTAGACAATTATCACTTAAGTCTGGGCTTGTTCCTCAAGAGCTTGGACTGTAACGTTAGTATAAGGACTTACTTTGTGGGGTCTAACGAAGAGGATCTTCTTTTGTAGGTTGTTAGGGACTATGAATTCATCGTGCGAGTACCAAACATCAATTATATCAAATGGATCATTATAAATTTAAAACAGTAACTTTTTATGTGTGATAGTAGATTTACCTTATGTAAAGGTTCATAACAGTTAGGCTTGTCATGTCATGATTCAGTACTTCATCCGCAAACTTGAGCATGAGCGTATCCTTTATCTCGGCGCCGTATATTGCTGCTTCAAACAAGATATTTATGACCAAAGAAGGGCCATTCCTACGCTCATTTGCCAGTAAGCACAGCGCATCTTGGTACTTGTTTGTCATTATTTGAGAAGATTGTGTTGACTTTGATGCATTGCTCTTTGAGGAGTCATTATTATAGCCTCCAGAAACTATTAAATCCCACTTTTTTTTTAAATATGAAATTACATCTACACACATATTACATATTTCTTATTTCATTGGAGGCAAAATATATGAATAATAGTATTGGATACCTGATGAAGAGGTATAATTTAAGATAATCTTAAATCGCTAATGATATCAATATTATACAAATATATCATCTTGAGATAACATTTAATGTAAAATCATAGACGTATATACTTATGATAAGAATTTACATAACTGCAAGGTTTTTATCGAAAGGATTTAAATTTAAAAAGTTCATGGAAATAGCAGCAACTAATATTTTAATTATATATTTAAAGGCTTCTTGTTGAGGAATTGACCTACATACAAATTATCAAATTTATTAGAATTTTTTAATTTTTTTTGACAATTATATAAACAATTTAATAGATTAAGTACTCTCTTCAAACCATAATATATAATATTTTCTAGAAGCTCTACTTGATTCAAAATGTAGGGCATTTGAGAATTTGTATCTTTCTTTTTTCAATTACACTCCTATTTCATTCATTACTTTTTGTGAAAAAATAATATATAAGAATTTCAATTGTCATTATTAAGATACTTATATAAAATATTTAATAAATGTATAATATGAGAGATGTAAATTTTCTTAACAAATTAATGTTTCATCTAACTTTTTTAAGAACCATAAAATAGGTAACAATACTTTATAATAAGTTCCATAAGAAGTAAGCTATATGTAAATAATTCAAATATCAATAATGAGCTGACTTTGATAAATAAATAAAAAGGAGCTACGACTTGATAGTATCTAGTTTTGTGCTAACTTTGTTTTGTATTTTCTTAAAAAATATTTTAATGGTTACAAAATTTAAAATAAAGATAATCATTTAATTGCTATTTTTTTCCCACAAAAAAATGAAATTTTTGATTAAAAATTATAGATCTAAAACTTTAAATCCAGACCATTTAAATTAAATTTCAACAATCCAACAATAAGCATTGTATCACTCATTACTGTGGTGAGCACAGGAACTGGTTACACATAAATATACATGATGCACATTAGTGATACTCAACAACATCAAATGATAATCCTTCTATATGTATATATAAAAACACGTTTGCCTACCGCTAATTAATGGAAAAGAGATGTAAGTGAATTACTAAAATGAAATTAGGTACCAAAAGTAAATGAAGATACAATAAATCAATTGTAGTTAATTATAAATAGAAGAGTCAGTATTATAGGCTGAACTTATTAAACTATCTATTTAAGTCGTCGGGAAAATTAATCTGTTAATTCTTTAATTTTTAACTTACTTGTAATTCAGTCTCTTAATCATAACTTGCTATGACTCAATCCCTCAATTATAACTCGCTGCGACTCAGTTCTTCAACTTTTGATTCACCTATAATTTAGTCTTTATTTTTTAATTTTTTTTAAAAAATTTTTTATAAAATAAGAGGGATAATAAAATACTTATATATTATTCTAAAATACCCTCCTCTTGCTCATTGATGTGAAATATAAGTTAACATGAAAAAAATAATAAAAGTTCAGGAACTAATTTGTAAGTGATTCAAAAGTTGAGGGACTGAGTCATAGGCAAGTCATAGTTGAGGGACTGAATTACAAGTGAATTAAAAGTTAGAGGATTAAAAGATTAATTTTTTTAAGTCTTTTTATATAAAAAAGCTTCTAAACCTAACCCATTTAAATCCTAAAAAGAGTTTGAGCTTAGGCTACTCATATAATCCATATTTAGTTTGACATCTAAAAAGTGGTATGTTTTTAACTTTTAAACTAAATTTAAATGTTAGAATATATGTTTATACTTTAAAATTTGAATGCAGATTACTTATTTTTTAATTTTTGAACATTATATAGTTTTTTAAAAATGAGTATATAATATTATAATGTAAAAAAAAATAAATTTTAAAAGAAAATAAATAAAAAATGGGCTTATAGGTCTAGGCTTGAGCCTGGTTAAAAAGGTAGATAGAATACTGTTTGTGGCATGAATAATAAATACCAGGTGTGCTAGAGATATTTAGTCTTAATTGATAACAAAAAGTTCCGAGCTCCCTTACTATAATTTACTCGAATGTAAAAAGATATAAGGTTTTAGTGGAATAAGTGTATGATTTTTTATTGAAATGTAAAAAGACTAAAAACTGAAAACTAAAAACTAAAAAGAGCTAACGAATGTAAAAGTTGCGAGTCCTTGATGGAATGTTGACTGATTTTTTTTTTGTATTTTCTTCTTGTATTTATAGTGTTAGAGTAGCGGTAACCTTTTTCTTGAAACGTAGCACGTTTTATCGAAGAATCAAGGGTCTTGTGAAACTCATAGCACGGTCTTTATTTCATGTTCTCCATTTTGATAACCAACCCATTTCATCAAAATACTTAGGCATAGATTTCGGCATTATTTAAGATCATGTCTTCATGCCAACAGTCTAATATTTGTAGCTAATGGGATTTCAACATGTTTACTTATTGTGGCCTTTATTGAGCCTCAGGGCTGACCCCTTTCATTTATATTGGGCCTGAAGCTTTAATTACTCAGCCTAACTAGCCCTGTGACTTATTTGAGTGACGTTTCATATTTAACCTAAACAAATACAATGTTTGGCAGATTAGAATAATATTTTCTAAAAAAATAAAAAATACACTTATTTCATTTTATAAATACATTTTTTATTTAAAAAGAATCGCATACTAAACATGGAGCAAGAGATTGGAGAAGTGAACATAACAATGTAAGATGTCAAGAAAGAAAATACTAGGAAGAATTAATCTAAAGTCCCAATAAAGAATTGTTTGCGTGTGTGTGTGTGTTTGGTGATAAGTTTTTTACATTTGCAATGTACTTTTAAATATTTTCAAATGCCTTGTTTGCTTTGTTTAAAAATTTCAAATTCTGTGAGAAGTAGTCTATTGAAAAAGTTATTGAATGTGCTTTTTGAAATACCTTTTAAATTTTATGATCAAAATACTCTAAAATTCAAAGATTGTCAATGTAAATAATATTTTATATTTAATTACTAGATTATCCATCACTCCTAAATCTCTACACCCTCCTCTCCTTCTTCTTCACTGCCTCCGCCTCTGCGAGAGACTGATCAAAAGAGGAGAAGAGGACAGGGTAGGGATTTACGAGGAAGGGCAATCTAGTAATTGAACTAAAAAAATATTCATGTTAATAGATCTTGGGATTTCAAAGTATTTTGATCATTTTATAAGATTTAAGGGCATTTACAATTCTTATTTGGGACCCTAGAATAATTCTCCGAATAATATATTAACCGTATTGTCTGAAAAAGAAAATCTAAGAATGAAAGTGAAAAGCAAGTGTAGTTATATTAGGGACATTGAATCAACATTGCAAAATAGTAATTCTACCGTTAAAAAACTCACTAATTAAGTTCAAATACGGAGATTAAAATCTTCGTTATTTTTAAATAAAAAACGCCACCTATTATTACTAGTTTCCCCTCTTGCCCAATAACAAGAAGTCATTTTCTTAAAATAAAAAGGGATAAAAATAATATCATTACTATTTTGCCCCTTTTACACAACAATAATTTTTATTATGTTCATTTTTATTTTTTATCCTTATTAAATGTTGAAAAAATTATTAAATATTAAAATATTTTATTTTTAAAATTATGCATATTTTAATATAAGTAAAGTTGAAAAGTTAATAAATTTTTAGATAAAATTAAAAAATTTTAAAGTTTTTTTTAATTTTAATAAATATGTCAAAAGTAACTTATAAATATTATAAGAGATAAGTTTAAAGATAGGCATATTGAAGCAGATTGATCACAAAGTATCGGTTACCAGAAGTTGGGGAAGCAGTGGAAATTTGATGGGTAGAATAATGTTTTGTAGAAAGAAAAAAATATAATTTTATGTCACTGTATACTTACCGTATGAAAGTAGACATGGCTGAAAAAGCGGATCTGGAAATGAAAACGAAAGGCAATTTTTGTGACGCTAGGGACATTCACTGACATAAAATAGAAATGCCTTTTAAATTGGGAGGGAATATCTTTACCCCCTCTCACACCAACTCGTTTCCTTGAAATAAAGAAGGTTAAAAAATAACGATCGCCCCTGCCATGTTAAAATCTCTAGAGTTAAAAATCATTTTTTCCTCTTAAATTTTTTGTTGAGTATTGCTAGACACCCTGCATTGAAGGGTGTGATAATATACCCTCTAAATAATTTTTTGAAGAGCAAGATCATCTTTTATGCAAAGTGTAACACACCAAATTTTTTTTAAATAATTTAACTCAACTATAGTTGGGTTACAGCCACCCAACACATTTTATATCAATAATTTTAATATAAAAATATTTTATAATTGGTTTCAACTCGCACAATTTCAGTTAAATTTTTACCTCCCAAATACCATTAGGCTAAATCACATTTGTCCATACTTATACTCCCAACAAGTAAACTAAATCACATTTATTCATTCTTACACTCCCAACAAGTAAAATAACTAATTTAATCAATTTTCAAAACAAGCCAGTTATTTGGTCTCATAATCATGCCATTTTAACCAATCCAAAGTAAACCAAATATTAAAATTACAGTCATCCAAAGTGTACCAAAAATAGAAATAGTTTGAAAGGCATGATTACATTTATATATTCATATAATTGACAATAAACAAAAAGCCCTAATATTGGCAAAATAACACATTATAAATCATAAATCAAATACCTAAAAGAGATAGTGGATCTATGCCACTAAGCCTCTGGAACTCCTTCACGTGTTACTCGTGGCTCTTTCCTGAAAATTGTTAACCATATAATGAGACTCAAAAGTCTCAGTAACCAAAGCCAATTTATGATAGTGTATACAAACAGTTAAGTGTATGCTTATTAAGTGAGAATTAAAAATAATATAATTCTAACAAAATATAAGAAATATTATAATATACACAAATAACCATCCTTATATCCCTCCATTAATCTCAAGCCGTAGCCCTCACTCGGTGCTAAATTACCCGGTCAAAGGTAGATTAGCCTGAGCCCTTACAAGCCACCTATTGAGCTCCAATAGGGACGTACCACGTGGCACATAAATACAACAACAATAGCAAGTCTCCTAACACCTCCCACAATAATCAAACAAATTCATAATAATATTGCACAATTATACAATATTACAAAATTCATAATTTTTTTAATAATCACCCAATTAACATGAAGTAACACTAATCACAAATTAAAAGCATGGTTACCTCGTGGCTTTTTCAATAAATTATTCCTTACAATTTCTCTCCCACCACAATCTTCACCAATAATATAATCTACACATAACATATTATTTATAAATATTAGTTTCAATTTTTAAAACTAATAAAATAATTCTAATAATAGAATTAAAAATATAACATAATTTTTAATCTCAATCTTAATACAAATCTAAAGTTAATACTATTAAGTAAAATTTTTAACTCCTCTTTTACTCATCAATAAACATTAATAATCTAAAAATCAACTTCTAAACTAATTTCTATTATCAAAATTTTCTTTTTATTTCATAAATTCGCACCTAAAATATCCAAAAATTAAAAATTGAATCTCTACCTTAGAATCATAATTCTATAGCTATAATAATTCATTTCTCATCCCAAATAATCATCTAAACCTCAATAAATTAACATATATTTTCAGATCTAGTGTAGAATTTGATCCATAAGCCATAAATTCAAAGATCATCAATAAATTTATACTCTAAAACATTTATTATACTACTAACAATCTCAAAAATCATATTTGTTTAACATAAATTCATCCCTCTTCCAAATCTTAAATTTTCTACCACCACAAAATCAGAAACCAAAGAGGAAGGATGACTAAGAAAATTTTTTAGAACACTTATTTAGTCTTGAAAAGCTTAAAATCACACCCTAAATATCCTATTAAAAAATCTTACCTTAAAAATTTAGATCTTCCGCACCGGCGACTCATGCTCACAGACGCTCTCTCTCTGCCTCAGCTCGCACACAGGGAAGAATGAAGAAACGAAGGAAATAAGTGAATTTTTATAAAAATTCAGTAAGTCCCATATTTTTTTATTATTTCTTCTTTCCTCTCTCTCCTTTTTTTTATTATTATTATATATACGTAATGATTGTAGCACGAAAGTGCTTCTCTTTTTCTTCTTCTTCTTCTCTTTTTTTTTTCTTTTTCTCATACATTTTCTTCTTTTCTCATTTTTTAATAATAATAATAATAATTTAATTAATAAATTTTTTTAATTAATATTTTTTTAAAATTTTAATTTAGAATTATATCCTAAGTTAGATTTAATAATCATCTCCTACTGATTTGCTTATCTCTAAATATTTTTTTTAAATTTCTATTAATCCAAATTAACTATTAAAATTTAAATTAGGATGTTACAATTCTTCCCTCCTTTTTAAAAATTTTGTCCTCAAAATTTGAAGTTAGTAACTATTAACTATTTACTTAATCAAAAAGACGAGGATAATCACGTCGCATACTGTCCTCGATTTCTCAGGTAGCATCACCTGGAGTTATGCCTTTACAGATTACTTTAACCAATCTAATGGTCTTGTTTCTTAACTGCTTGTCCTTGTAATCCAGAATCCTTTCTGGTTCAGCTCTGAATGTCAAATTCTCCCTGAGTTCAATTTCCTCAAGTTCAATTATATGGGAAGGATCTGGTTGATACTTTTTCAGTTGTGACACATGGAATACGTTGTGTATTCCAACAATTTGGGGTGGTAATGCTACTTGGTATGCTACTGGTCCAATTCGTTTTAAGATCTCAAAAGGCCCCATAAACCTTGGTGTCAACTTCTTAGCCTTAATAGCTCTTCCAACACTAGTTACCAGAGAGATTTTCAAAAATATATGGTCACCTACTTCAAACTCAAGCGGTCTTCTCCTTTTATCCGCATAACTCTTTTGTCTACTTTGAGCTGTGAGTAATTTTTGCTTGATTAAAGCAACCTTTTGGGTAGTCTCATCAACAATGTCTGGCCCCAAAACAGTTCTCTCACTTAATTCTGTCCAACACAGTGGCGATCTACATTTTCTTCCATACAATGCCTCATAGGGTGCCATCTGAATGCTAGAATGAAAACTATTATTGTAGGCAAATTCAGCTAATGGCAAGTGATTATCCCAATTACCTCTAAGCTCAATGGCACAAGCCCTCAACATATCTTCAAGAGTCTGTATAGTTCGTTCTGTTTGCCTATCAGTCTGGGGGTGGTAAGCGGTGCTAAAACTCAGACGAGTACCCATGGCTTCCTGTAATGACTTCTAAAAGTTTGATGTGAACCTCGGATCACAATCAGATATGATATTTATCGGCACTCCATGCAATCTCACCACTTCTCTTATGTAGATTTCAGTTAATTTTTTAAGAGAATACGTGATATTGGTAGCAAGAAAATGAGCTAATTTGGTGAGTCGATCTACGATTACCCATATAGTGTCATGACCAGAAGATGTTCTAGGCAATCTTGTAATGAAGTCCATAGAAATACTGTCCCATTTCCACTCTAGAATATCAAGAGACTGTAGCATTTTGGCTAGTTTCTGATGCTCAATTTTGACTTTCTGGCAAGTCAAACAAAGAGTTACATGTTCAATTACATCTCTCTTCATCTTTGGCCACCACCAACCACGTCTTAAGTCATGATACATCTTAGTTGCTCCTGGGTGAATGGTATATCTACTCTGATGAGCCTCCTCAAGTAGGATATTTTTTAATCGAGCATCATTAGGCGCACATACTCTACCTTTATATCTTACAACATCATCATCGATCATATCAAAATATTCAGCCTTTCCAGCCCCAATCTCTACCCTAATCTTATTCAAATGATCGTCTTTCTGTTGCGCAATTCTGATTTCTTCCCAAAAATTATTCTCAAATTCAGTAATGTGTAGAGCAGCTAAATAATTCTCGACTACTTCTACATTTACTGCATGGAAACTACTCCATAATTCATATTCTCTGACCATCATGTGAGCAGTATGTACAAGCTTCCTACTCAGAGCATCGGCGACTACGTTAGCTTTCCCTGGATGATACTTCAACTCAAAGTCATAATCCTTTAAAAACTCAATCCATCTACGTTGTCTCATATTGAGTTCCTTTTCATCAAACAAATATTTTAAACTTTTATGATCATTGAAGACTTCAAAAGAAGAACCATAAAGATAATGCCTCTAAATCCTCAAGGCAAATACCACAGCAGCAAGCTCCAAGTCATGAGTAGGGTAATTTTCCTCATGAGGCCTCAACTGTCGAGAGGCATAAGCCACTACTCGATCTTTCTACATTAATACACAACCTAAACCTTTCTTAGAAGCATTAGTATATAAGGTATAAGGAGCAGTTGGAACAGGTAAGGTGAACACTGGTGTGGTGGTCAACCTCTTTTTTAGCTCTTGGAAGGCAACTTCACACTCGTTCGTCCAAATAAATGGAGCATCTTTCCTGATCAACTTAGTCAAGGGCATTGCAATTTGTGAAAAACCTTTAATGAAACGACGATAGTAGCCTGCAAGACCCAAGAAACTTCTAATTTCTGTCACACTTCGAGGTTGTTCCCATTTAATCACTGCATCTATCTTATTAAGGTCCACCGCTACCCCTTCTTCTGAAACAACATGGCCTAAGAATTTAACTTCTTTAAGCCAAAAATCACATTTGCTCAGCTTGGCATAGAGCTTGTGCTCTCTTAATATCTCCAAAACAATTTTAAGATGTCTAGCATAGTCCACCTCATCCCGAGAATAAATAAATATATCATCAATAAAGACTACAACAAATTTATCAAGATAAGGCTTGAAGATTCGATTCATATAATCCATGAAGACAGCTAGGGCATTTGTTAACCCAAACGGCATCACCAGGAACTCATAGTGCCCATATCTAGTCCTAAAAGTGGTTTTAGGGACATCCTCTGCTCTGACCCTCAATTGATGATACCCTGATCTTAGATCAATCTTAGAAAACACCGCTGAATTGACTAATTGTTCTAACAAATCATCAATTCGAGGTAAGGGGTACTTGTTCTTGATGGTTACCTCATTCAATTGTCTATAATCAATACACAATCTAAGGCTTCCATATTTCTTTTTTACAAACAGTATCGGTGGCCCCTATGGTGATACACTCAGTCTGATAAACCCCTTCTCTAACAACTCTTCAATTTGTCTCTTCAACTTAGCTAACTCTGACGGAGATATCCTATAGGGTGCCTTAGAAATAGGCCCCGTACCAGGTACGAGCTCAATCGAGAACTCAACCTCTCATTCTGGAGGCAAACCGATCACTTCAGTAGGAAAGACATCAGGGAATTCTCTCACTACTGGAATCTGATCTACACCTTCTTCAATCTCTACCTTGATTGAGAAGAAAATCATAAAAGCTTGACAGCCCTTTCTTATACACTGTTCTACTTGAGCGGCAAACAACAACATAGGACTTTGGGACTCTACAGGAGTTACAGTAAAAGCTGAGAGTGACACACTCTTTTTCCGACAATCAAGTACAGCTCCATTTGCAGACAACCAATCCATCCCCACAATAACATCAATCTCAGACAAAGACAAACAAATGAGGTCTATGGTGGTCTTTCGACCCTCATACTCAACCTCTACATTTAGACATGCCTTAGCAGTCCTTACAGTCAAACCAGCAGGAGTAGAAATCTTCACATCAAAAGGTAAGGTACACACAGGCAATTTACATCTTTTCATACATTCATCAGACACAAAAGAGTGTGTAGCACCCGAATCAAATAAAGTACAAACATCATTATCAAGGATTCGAATTATATCTCGGATAGCATTAGGGTTGTTAGTAGCCTCCAGTCCAGAGAGGGCATACACTCGTGCTGGCACTGTAGGTCTCTGATTATTACCCCTATTCTGATTTTGATAGCAGAATCGAGCAATATGACCAGGCTTCTAGCAGATGTAACAAACCCAACAATCACCAGAATGAAACTTTCCACACTTACTACATGCTTGATTACTAGCAGTACCAAAAGTAGGAGTAGAGGTAGCTGAGCTCCTGTAGGACCCTTGACTCCCACTCTGATTCCCTCTGTAGCTCTGGCCCTTATGGTAGTAGCCCTTCTTTTTTTGATTTCTAAAGCCTCTAAAAACTTGGTTGCTCCTTTTCTCTACTCCACCAATGGGTCTAGTGTGGATAGGGGGCTTCCCATGAGATTCTTTCCTCCTCTCTCTATCAGCTTCTAATCTAGCCTCTCTCTTCCTCCGAGAGACTATTCGAAGCTTATTGCACATCTCACTGAATGTCTTGATCTCAAAAGGGGCTAACTGTTCCCTTAGATCAGGCCTCGCCTTCTCTAGTAATCATTCAGCCATCCACTTCGTGTCTTCATGTTTCTGGAGGTAAGTAGAGTATTTAGATAATTCTGAGAATTGTTCAATAAATTCATCCTCGTCTAAATCACCCTGGCAGAATGCATGAAACTCAACCTCCTTTTCTGCTCTCAGTGCAGTAGGAAAATAATTCTCGAACAATATGGCTTTAAAATCTTCCCAAGTAAGAAAGGAATCATCCTTCGGTCCTGATATTTCCCACCACTTCTTAGCACTCTTCTATAATAGGAATATTGCCAGCTGCACCTTTGATTAGAAGTGTACACAACCATACGAAAAATACTCTCCAATTAATCTATCCATTCTTCAACCACCGTTGGCTTAAGATTTCTATCGAAAGTAGGAGGATTAAACTTGCGAAAAGTACTCCAGATCTTTGTGATCGTGGATGTCTGTTGCTCAGAGTGGAGACTCACATTCTTCGAACTAGTCTTATGGTGAGAATAGGAAGGTGAGCCTTCATCAGCAAATTGGCTCACATTGTATATCTTGGTATGGCTTCCTTCTTGTTGGCCATTTCCCTCTCGGTTGGCATTCTCCTTATATTGTCTTAAAGCGGCCAACTCTTCTTCTTACCTCTTCATGCAGTCACTAAGATTTTGCAGTAGATCCATCATTTGCCTCATAGTTGGCTTACCCTGCCTTAGTTGTGGCTGTATGGGCTCGCCCTGCCCCATTTGTTGCTGTGTGGGCTCCAATTGTGACAGTGAAAGTATGTCATTTCCTATTAGCTCTATAGAATCACCACAATTTTGCCACTTCTTCTAGTTTTGGACACCATCTCTCCCCTCCTAAAGTATGGAAATCATATAATTAAGTCAATACTAATCTCAAGACAAGAAAAATAATGGAGAAGCATTATGATTTAATAATGTATATTGCCAATAAATTAGGTTAATGTATAACAATTTCATAATTTATAAGAATTTGAAACATGTAGCTCTGATACCAAGATTTGTAACACACCAAATTTTTTTTAAATAATTTAACTCAACAATAGTTGGGTTACAGCCACCCAATACATTTTATATCAATAATTTTAATATAAAAATATTTTATAATTGGCTTCAACTCGCACAATTTTAGTTAAATTTTTACCTCCCAAATGCCATTAGGCTAAATCACATTTGTCCATCATTATACTCCCAACAAGTAAACTAAATCACATTTGTCCATCCTTATACTCCCAAAAAGTAAAATAACTAATTTAGTCAATTTTCAAAACAAGCCAGTTATTTAGTCTCATAATCATGCCATTTTAACCAATCCAAAGTAAATCAAATATTAAAATTACAGTCATCCAAAGTGTACCAAAAATAGAAATAGTTTGAAAGGCATGATTACATTTATATATTCATATAATTGACAATAAACAAAAAGCCCTAATATTGGTAATATAACACATTATAAATCATAAATCAAATATCCAAAAGAGACAGTGGATCTATGCCACTAAGCCTTGGGACTCCTCCACGTGTCACTCGTGGCTCTTCTCCTGAAAATTGTTAACCACATAATGAGACTCAAAAGTCTCAGTAACCAAGGTCAATTTATGATAGTGTATACAAACAGCTAAGTGTGTGCTTATTAAGTGAGAATTAAAAATAATATAATTCCAATAAAATATAAGAAATATTATAATACACACAAATAACTATCCTTATATCCCTCCATTAACCTCGAGCCATAGCCCTCACTCGGTGCTAAATTATCCGGTCAAAGGTAGATTAACCCGAGCCTTTACAAGCCACCTATTGAGCTCCAATAGGGACACACCACGTGGCACATAAATATAACAACAATAGCAAGTCTCCCAACACCTCCCACAATAATCAAACAAATTCATAATAATATTGCACAATTATACAATATTACAAAATTCATAATTTTCTCAATAATCACCCAATTAACATGAAATAACACTAATCATAAATTAAAAGTATGGTTACCTCATGGCTTTTTCAATAAATTCCTTACAATTTCTCTCCCACCACAATCTTCACCAATAATACAATATACACATAACATATTATTTATAAATATTAGTTTCAATTTTTTAAAACTAATAAAATAATTCTAATAATAGAATTAAAAATATAATATAATTTTTAATCTCAATCTTAATACAAGTCTAAAGTTGATACTATTAAGTAAAATTGTAACTCCTCTTTTACTCATCAATAAACATTAATAATCTAAAAATCAACTTCTAAACTAATTTCCATTATCAAAATTTTCTTTTTATTTCATAAATTCGCACCTAAAATATTTAAAAATTAAAAATTAAATCTCTACCTTAGAATCATAATCCTATAGCCATAATAATTCATTTCTCATCCCAAATAATCATCTAAACCTCAATAAATCAACATATATTTTCAGATCTAGTTTAGAAGTTGATCCATAAGCCACAAGTTCAAAGATCATCAACAAATTTATACTTTAGAACATTTATTATACTACTAACAACCTCAAAAATCATATTTATTTAACATAAATTCATCCCTCTTTCAAATCTTAAATTTCTACCACCACAAAATCAGAAACCAAAGAGAAAGGATGACTAAAAATTTTTTTAGAACACTTACTTAGTCTTGAAAAGCTTAAAATCACACCCTAAATATTCTATTAAAAACTCTTACCTTAAAAATTCAGATCTTCTGAACCGGCGACTCACGCTCACAGACGCTCTCTCTCTACCTCAGCTCGCGCACAGGGAAAATGAAGAAACGAAGGAAACAGGTAAGTTTTTATAAAAATTCAGTGAGTCCCACATTTTTTTTAATTATTTCTTCTTTCCTCTCTCTCTTTCTTTTTTTATTATTATTATTATTATATATACGTAATGATTGCAACACGAGAGTGCTTCTCTTCTTCTCCTCCTCCTCCTCTCTCTTTTTTTCTTTTTCTCATACATTTTCTTCTTTTCTCATTTTTTAATAATAATAATAATAATTTAATTAATAAATTTTTTTAATTAATATTTTTTTAAATTTTAATTTAGAATTATATCCTAAGTTAGATTTAATAATCATCTCCTACTGATTTGCTTATCTCTAAATATTTTTTTTAAATTTCTATTAACCCAAATTAACTATTAAAATTTAAATTGAAATGTTACACAAAGATCCATCATCTTTTCTATTATCTACTGATATATGTTGTATGGCCCATGTACAGTGACAACAAATCAAACCCGATTCCTTTCATTATCACTGCTACATCTAGCTCCTTGGACACACATTAAATGATTAAAATAGATCAAAATGCCTTTTATTATCATGCATGGGTCCTATAACTATTCCACATTAAAATAGATCAAGATGATGGGTCTCCGATGGAAGAATAATTTTGCTCTAAAAAAAAATATGTAGGAGGATATTGCCCCACCCTTCAATATAAAGTGTGAATGCCCCTAATAAAATTCTAGAGAGAAAAATGTCCAAACCCTAGAATCTGCAGAAGAAAGAAATGAAGAGAGGGAACTATATATTATTAAAAATAAAAGAAAGACCATAGGTGGAGGAGGAGGAGAAAGAGTTACCTCCGGAAATCTGTGATTGAAGGAAGCCCAAACGAAGCCATACAATTAGTCACAAAGATATGCCAATGGTCTGCCTTGCTTATACATACATATATATCCCGGTGGAAACCCAAACTTTTTTATATTAGCGGAGTGAAAAGAACAGAATACATAATTGTTCTACATATGATGTAGACCTCTTGAAAAAACCGTATCAAACGATAGTTCACGGAACCCGGAAATGCCATCACGATTACAAATGCAAATGTACCATTAAATTTTATATATCTTTGCAAAACAAAACCCACCTAACGTACGGTGCCTGTCTACAAAGCCAACGTTCCAAACTTTTAAGATGTTTTACAGAGATCACTCGCAAGTTATACATTAGCATGTTGAATCGGCCAAAAGCTCGCCTTACACAATCAAAGGAATATTTAATTTAATTCCTTCCCCATTTGACCTATTGCCTCTCCCTTTCCCCTTTCCGCCTTTTTTTTTTTATTTTCTCTTTTTTCCTGCCCCTCTGATCGTCGTTGTCTTATCTCATTAAAGAAAAATAGATCATGTTCATAAAATCTATCTTTTATAGGCAAACAAAAAATTTAGCAAAATGCCTGTGCATCTCTGCAAGCACGCAAAGTGCATCTTGGGACTTGTTTGTCATTGTTCAAAGAACAAAAAAACCTTCTTTATAGGGACAAAATATATGTAAGTTCAGTTTGAAGTCGAGCAAGTTAGGTTTATTTGAATTTAATTCAAATAGGTTCAATTTTTTTTAAAAAGCTTGAATAGCCATACCCAGTCTGATATCATTTAGGTTTCAGGTTGGCTTGAATGCCAGCATTACAAAGCCACTTTTTTTGAAAAAAAAAACAACTTCAATGCTTTTTTTTTTTTTTCACCTGATTGCACTATGATTCAACATTAAACCATTATGTTCAATGATGAAATAAGACAAATCATATTTAATATTATTAGTATATTAAAACCTCTTGCACATCCTTATCATTAAGTTTTCTAGACTTTAGTTTTCCTTTTTTCTTTTTCCATCATCATCAATAATCCAAAATTGTGATATTTAGCAAGTTATGTTCAATTATATCTAAAAATAAGGGAATTAGAATAAAAATACCTTGTGTCACTTAACATTAGTATGCATTAATTGTTTTTCATTAATGTACATTATGAAAAAATAATTTAAAAATTTATAATAAATACTTATTAAGATATTTATTTTTTTTATAAAAAATAAATTAAATGTAACAGTTTCTTTAATAAATAAAATCGGAAAAAGTGTGCGTTTGTATTTGGGCCCCCCGTAACTTCAAGGTCCGTCCATACGAAAACGAAGAAAGGTCCACGCATCATCTGTAATCGTAGTATATATGACGCCTTTAGTTGAAGAAAGTCCGCCTAACTCTTGATATTCGAAAGAGATGTAAGGTTTGATAACCTATTTTAAAAATAATTTTTTAATAAATAATTACATAAATATTATTTTGAAGAAAAAAATCAGAAATATTTTTTAACTGTTTTGAAATTATTGTTTTAAAAATAAAAAATGTAAAAAGTATTTTTTTTTTTATTATTTTTTATTTTCAGGACACTTTCACAAATGTAAAAAATATTTTAATAATAATTACATAAATATTGTTTTGAAGAAAAAAATCAGAAATATTTTTTAAGTGTTTTGAAATTATTGTTCTAAAAATAAAAAATATAAAAAAATATTTATTTTTATTATTATTTTTTATTTTCAGGACACTTTCCACAAAATATTAATTTTTATATAATAAAATAAAAATAATTTCAAACAACTTCGTATACTCCGCTGCCTTCATCCGGGCGCCCTGCCTCTCTATTTTCCTTGCCCCTCTCTTTGACGTTGACTTATCTCACGTCATCAAATCATAAAATCTGCAAGCGTAAGAAGAAACATTGGAATCCCCAAGTACAAATTAAAGTCTAATAAAATGCGTACAACATGTACGTGACATCCTTCTTGCTCTCTGAATGGGCTTGGATAATTATGGGTGACAGCTTTGAATATTTTCCTTAAACAAATAGTATTTAAATTTCATAATCAATTCTTTAGGAAATTCCCAACCAGTAAAATTGGCATAATTCTTTTAAATATTTCTTCCTTTCATCTATTAATTTCCTAAATTTTGGACATTTTTACTATAATTACTGTTAAATACCCGAATACTTGATCAATGGCGGAGCAATGTCACAATGAGGGTGGGCAAATCACAAATGCATCCCTCACTTTAGTAAAAATTATTAAGGGTACGAAAATTTTGTAATTTTATACTTTTTACTCTTAATATTTTATACCTTCTAAACCAAATAAAAAAAATATTTGAACACCAAATTTTATTAAATATGAAATATTTTAATGAACAAGATAAAATATAATATGAAAAAAATATTTATATAAAAGACTACATTAACATGTTCAATATAATTTTCTAAAAAAATAATGATCAATCTATTAATATTGTTACAATTTTAGTCCTAATATAATTGTTATGTTTGATTATTTAAATTAAATTATCTTGCACCACTTGGCTCCTGGTTTTGACTCTGCTTTCGACAATACTCAAATCTGATTCAGTCAAATAGTAATATTAATTGAAAATAAATAATTAATCTCTAAAGTTTGTATATGAATGTACATCACTCAAAATCATTTTGTTATGGTAGTTTAGGTTCTGAATCAGTTTGCATTTGCCCACTTGCTCTTCGTAATATGTATTACCAAAACAATGGAAATAAAAATTAGAATGTTACATCGATAGCCAGTGATTAACCGTAATAACCTATCATAGTAGTTGACCATAGTTAAAGAAATCCAAAATAGTTAAATATAATATTAAAAATATAAAAATAAAATGAAATTAATTATAAAATGTTTCTATTTTGTTATTTTTTTAAAAATAAAATAGTTTTAAAAACATTTAAATTTAAAACACTTACTCAAGTAAATTTTTTTCATACTTTATTTTTAGAAATAAAAAATATTTTTTGAAAACTAAAATTAAACATGACTTTGGTATGCAATCCTCTTCTACACTTTCATTGAAGGAAATAAAATAAAAAAGTGGTAAAAGAGAAAAATGACCCTTAAATTATAGGTACAAAAACATTTGAAATCCTAAACTAATTATTTATGCAATGTTCTCTTTTAACTTTTAAAAATGATATAATTTGGCCCTTATTATTAATAAAAGTTAACTTTGATTGTTAGTAGATCATAAATGACATCAAAAATTATTTAAAAAAGAAAAAAAAAGTACAATAAAAGATTTAAAAATTACAGACAATGATTCAAAAATTATAAAAAAGGATCAAGAAAATTTTATTGATTATTTTTTATAATATTTGATGTCCCTTTTTTGTTATTTTTTGGGCAACTAATAGTTAAAAATAATTTTTTTAATTGTAAGAGTTACATTGTACCTTTTTAAAAATTGAAAGGTATATTGTACGAATAATAAGTTTAAGGTCCAAGATGCTTTCAAACCAATAGTTATGAACAAGGTTTTAAAAATCGGACTGGATATTGAACCGAACAAAGAATTGGTTTAAGGGTCAATGGTTCAACCGTGGTCGAACCGTGGTTGGACCGGTTTTGATTAATTTAATATATTTTAAATTATATTATATATAAAAACCATAAGATAAATTCATCTATAATTATAAAAATTAATAATTTAATATTTAAATTTAAAAAATTATATAAGAATAAGAAAATTATAAGTTGTTTATAATTTTTAATTTAAAATAACATTGTTTTAACATATTTTATTTTATCTTTTTATTTTTTATAGGCATAAATAATATTATAATGAATCCATAAATACTTAAATAGATGTTTTTGCAAGATTTAAAAATCGGACCGGACCGGCCGGTTCAACCGGTTGGACTGGGAACCCGTCATCAGTCTGGTCCGGGTGAGACAGGAAAACCGGAAGATAATCAAACCAGTCAAGAATTGGTGAACCGGTCAATGAACCGGAAAAACCGTGAAAACCGAACAGTTTAGAGGTTTGGTCGGTTCAAGAGATGGTATTCAAAATAAAAAATGAAACGCAGGGAAGGGTTGAGATGTGCGAAAGGAAAGATGAAAATCAGAAAGATGAAAGAAATTTACAAAAACAAGTAAGAATACATTTTGCAGTAAAAAATCACCTTAGATTTGTTCTTTCAGTCACAAAACTACAATAATGAAGCCATCATACAGGATGCAAGTGAAGCTGCAGTTCAACAAAACCCTCGGCAGTCGGGAACGAAGAGAAGGGAAGGAAAGAAGAAGACGAATGTGTCATCACACAATCACAGAGAAAGAACGCGTGTGTCAGTCTAAGGGATCAATTTTCTGCCGTATGATTTCTTTCCTCTTCCACGTGAATGGCACCATTTTAATATCATTAAATATTGATATGTTGGAGAATGGAGCAGAAGGCGAGAAGCAACTTGGAATGAGAGGGAGACAAAAACGTCTATTTAAGTATTTATGGATTCATTATAATATTATTTATGCCTATAAAAAATAAAAAGATAAAATAAATATATGTTAAAACAATGTTATTTTAAATTAAAAATTATAAACAACTTATAATTTTCTTATTCTTATATAAATTTTTTTAATTTAAATATTAAATTATTAATTTTTGTAATTATAGATGAATTTATGTTATGCTTTTTATATATATATAATTTAAAATATATTAAATTAATCAAAATTAATCTAATCACGGTTTGACCACGGTTTAACTATTGACCCTTGAACCAATTCTTTATCTGGTTCAATGTCCGTCCGATCTCTAAAACTTTGTGCTTTTGTCTCCCTCTCATTCCAAATTGCTTCCTGCCTTCTGCTCCATTCTCCAACATATCAATATTTAATGATATTAAAATGGTGCCATTCACGTGGAAAGAGGAAAGAAATTGTACGGTAGAAAATTGATCCCTTAGACTGACACACGCGTTCTTTCTCTGTGATTGTGTGATGACACATTCGTCTTCTTCTTTCCTTCCCTTCTCTTCGTTCCCGACTGCCGAGGGTTTTGTTGAACTGCAGCTTCACTTGCATCCTGTCTGATGGCTTCATTATTGTAGTTTTGTGACTGAAAGACCAAATCTAAGGTGATTTTTTACTGCAAAATGTATTCTTACTTGTTTTTTGTAAATCTCTTTCATCTTTCTGATTTTCATCTTCCCTCTCGCACGTCTCAACCCTTCCCTGCATTTCGTTTTTTTTTTGGATACCATCTCTTGAACCGGCCAAACCTCTAAACCGTTCGGTTTTCACGGTTTTTCCGGTTCATTGACCGGTTCACCAGTTCTTGACCGGTTTGATTATCTTCCGGTTTTCCTGTCTCACCCGGACCGGACTGATGATCAGTTCTAGATCCAACCAGTTGAACCGGCCGATCCGGTCCGGTTTTTAAAACTTTGGTTAGTTATGAGTCAATTTTCTCTTTTACTCAATAAAAAAAATGCACAATTTTAGGAAATTTTCTTTGAAAAATCATAAAAATAAAATAAATAGTGCACTGTTTGTCTGTTTCATTGCCGTAGAATATCAAACTATCTTTAATTTTAAGCATATAATACATAAAAAGAAAAAAAAAACAATTAATAACTTGAAGCATTACAAAGAAACGTTAGAAACCCTAAGTACAAATTAAAGTCTAATACAAAACGTGCAACGTTGGCATCTGGCAAGAAAATTATTTAAGAGGTGAATCTAGACACTAGTCTTACCTAAGTATGTGGTTTTACTGTTACCTCTACAGTGTAATTCCTTTGATGCGCTTCTCAGTTTTTGCTCCCACAAACGCCTGGTGTAAATTTCCTTTTTTAAAATTTGATTGTTTTTAATTTATGTTAATCAGTGCTCACTGTTCTTTCTGCATTAAAATTCCTTTATTGTCATGGCACAGTGTTTTAAATCTCAATTGTTTATTCATTTGTTATTGTAATATTAATTCCTTTAGTGACAAAAAAATATTTGTATATAAAACAATATTTATATTCACGGTTATCATTGACAACTATCTTGGCGGTAAAAATTGTTATAATACCCATCAGTTTACTCAAAAATATTATATATTCAAGCAAATTTTATTTAAAACTCCATTCATTACAATTTCTTGGATGAGGTAACGTAAAAATAAATAATTTAATATCCATATAAAAAATGATTGAAAAATAAAAACAGAACTTCCAAAATATGAATGTAGTTTCAAAACAAGAGCATGACTTGCAAAGTTTTATATATTAAGTCAGACATTCTCATAATGATACATACTCGCATGCTCTTTCCATTTTTATTTGTTGGAGATAAAAATTATATTACACAGTTTAAAAAAATTAATTAACTATATTAATTGTGTTTGTAAATAAAAGAATTAGACTACAATATCTTTTATTAATTGTATTAATCAAGTCTTCATTAATTGTCTCTTATGACTAAGAATGATAAAATTATGAGGGTTAATTTAGGAAGATTGTAATAAATGCTTATTGAAAAATGTAATTTTGCTTATCTAAGAAAAAGTTAAAAGTGATAATTTCTCTTATAAATAAAAATATAAAGAGTAATATTAAAATAAAAATTAAAAAAATGAATTTTTTTCTAATCCCGGTGCATCTCACAAATAACTTATAAATAGAATAAGAGGATTGTAGTATATAATTTATTTTAATCAATATAAAAATATATTTTTAAAAAATGCGTAAGGAGTAATTCAATTTTTTAAAAAAAATATTGTTAATATTTTTTACTTCAATCTCTCCCTTTCTTTTTTGGCTAAGAGTAGTTTTCTTTCCATTTCTCGTTTTTTAAAAATTAAAATGACGAAAACATTTTGTTTAATCATGTTAATTTGAAAATAATTTTAGATAAAAGGGCCAATAATAATGGTCTTCAATGGTTATATTTAACAGCAATTTTCAACAATTAAATATAGTATATTTTAAAAATAAAAAAAAAACAAGTGTAAAACTATTCCATTGTCCCACAACAATGTGTCTCTCGTTTTTAAATTTTAAATATCTCTTAAATTTTGATTATGTATTTTATTGAATGCATGACTTATACCCTTTCTGTTCAATATTATAATATATTTTTAATCAAATTATATCTCAATAATTTAGTTAATTATTTTTAAAAATTCACCTTATTTTCATATTTATCTTTATTTAAAAAGACATTTTGGTTTAAAAATTTTATTAATTACACTCTCTCTAATCAGAGGTATTTTTTTTAAAAAAATCATTAATTGTATTTTAAAATATCCAAAATGTCTTGTATTTTTAAATATATTATTCTTACTTTAAAAAAAGTCTTATATTTTTTAATGGAATAAGTGAAAAATGATTTTAAAATCATTACTTCTAAATTGTCCGGGAGATGGCTGTCAAGACTTAGGGGACTTAGGAGTTAGCAGCAAGCATATTCTTCTGGCTCAAGCTGCAAGGATGTTTAGTTTTCTCATTTTTGACTTATAGTATGCATTTTTTTTTCCTTTTTCCAGACCTTAGTAAGCATTTTCTGAGATCGCATTTTCAGCAGAAAAGGAAATTTTCAAATGCTGGAAAGAGTTATAGATCTAAGAAAAGCAAAAGGAAATTTTCAGATGAACGAGAATAAGAAATACTAGGATCGGAAGACATGTAATAGTTCAAATTTTTACCTGATTGGGAGACTGAATTCGCATTTTACATCCACTCCACTCCTATTATCAAATTGCGTTATAATTACGTTATATAAAGTTCATAAAATTTATGTTTTATTTTTTATAATATAGAACAATTCTAAAAAAATTTTAAATGATATTTCAAAAATATTACATGTAAAGATACGCTGTTAACTGGCGCTTGGGATGAAGACTAGCGTGTATATATGTGTTAACTAATATATCATTCTATGTTAAAAAATTTCATTATTTTTATAATTCAAAATTAATATAATTAGGTTATGTATTCTAAATAATTTATGCAGTTTGAATAAAAATACAAAATTATATTAAATCAAAATTTCTATAATTGGGACTTACTTGCACTATTTGTTTTGTTAAATTACATAGTATATTTTGGACCCTAAGGTGTATGTGTATTGATTGTGAGACCTAAAGTGGGATCAAAATATTAGTACAAATAAGAGTTGTGTATGATATGTGAATTATGTTGATTAATTGATGAAATATAAGATTTGAGCTCCCCCTTCTATTTTTGAGATTAGGAAGTTGAGTAATAAAAATATGTTTCATGAGTGATGTGGTGTGTTATATAAGTCCATTTTAATCTACTAAATGTGATTTGGATGGTGTTTTGCAGCTTTTGGCTTTTGATATGAGTTTTAAGCACTCAAGTTATGTATAAATGGTAAAAAAGAGTAAATTTTGAAATGAATGTCTAACTTTTTATTGAGAAATAATTTAATTGTAAAACTAAAGTCAATAGCTAGAGTTAAGAGACAACTCTTATTAGACACCTAGATCATATCAATTGGATATTGGATGGAGGAATGGGGCATGTCAAAAGTTGCTTTGGTTGTTGTCAAATAACAGCAAAATTCTATTATTAAAAAGCACACAATGCGCCGTGGCACATTGTGCTTGAGCTACAGTACATGTCACAAAGGCTCACAAGTTGCGGCGTAAGTGTAACGAGCTGCAGCTTATGCCCCTATTTTGCACTATTTCATTGTTTTCTAATTTTAAATGCATTGATTCTTTTAAAAATCTCATTCTTCTACGTACTAATCGAACTTTGATTTTTCATTGTAAAGTTCTTTTGGGATATTTTAAACATTAAAAAAAAACTTGAGATCCCATTCGTACAACTTAATAAGTTTGACGATTACATTGTTGTTAGAGATTAGGGAGGATTAGTAAGGATAATCTTACTTTTCTTTCCTTAGATATTTCATAAAGGAAGTCCTTGAAGAGGTGGCCCAAGTCATGTTCAATATGTGGGTAGCAACAATAGTTAGGACGGTCCAATGATTAGTTAGATATATACATTTTACATGTTATTTTTTTCTTGGTCAATTTTTATGCCGAAGGCCAGCTACTTAATTAGTTTTGAAAATTTAATTAGTTTGCAAATTAGTGTTTACAAGGTTATATGTATAGGACTTTAATTTATTGTCTTTAAATAGTAATCTTGATGAAACATTCATTGTATTTTTTCTTGTTGTTGGCAGGCTGGTTTTATTTTCTATTTTGTGTATCTTTATGCAGGAAGCGACCATCCTATTTGCAAAAAAATATCACAAATACTAGACAATTATTTACAGATAACCGTTAAGTTGTAGTAAACTGATCGGTTATTTATAGATAACCGTAGAGTATTATGAAATAATTAACGGTTATCTGTAAATAACCATCAATTATTTGCTTATTGAACCAACTATATAAATAACCGTCAAGTAAAATAACCGTCAAGTAATTCCATTAATACTTAACGATTTTTAACCATCAAGTAAGTATATATGGTGATTCATTACTTGACAGTTCAAAACAGTCAAATATAAGCTAAAATAATCATCAAGTAATGGAGTCTTCTATGGTAGTGAATAAAAAATATGAGTTTGCTCTTAAGATGAATATGAGTAATGCTTATGATAAGGTAGAATGGGATTTTTTAAAACTTGTTTTACTCAAAATGGGCTTTTTGTGAAAGATGGGTTGATCTTACTATAAATGTGTCGACTCTATTAATTTGAATGTGTTTATCAGGCAACAAGGTGGCTATAATTAAACCAGGGCAGGGTCTTCAGCAAGGAGATCTACTCTCTCCCTACCTCTTTTATCATTGTTGCTGAGGTACTATTCTGTATGGTCCAAAACAACAAGAAAAGAAACAAGATTAAAGGCATCAAAATGAGTAGACAGTGCCCAGAGATTACTCAATAGTTTCTTTGATGATGATGCCCTTTTCTTTGTGAATGCCAATAAGGAGAATTACAGAAACTTAGAAGAAATATTGAGAATTTACTATGATGCCTCTAAACAAACGGTCAACTTTGATAAATCATCGATTTTCCTTTCAGAGAACACTCACACTAGTGTACGTGATTCTGTTTGTGATATTCTAGGAATTGTTGCAACTTCTAACTCTAGTAAGTATCTTGGCGTGCCAAGTGTTTGGGGGAAGACAAAACGCCAAGCCCTAGCTTATGTCAAAGAAAAGATGAATAGGGGGATCCTGGGTTGGAGCAAACGCCACCTCTCCTTTGCAGGTAGGGAAGTTATGGTCAAAGCTGTGATAGATGCCATTCCCACATATCTAATGACATGCTTCGAATTCCCAATTAAAACTTGCAAGGAGTTCAGCAGTCTCATCTCTCAGTGTTGGTGGCAGGGGAGCTCACCGGGAAACAAGATTCGTTGGGTCATGTGGGAAAAGCTCATCAAACCCAAGCATTAAGTAGGTGTGGGGATTAAAGATTTTATCAATTGTAATCACGCTCTTTGGCAAAAACGGCTTGGAGGCTATTATATAACCCAAATGATTTATGGGCACGAGTTTCAAAAGGGATTTATTTTCCAAAATCTCACTTTTTAGATACCAAGAAAGGGTGAAAGGTATCTTGGTGCTGGTTTAGCCTCATTGATTGTAGAGATTTTCTTGAAAGTAATCTCTACTGGCAAATTGGCAATGATGAGTCTACTAGAATTTGGAAGGACAAATGGGTTCCCCTCCTCCGTAATTACATTTTGCGAACTGAGGATCCCGTTCTTAAAAAATCAAATGTACAAGTAGCTTCCTTAATTGACAACTGATAGTGGAATTTGTCCAGTATATGGAAGCTGATTTGAATGTTATAAATTGAAGTGTTGAATGGACACCTCCCTCAAAGGGTTTTGTTAAAATCATCTATGGGTCGTAATGACCAAGGGCACTTTCTATGGGATTTTATGGACAAAGTTAAATCTATCTCTGCATTCATGGCAGACACTAGCTTTAGGAAGGGCATTAATGTAAGCTCAAGACATGAGCAATGCTAGAGTCATTTTTGAAAGCGATTGCCTCAACCTTGTTAATTGCTTACTGAAAGGCCAACGCTTTCGGGGCAAATGGATGCGCAAAGGTATTGTTGAAGATATTGAAGCACTATTACATTCAAAGCTGAGTTTTATCTTTCTTTTTCTCACGCTAAGGTAATAGTGTAGCTGATTTTTTGGCTGCTAAAACTTACAAGGGGGTGAGCCCATTAGGGTGGGTAGAGACACCATCACTTTCTTTGTCTCTCTTTCTAGCTAAAGATGTTGAGTGCTTGAAGAGGCACAGACACGACCTCATTACGTCTGATCTCTGGAATGCTGAAGGATGATTTTATTTCATTAGTGTTTGTTTCTTTGTTTTTTTGTTTTTGCTTCCTTTGCTTTGGAACTTTTTGTTGTCTCTCCTTTTATGTTTCTTTTAGTTGGAATGAAAGCATCTCTGTTGGCCCAAAAAAGAAAAAATCAAGATCATGTATCATTTTTCTCATTATATATATATACATATCCCAACTCCATTCTGAAAAGTAATACCATTATGTTCATTTAATTTTTTTAATAATTAACTTCAATCTTCTCGGTGGATGCGCCCGAGTAAATTGCAAGGAAATCCAATAAAATAGGAAAATTAATTCATAACAAACACTTCTCTTTGAAAGTCAGTCTTCTCATGATCACATAAATTACAGCTTGCTATATCCTTTTGTTTCTCGATCCCTTCACAATTCAGTCTAACACATTCTTTTTTCTTTTTCTTTTTTTATTTCTGCTGCTCAATCTTTAGTTGAATGTTGCACTTTTATCTGAAAAAGCTGGCTGTGGTGATGTATTGAGGGACTACAAAAGCTATTGGATTATGGGATTTTGTCATAATTTGGGCTCTTGCGATGCTTATGAAGCAAGGAATGGTCAGTATTGAAAGGCCTTCAGTTTGGCTAGACTTCGGTTTTAAAAATGTCTGTTAGAATGTGATTGTGTAAATCTGATAAAACAAGTTAATAGGGGAAGCAATGGCAGCAACGAGTCAAGCCTAGTTTTCTTGGAGATTCTCAACATGTTACAATGGAATTGGCATAATAAGAATCAACTAGTAGAAGAGAACAGAACAAGGTGGACGATAAGTTGGCTAAAGAAGGAATTCCTCACTCTTCTTTATCTGAGGCTGCCCCTTAATTTCTTAAGGAGCATAGTTACTTACAAGAACTTGGGATTTCAATTCCCTACCATGTAATTTTGCTTTGTATCTCCGGACTTAGCCGTCTTTTTTTAAAAAAAAAAAGGAGAAGGTGAAATTAATTATTTGATCCTTATAGTTTTGATTCAATTATAACCCAATCTCTAAACTTTGATTTGTTATAACTCAGTCACTAAAGTTTGACTCAGTTGTAACTTAATCCCTAAATCTTAACTCTTACAATTTAATCACTATAGTTTTAATCATTTAAATATTGATCCCTATATCGTAAAAAATAAAAATATGCTAAAATTTATTACTAACATTGCATATTACTAAACCCTTTTAATCCTTATAAATATTAAGAGTTTAAAATATTTTTAAACTTTATAATTTCATCTTTTTAAAATATAGGGACTAATATTTGAGTGGTTGAAACTATAGGGACTGATTTGCAAGATACAAAGCTTAAGGATTGAGTTACAACTGAGTTAAAACTATAATGATTGAGTTACAACGAGTCAAAATTTAATAACTAAGTTACAATTGAATTAAAAGTACATGGAATAAATGATTAACTTTAAAAAAAAAACATTGCTCTTGTCATCTTTTGTTTTGGACTTGCTTCTCTTCTTTGAGCTCCCCCTCCACTCTCCTTTTATTTTGTTCTATGATAATTTGAGAACTTCATATTTAATTTTTTTATTTTTATATTATATTTATTAAAATAAAAATTTTAATAAATATGCTCATTCACCAATATGAAAAATCTTGATTTAATGTGGATGGTTCAAATTTAAAATTAATTTTTTTTATAAATTGACAATGTAGATTTAAGGTACATTTGAGGGTATATAATAAAGAGAAAAGGAACTCTCATTAATGGAATAGACTTAGGTGGAGTGGAACAGAATGGAATATTTTATTATTTAGGAGTTTATTAGAGGAATGAACAATTTTATTTAATCATTATTTGAAAATTATTATAAATTAATATACTTGAATTAGATATAATTATAATTTTTAGTTTTAAGGTGAGAAGGAGTAAAAGAGTGAGAGGAGGTAAGAAGAATGAGGATAATTTTATAATGATGTTATTTATATTAGGACATTCCATCTTCGACCCCAAATTAAAGAATCAAAAAATATTGGTTTAGTGTAATATCATTTTCCTTCTAATCCCATAATTAATTTTAATTCTCAAGTAACAAGAAATGGGATTAAAGTAGTTAACATAATAACAAATTTTCAATGGTTAGAAAAAAGAGGATCCCAAGTTTATAAAACTAAAACTATTTTTAAAGTTTTAAATAGAACAAACTTCATAAATATGCGAAAGCATATGATCATTACACATATGAGTGCATTTGCTTAAAAATTTAAAATCAAGAAAATTTTGAAAAATTTTGAAGCATACACCGTGGCTCGTTGAACATGTGCCGTGGCGTGTTCGCCTCTGTAACATGCGTCATGGCTCGTGGCACATATGCTGCAACGCAATTGCATGAATTTTGACAGTAAATTCTGCTGTCAATTTGACAGCTTTTGGGACGACTTCCAATGCGCCCTAAATCTCTGTCCAACATCCGATTGACACAAATTAGGTATATACAAAAAGCTCTTTGCGAGCTCTAACTAATGGTTTTAGTTTTATTATCAAATTATCACTCAATCAAAATTTGAACACTATTTTAAAAACTTGCACTTTTTCAACACTTTTCACAAAATCAAGTGTCCAATCCATTTACCAAAAACCAAAAGCTATTGACACCTATTTGACCATATGTAAAATATCAAGACTAACTCGTGCAATACACTATATCACATGAAATACTCACCGATTAAATTTTCACTACAACCCTTCATCTCAAAAATATATAAGGAGGAGTTTAACATAATTTTCATCAAATAATTCATATTCATCTCATAATATGCTCTACTCTTACTTGAATTAGTATTTTGGCCCTATCACATATAACATATATCATCAACTCACTCCTTAAAGTCCAAAATACACTTAAAGCTCCGTAAATCACATCATGCAAGTAAGAATCAAAATGAACTATCCTTAGTTGGCAATTGTAATTGTCAAATACATAATGACTCAAAAAATAAAGAGGCATACAAATTAGGATTGCAATCCTAAGCTTCTGGGAGCTTTCCTCTGTTCGAATTTCTTGAGCTATTTCCTATAATATTAAAGATAATGGGATGAGTACAACCATTTAATAACCAAGGTCCGACTAACCCATACTAATGGATGTCAATTAGTTTAAATGCATGTAACATATATACATATATATATATATATATAAACAATTCTTTAAACTATGTGAAACATTTTAGAGTAAAAATTCACAATTCCACACATAGTAGTATTTACTTGGAAAAAAATGCTTTTTAGCACTTTTCATATCAAAAGGAGTTTATCACATGATTCATTGACATATACTCAAAAGTAATTAAGACTCAACTTATTATTATCATCATTAGGGTCACAATACAGACAATCATGTGTCCTTACTTACTATATGCATGATCACACCTTCCTTATATCCTCATTATTCTTCTGACATGAAACCGTAAGATATAATATAATGGGATAGTCTATAATCCATGAAATTCCCTAACTTAAACACTTGTGAGGGGATTACCCAGCCAAGTCGTACCCAACTCACTTATAGAATATGATTTCTCCCATTTCTCACACTATGAGGGTCATACATCCTAAACTAGCTTCCTCATTGAATTAGTTGATAGTTAGCTAGGTTCGAGTCTCTCGTTAAATTAGTGAGATAGTCTCTCATTGAACAAGTAGGACAATAAGAATAAAATCAATTCGGCAAGCCATTACTCAGATGGGAGCCCTATCACGTGGATTTAATTCTCTACCCCTCTTCTTAAGCGAGTTCCCGCCTCTCAAGATCATGCAATGTATATTTATATAGTAATTCACATTATACACTATTTATAGAACTTCACATAATCCAATTCCATTGAACTTCACCATCTCACAAATCATTGGACTTCTTAAACACATTTTCATAAAATTTCAAATTAAATGAGTCATTGAACTCTAAATTTCAAAATTATTATACCTCACACTTTTGAAATCATTGAACTTCACTATTTTAAATATCATTAAACTTCTTATAAACAAAGATTTATGTTACTTTTCAAATCACAAAGTCATTGAACTCCCAATAAACATAATACGAAAATCCACCGATATGGTTCTTAAAGAATTTCACATTCACAAGGCATAAAATTTACAAAAAAAATTTAGTGAATTTTCTAAAAAATCAATCCACACTTGCATTTTATTTTAATTTATACATTTTAATGATCAATCATAAATCCATAAACTAATAAACACACAAAAGCATAAGATAAAATTTTCCCGGTTACCTTAAACCTTTGAGAGATAAAAAATTTCACCTCTCAATTACTCACTCTTAAAGCTTTTAAGAAGCTTGAACGGTGTCAATGCTAGTCACTCTACAAGCATTTACTATGCAAAACATCAATAACCACTTTTGAGCTAGTTTTCACTAACACTTCAACATTTCTTAATACTCAAGATTTATTCTTGACTCATGTAATAGTACCCATAGGGTTTCTTAGCTTTCTTTAACCCTCATTAATATCATTGAGCCCTTTAATAGTCATTAATGGAACCACATTATTCTCAACTACTATATTTATGAGAATTTTTAGACAATTAATGTCCTCCAACCACCAATCCTCATATAATCATAAACACCATGTTTACTTAGCTTAATCTACTCTCATTAACTCTATTTAAGTTAATGAGTTTAGACCCATAGCCTTATGGATCAAAAATCACCATTATCAATCAAAATCTAACTTCTACCATCAAGAAAACGGAAAAAGAGAAAGATTTAAGTGTATGAAGCTTACCTTTGATGTTTAGTAGCTCTAAACTACTCTCAATCTTCAAATTTCTTGAGCCTAGCTTTTCTCTTTCGTCTCTCTCTCAGTTATTCATTTCTTTCCTTCTCTCTTGCATCACATATGCGACCTTATTATAGCAGAATTATGACCATGTGCTGTGGCCGACGCACAATGCGTCGTGGCGATTGCACAATGCGCCACGACGCATGGCATAGAGAGCCTCTTCCCAGACGTGTTATCATACATGCATCGCGATGGCTCATCCACAAGCCGCAGCGCGTGGCACAAAAACTCTCTCTTCAAAATTTCTTCCTCTTCCATTCTCGGGTGACCCGATTCTCTTTTAGACCTGCGTTTAGTGATGAAATTGAGATGAAACACGCCCGTTAGGCCTCTCTGGCCACACACCTCCCTAATACACTTAATTAGTTGATTTGGGCTTAATTAATCTATTTTAAAGTCGAGAATGTTACATTTTGGATGGCTAAAAATAGCTTGGAAGGCCATCCTAAACCATTTCACTTCCTTTTAAAAAAGGAAGAATGACAAAGAGATTCTAAAAAGATCAATTAATTTAAATTACGTCACAAGTGTAAAACTCTAGAAGTTTACAATTCAATCTCCTAATTTTGCAATTGTATTGTGATGAGTTTGCAATTTATTTTTCAAGTTTTAACATGGTTGAAGAATAAAAAAATTTTTTTGTTAAAATTTAAAATACAAATTACAAATTCATCACAACGGAGTTGCAAAATTAAAAGATTGAATTATAAATTCCTGAAATTTGACACTTGGGACCTAACTTAAATTAATTGATCTTTTTGAAATCTCTCTGTCATTCTCTCTTTAAAAAATTCTTCCAAATAATAGTTTAGAACTTTTAGCCATCTCATTCGATTTCATTCCTTCCCAAAAAATCTCCCAAACAAACCTTAATTTCAACAGCTAGATTTAAAATTTTAACTTGTATTTATTTTAAAAAGGGGCAAGATTTAGGCACTTAGTCTTATATGCTTAATATACTTTCATCCAATCAAATTAAGTAAAAGTATTTTAATCTATTAATAATATTAATAATAAGAGTTTGTTATAGAATAAATAATCTATAGAAGATCCACTTGCCTTGATGTAATTGTAAACAAGCATTTTAAGTATATAAGACTAAGTATATAGATTTTCCATTTGAAAAATATATTTTAGAAAGTACATGTTAGAAACGTATTATATTTTAAATATTTTCTTATTAAGATAAAAAATTATGAAAAATTTTAATATTAAATCTCTATTATATAGAGTATATTTAGATAATCAATTTTAAAAATTATAAAAATGTGTAATATTAAATTTGAGCGGCCAAGTTAAATATGTACTATTTAGATCAATGATGAATAGAATTATTAATTTTTTTATAATTTTTATTTTATAAATACTCTCTCCATTCAAAATGTAAGGCATTTTTTGAGAAATTGGATGTTCAAAAATGTAAGGCATTTTTAGTCTTTTGAGGTGTAATCATTGTCTTTTTTTCAAAAGCATCCCTATTGATAATGACTTTATATTTATTGTATGGTATTTAATAAGAGTAAATATAGAAAGCTAAGGTTAGTTTAAAAGTAGGTAATACCTTTATTGAGGGGTGAAATTCGATTAAAATGCTTTATATTTTTGAATGGAGGGAGTATAAACTAACAATAAAAATTTTTAAATCTGAACTATCCAAATTAAGTTTGAATAGTCCAAATCTTGTTATGATACAATGTAGGTGCAGTAGAAGGAAAGTTCAAAGGCGAGAAGCCGAGTCCTTTTATTTTCTTCTTTAACAAGTGATAGGTCACGCACGTTTGGGTACTCCATTGATAGAGTTTTCTAGAACTTTTGAGCTTCATTTTGTTCTTGTAGCATCTCCAAATCACAAAATTTCCTTCACAAAAATTATCATTAACAGTGAGAGCTGTTTCGCAATATGAATATTGAGAGGAGCGGGACAAGTTTAATTATATTAAGACTCAAAATAAGCATTGAGTTTCACCAATAAAAAATGTAGGATTATTAAGGTATGTGAAACTTAAATTTAATTGGCTTAGTTTGTTGAAAAAGGTTGAATTTTTACATCTAGATATATTAAGATTGAGCCCTAATTGTTTAAAAAAAAGAGAGAATTTCAATTTTCAAAGTTAATTGCTACTTGAAACTTTTGATAATTGGTTATAGATAACTTAGAAATATTTATTAAAATTGGTTGCTGTGTTGGATCACAAGTTTATTTAGTTTTTATAATTTGGATGAATTTATGCAAATTTTCGGAATGAACAATCTGAATAGTCTTTGGTTAAGAAATTATTTCTATTAAAAAATTTAGGTAATGAGGATTTAATGTTTAAATGTTCATGGTAAGTATATTTAATTTGAGTTACAATTGAGTACTAGATTCTTACCTTAAAATGAGATTTTTTTGGCATAGTTGTATTATTGAAACTTGTATGCCTTTCAATAGTTTGGGAAGTGATTTGAACATGAATAAAAGACTATAAGATGTTTGGAACTGTGAAACTCATTGGGAATGCTTTAATTGAAATTGTAGAAGAATGATTGAGAAAGAATTGACACTAAGATAAATTTTTGAAATTTTAAATTTAGAATTTTATTTAAGGGATAAAAGAGAAAATTGGCTTCTCAAATATAGGTTTAAAAGCAGTTAAAACCCTAAACTTATTTTTTTATACAACGCTTCAATGTGGCCCTAGTTAATAAAATTTAATTTTGACTGTTAATTGATTAGAAACTGACAGATCTAAAAATTACATAAAAGAACCCAAAAATTACAATTAAGGATCTAAAAACAAAAAGAACCAAAAAAAATTTATTAGTTATTTTCTATAATTTTAAGATTCTTTTCCATTATTATTTTCTAGTTCATCAATGATTAAAATTAATTTTTGTTAATTGTAGGAACTAAATAATACTATTGAACAATGCATATAAATTAAATTTAGAATTTTAGATACTTTTAAACATATAGTTGAAAGGCTAATTTACTTTTATACTTTTAATTTAATCTAACCCTTTTAATTTTGTTTTAATTAGTTGAAATACGAATTACATTGACTTGCAACTGTAAGAGATATTTGGCCTCGGGAGAATTCAACGGTTGGTATTGTTTAGCTAAAGGTGATGGGTAACAATGGGTTAATATTTTTTGGTAGAAAAGGTTTAAACTTCTTTACATGCTATCATGAGCTTCGGTTTGATTAGGCCTTGGCTGAGTTAAAAAAAAAAAAAAAAAAAAAGAGAATCTCTCTCTGGATATTCAAGAATGGGGCTGGCAATTCAAGTACCAAAACCCATCAACAATGTCTGTTTCATGTTGCAAGACTTCGGGCTGGATCATCCAAAGATCCGATCTGTGTCAGTTTACCCTAGGTTATGCTTAAAGTCATGCCGTTTCTCTTTCTCTTCTTCGGAGTACAGGATTCCGTTGGCTTCTCCGACGCAGTTTCGACCGGCTCCCCATCGCCAGCAGAAATGTTTTCCTGTGCCGGTTAACGAGGCAGAACCTTTCTGTGTCCCCATCGGTGTCTCTAGCAGAACTATAGGCTTTTGACGCGACCTGCTCGAATGAAGGTCCCTGTGAGGAGCGTTCTTGGTCCTGTCTGCGACAGATTTAGAGACTTGTCTGATGATCTCTTGGTTATGGCTGAGCCTGTGGTGGTGAAGATGAGAACAACTGAGAATTCACTCCCACATGGGTCTTTGGCCGGCGAACGTTTTTCTTCATTATGTTGGAAAGTACCTTACGAAGAAGAATCAGAAGCCACTTTTCCAAGCGCTCCAGAAAGTCAAAGAAGAATTTATGCTGATTGGTTTTATATCTCTGCTTCTGACAGTATCGCAAACTGGCATCACTAAAATCTGCGTTCATCCGAGCTGGACTCGCCATTAGCTTCCCTGTGGGCTGGGGAGAAAGAACACAAACAATCAGGTGATTCTTTATCTTTTTTCTTCCTTACTTCCTTTCTTCTTTTTTTGGGTGAAAGTTTGAATCAAGATCGGGTTGATCCTCGCTTGATGGATTCACATAATCTATATTACATAACTGGTTTTTTACACTGGGCTCTTTACATCTCCTCACCTCATAGATGTTCGTGAAAGATTTGGTTTAGATGGTGTGGAAAAAAACACAAAAAAGCCTACCCTTTTTCGCTTTCTTGCTTTGCTTGCCTTCGAGGTATTTGGAGCAGATCAGGTGCATGTTGCTATGATGGAGGTTGGATTAGGTGGTAATTATGATGTAACAAATATGGTTCGAAACAAAAATGCCAAAAAGAATGTAATCTTTTGCAAACAAGTAATTGTCTTGGAGCTGATACTCTGATTGAAATGTTAAAGAATTGCTGTCGAAACCGTGAGATCAATAAGTCAATTACTGTGGGTGTGACTGGCCTGCCAAATGTTGGCATTAAGATCTTGAAGAGAAGCCATGTTGTCAATATCGTTGCTACCCCTCGTTTAACTAGATCAATATGAGAGGTGCAATTAGACAAAAATGTAAGTTGTTGGATTGCCCTGGTGGTGTTAGGCTAAAGTCTCAAGAAAATTATGCTTCCATAGTCTTAATAAATTGCTGGTGTTGCAGCTTTTATTGTGCCTCACCCTGATGAAGCCATTATATTGTTGTTGTGCCATGTGGATTGTTTCAAATGTGGGATGCGGTTGCCTAGTTGGATTCACTTTTTCTTTTTTCTTTTTTTTTTTTATGATAAGGAAAATTATATTAATCAAAGATTGAGATTCATGAAAATGGAAAAGGCAAGAAAGTTTTCATTAGGAAATTGACCAAAAGATAGAATTGAAAAGAAAATTTTGGAGAAATGACTGCCACAGTAATAATTGTTTCGATTAATTGACAATTGTGGGTTGCTTCTTGAGAAGGTTCCCAGGCAAATAAAATTCTTCCAGCGGCTTTGACTGAACAAACTTGTGTTTCTGCTGTTGGGGGAAAATCTAGTGTAGAAATGAATCCAGTGAAGAACAATTCTAAGAGCCATGGGAGTTCGATTGTGGATTCTTTTGTTTCTTGTGCGTGTGAGATATCTACTTAAAAACTCTGGAAGGATGTCCCTCTGTGGAAGCAATGAAGAGAAGCCAAGTTTGTTGTTTCTTCTTCTTTTTGAAAATCTGCAAGCTCCAGTCAGAGTTGAGCAGGGAGGCTAAGATTGCCTGGTGGGATTCACATGAATTGTTAACATTTATTTGGATCTGCATCTTCTTCGCATCTATTTTGAAGTCTGTAAGATGTTCTTCATATTGTACATTTAGCGGGAGGGCAAGCACGGTTCTTCTTTCGGATATGATATCTCCATAAAAGTTTTATTCATAAGTTTGTTGTCGTTGTCATTGGTTTAATTCACTTCACTTGTATTTTGCTTTGGCAAGTTGGAAACCTAATTGATGTGAACTTGAGGGGTTGTTGGATTAGTCAAGGTGATTAGTGTTAATTACCTACTAGTTGGTGATTCTAAAATTTATATAAAGGATATAACATTGTATTAGTGGTAAGAGGTTGAATCTTACTTAAAGTGCGAGGGTAACATAAGTCCTCACCTTATATGCCATCAGGGGTTTTGGGTTTTGGGGTTGGTTTGTCATCTTTCAACCCATGATTATGTTATTTTTTGTAAATTAAATTTATTATCTTCATTGTCATTTGTTATGTTGATTGATGATAAGTTTTCATTATCTTTATGGTTAATATTCTTCTCCCTTTAACATCCCTCTGCCAGTCCGGATCCTCTTCTTGTCCCTTCTCTCTTTTTCTTTTCTTCATCACATCTCCACCCCCTGAATAACAAAATGAATATGCTCTAGATTTATTGGTTTTATAAAATTATTGTCATAATATTATATAAAAATAAAAATCAACTTAAATTGTTAAAATTTGACTTGCATAGTTCACAATTATATATTATTAAAACTATATATAAAGTAGAATTATTTATTTATTTTATTGCAGATATAAACTAGATAGATCAAATTTTAACAATTTAACATTATTTATTTTTTCTTTAATATAATATTATGAAAATTGTTTTATAAATAATTAAATAGGAACTATTCATTTTTTTATCTAAGGACGGAGATTAGATGAGGAGAGGAAAATGAGAAAGAAGAATGAGGAGAGGATCTACTTACTCTCCCTTACACGATCTAATGATAAAAAGAAACAGGAAAATACTATTAGTAAGTGGGAACATTGCAAAGGGATATTATATTAGAAATCTGAGCACAAAATCTAATACAAAACGTACAACATTGGTAACAAAAATTATTTAAGTGGCGAGTCTAGACACTATTGTCATTTGAAGAATTATTGTTATAGCCTCCATTAATTATTAAATTTCACTTGTTCTTCAAATATAAAATTGCACCAATACATATATTCCATATTTCCTTGCAGGCAAAATATATGAACAATACTGTTGAATAGGTGATGAAGAGGTACACTTTAACATGATCTTGAACCATCAGTGATATCATTGCTGTATAAGCACATGATCCTGAAATAACATCTGATGTGAAGCCATAGATGCAAATGCTTATGATAAGAATTCACATGATTATAGAGTTCTCGTTGAAAGGAGATGAATTTGGGAAGTTCACTTGAATAACAGCAAATAACATTTTAATTATATCTTTGAAGGCATCTTGTTGAGGAATTGACCTGCGTAAATTATCAAATTAGTTAGAATTTTTCAAAAGTGTTTCATTAATTAGTAAGAATATTGGCTGGATTTATCAGGTTATATGTCTAAGCACACTTTTTTTAAAGTTCAAGCTTTGAAAATTAAGGTATCTTTTTTAATATAAAAGGGCTTTTAAACCTGAGCTATTAAAGCTCTTAATTGAAATTCAAGCTAGCCATTTAAGTTCATATTTAGTTTGATACCTAAAAAAAAGTATTTTTAATTTTTAAATTAAATTTAGATTTTGGATTACGTGATTATATTTTAAAATTAGAATTTATATTATTTACTTTTTATTTTTAAACATTATAATTTTTATTTTAAAAATTAAATATGTAATATTATAATGTAAAAATTAAATTTTTTAAAAATTTGTAAGAAAATAAATAAAATGTAAGCTTATAAGGTTAGCCTTAAGCCTCATCAAAAGATCGAGTTCGAAAACAAGATTGATTTTAAGACAATAAGGCTTTTGGGCCTAAACTTATTTTACCCAAAACAAACAAGCATTTAGCTTCCACAACGTAGACTTACAAAATCAATTGCCTTACAACTTGAAACAGCAACAACAGAGATTAGTAACGCATGAAAATAGGCATATTGAAACAGATTGATCACAAACTAACGATTGCCAAAAGTAGGGGAGCAGTGGAAGTTTAGTAATACAAATTTTGCTAGGTAAAATAGTGTTTTTTAGCCTATGATCTTGTAGTCTAACGTCATGTATGCTCTCCTGTAATTGAAAGATTGTGGATTTGATCCTGCTTATAATTTTAAGTCATTAGTGCCAGTCTTTCTAATAAAAAAAGGAATAGTATTTTCTAAAATAAAATAAAATAAATACTTATCTCCTTTTTTAGCACATTTTTTATTTTATTTTTAAAATTCCATATACTAAACATAGAGTAAGAGAATAGAGAAGTGAAGGAAATAATGATAATATCAAGAGAGAAGATACTATATACGAACCGTCTGAAAGCAGAGATGGCTGAACAAGCAGATCTGACAATAAGCATGAAAGGCAACTTTGGTTACATTAGGGATCATACATAATGTCACACAGGCATTCAGCAACTCAAAATAGTAATTCTTTTTAAATTGGAAGGGAATATATCAATTTATATATTCATTAAGAAAACTCACTAGTTAATTTCAGCAATATTATTAGGAAGATAAAAATATTAATTTTTTAAATAAAAAATACCATCTATTATTACTATTTCCCCCTCTTACACAACAAGAAGAAGTCATTTTCTTGAAATAAAAAGAGGTTAAAAATAATAGTAAATAAAAGAAAGAGACTAGATGAAGGAGGAGGAGATAGAGTTACCTTCCGAAATCTGGGATTGAGGCAAACCCAAACGAAGGCATAATTTAAATAGCTACAAATTTATGCGATATGCCTGTTGTTGCTCGAATATATATATTGACATCTGAGCGAAGCTGCAAAGAAATGGGCTGACTATGACAAACAAAGGCAAAGCACGACAAGAAGTGGCGACAACCTTGGCGTTTCTCGGCTGAAGAAATAATTGAGTCAGCACCCCTTTGACTTAAAGGATTTTTTCATATTTTTTTAATCTTATTTATAAATTATTTTATTAAATTTTTATTTTTTTTATTTAATCTCTATTAAATATTGAAGAGAAAAAAATATATTATTAAAGTATATATATATTTAATAAAAAAAGTTAAAAAATTATTAAATTTTTAGTTATAGTTAATGAGTTTTAAGATTTTTTTTTGTGGTTATAGTAAAATATGTTGAAAGTCTCTTATAATAAGCTTCGCTAGTATACTTTTTTTTTTGACCAAATTCTAAGTTACATATTACTTAATTTTTTTTTAAATTTTACTCATAATTACCCCTTTCCATATTAAGTGAGCGGCGTTGTTACTAAAATAACAACCATTAACTATTTAGAGTATTTTTTATCAAAATGAATGTGGGTATTGACTTATCATTTTTCCTTTTATCTCTTAAAACTATTTTATTTTCTATGCTTTTTTTTGGTTGGTGAAAAGCGGGGAAACTTGCAGATTCATCCATTCCATTTTTTTTAAAAAAATCAATCTACCTATATCCCAAATTATGTTTTTTATATAAAAAATACTCCCTCTGTCCAACATTATAAGATATTTTCTTTGAAGAGATTTAGTGCCTCAAAATATAAGGCATTTTAAAAATATTAATATTTTATTAAATAAACTTATTTCAATATTGCCCTTTTTCTCTATATATTTAATTATGAAGTGTAGATTTAAGGTTATTAAATGAATGTTATTTTTAAAAGTTTATACTCCCTTATCTTAAATTATAAGATAATTTAAAAAAATATTATGCATATCAATACATATTACTAATGACACTTTATAAAAATAAAAATATAAACTTTTAAAATACACTTTATTTAATATAACTTTAAATCTATAATGACTTCAATTATTTTTTCATTTGAAGAGTTATATTTAAAAAAAATATCATGAATGAAACATTATTTTTATCAAATAGTCTTATATTTGAGATAATAAAATTTTTTTAACCTTGTCTCATAATTTGGAATAGAGAAAATATTTTGTTTTTTAAAAATAAAATTGTTAACTATATTTAATAATTTTTTTGATATGTGAAATTTTATTAAAAAGTATCTTATAGTTTGGGATGAAGGGATATATTTTATTATCAATAACAACAAGATCTCAAACTCAATTATAATTTAAATGAATGCATATGAAAAATAAATTATAGCCAATGGCCTTATAGCATAGTAACATGTTAGCTCCCTTGTAAATGGAAAATCATTGATTCGATCTCACTTGTAATATCATTCCATTAGTACTTGCCCCTCTAATTCATATATATATATTTATATATATAAACACTTTAATCAAATTACATTAATAAATTATGACTTTCATAAATAAATACTCCTTCCCCATTAAGAATTATAAAGCACCTTAAACGAATTATATTTTCAATAAATTAGTTAATACTTTTTAAAATCATACAATCTTTTTATGTTTATCTTTATTTAATAGGGTGTATCAATTAGAAAAACTTATCAATTACAGCACTTAATTAAGGATATTTTTATAATTTATCAATTACAGCACTTAATTAAGGATATTTTTATAAAAAAATTATTAATTGCATCTTAAAGGATCCAAAATGTCATATATTTTTAGTCATGATAATTTAAAAAATGACTTATAATATTAAATGGAGGGAGTGAAAAAGAACTACAACTTGATAGTATCTGGAATTAGTTTTGTGCTATTTTTATTTATTTTTTTGTATTTTAAAAATATTTTGTGGATATATAATTCAAAAGAAAGATAGTATTGAAAAGTAAATCAAGCTACAATAAGGCTATCATAATTAATCTCAAATAGTGTTGTTAATAATAATAGTAGTAGTGCTAGTAATAGTAATAGTATTAGGTAATTGAAAGTCTACAATATATAACTTGACTAGTTAGTAATGTATGAAAATATGCATTTTTTTAATATAAGGCTACGGATAAAATCCCTGCAAAAGAAAACCAATCAGGTCATGTCATAATGCAAAAGGTTCCTACATCTAGACAGAGGGATATAAAAAATCTTAGCATCTAAACTGTCATGCATAACCTGATGAGCAAGCCAATTAGTGCATTGATTTGCTTTTCTACACATAGGATTGAAAGTAATCGTCTAGTCTCTCATTATGTGATCTCCAATATTTTCAATGATAGGGAGAGTGGGTGCTTTTAGGAGAATTTATATTGAATGAGAATGAGCACTTTAAGAGAATCTGAGTAGATGTTAGCTTAAGTAAGCTTGTTATTCCAATAAAGGTTGAGGCCTTCAAGGATGGCCATAAGTTCGACTGCAGTATAAAGGTGATAACTAAGGTACTTGGTGAAGCCCTTTATCCAATTTTCTTGATTATCTTGAATGAGTCCACCACAAGAAGAACCACTATCGTTATTGATAAATCCATCAATTTCAATCCTCACTTAACTTGCTTCAAGAGGACACCATTTGACTGTTGATCTCTCATTCTGCATAGACAAGCAGTCGAGTCTTGATTGCAAGTTTTAACATTGATGACATCTTGGATGCATGTGAAAGCAATATTTCTATTCGAAACATCTTCAGAGTAGATATTTTTGCATCTTTGTTTCTAAATATTCCAACTAACGTGTGCAAAGAGTCTCTACTAAGGGATTTTTTTTATTTGGACCTACTTTGTTGTTCTTTGCATTCCATAATTCCAATCCTGCAAAGGAATAAAGAAAAAGATATTTAGTTTTGACTATTTAACAATTTTTCTCCAAACCTCCTAATAATTCTTACAATCCAGTAAGATATGAATAGAGGAGTCCAGTGTGTTGAATCATGTGTTTTGATGATTATAAAACTAAGAGAAAGAAATTTGTTACTTGTACAATCAATATAAAATATACTAAGTGACAAAACCTCTAAGAACATGAAGAACAAGAGAAGACTTACACTTATTATGTTTAATTCTTTATTTCTTCTGTTAGAATTTTTTATGAAAACTATTGAGAGAAAAATCACAATTTGAATAATAAGAATGTCTCTATTAGATCATATAATAGGCTTATAAAGTCTTAGAACTTCATTTTCAAATAGTTAGAATGAATTGTGCTCAACTGTCTAATTCATGCTTGTTTTGGTTTGAACACACACATGAATCATCATTCCCTTATGCATTACAAGACTTAGTTGATCCAATTCAAGTTTGAGTTAAAACTGATATCACATGAATTAGCCTCCAGAAGCATTGCTCAACACTATTGGTCAATTTATGTAATGTCCTCTCTAACTTATTTGGATCTGCATCTTCTTCGCATCTATTTGAAGTCTGTAAGATGTTCTTCATATTGTACATTTAGCGGGAGGGCAAGCACAGTTCTTCTTTTGAATATGATATCTCCATAAAAGTTATATTCATAAGTTTGTTGTCATTGTCGTCATTGGTTTAATTCACTTCACTTCCCGTATATTTAGCCTTGGCAAGTTGGAAACCTAATTGATGTCAACTTGAGGGGGTGTTGAATTAGTCAAGGTGATTAGTGTTAATTACCTACTAGTTGGTGATTCTAAAATTTATATAAAGGATATCACATTGTATTAGTGATAAGGAGGTTGAATCCTACTTAAATAGCGAGGGTAACATAAGTCCTTATCTCATATGCCTTCAAGGGTTTTGGTTTTTTGGGGTTGGTTTGTCATCTTTCAACCCATGATTATGTTACTTTTTTGCAAATTAGATTTATTATTTTCATTGTTATTTGTTATGTTGATTGATGAAAAGTTTTCATTATCTTTATGGTTAATATTCTTCTCCCTTTAACATTCCTCTACCAGTCTGGATCCTCTCCTTATTCCTTCTCTCCTTTTTTTCTCTTCATTCCATCTCCACCCTGAATAACAAAATGAAAGCTCTAGATTTATTTGTGTTATAAAATTATTACCATAATATTATATAAAAATGAGAATAAATTTAAACTGTTAAAATTTGACTTACATAGTTCACAACTATATATATTATTATTATTAAAACTTACATAAATTAAAATTATTTATTTATTTTATTGCAGTTATAAACTAGATAGATCAAATTTTAACAAGTTAACATTATTTATTTAATATAATATCATGAAATTTGTTTTATAAAAATAATTAAATATGAACTATTCATGTTTTTTTAATCTAAGGATGGAGATTAGATGAGGAGAAGAAAATGAGAAAGAAGAACGAGGAGAGGGTCTACTTTCTCTCCCTTACATGATCTAATGATAAAAAGAAACAAGAAAATACCATTAGTAAGTGGGAACATTGCAAAGGATATTATATTAGAAATCTAAGCACAAAGTCTAATACAAAACGTACAACATTTGTAAGGAAAATTATTTAAGAGATGAGTCTAGATACTATTGTCATTTGAAGAGTCATTATTATAGCCTCCATTAATTATTAAACCTCACTTGTTCTTCAAATATGAAATTGCACCAACACTTATATTCCATATTTTGTTATAGGCGAAATATATGAACAATAGTGTTGAATAGGCGATGAAGAGGTACAATTTAAGATGATCTTGAACCACCAATGATATCAATGCTGTACATGCATATGATCCTGAGATAACATCTGATGTGAAGTCATAGACGCATATACTTATGATAAGAATCCACATAATTATAGAGTTCTTATTGAAAGGAGATGAATTTGGGAAGTTCACTTGAATAATAGCAAATAATATTTTAATTATATCTTTAAAGGCATCTTGTTGAGGAATCGACCTGCATAAATTATCAAATTAGTTAGAATTTTTCAAAAGTATTTCATTAATTAGTAAGAATATAGGCTAGATTTATCAGACTAGATGTTTAAGCATACTTTTTTAAAGCTCAAGCTTTCAAAATTAATGTATCTTTTTTCTTAATATAAAAGGGCTTTTAAACTTGGCCCATTAAAACCCGAAAAAAGATTCAGCCTACCTACTTAAATTATATTTAGTTTGATACCTATATTATATATATATATATATATATTCAATTTTTAAATTAAATTTAGATTTTAGAATATGTGTTTATATTTTGAAATTATAATTTATATATTACTTATTTTTTTTTTGAACATTATTAATTTTCATTTTAAAAATTGAATATGTAATATTATAATATAAAAATTAAATTTTAAAAATTTGAAAGAAAATAAATAAAAAAATGAGCTTATAAGTCCATCCTTGAGAGTGATCAATAAGGCGGAGTTTGAAAAAAAAGATTGATTTTAAGGCAACAAGGCTTTTGGACCTAAACTTATTTTATCCAAAAACAAAAAAGCATTTAGCATCCACAATGCAGCCCTAAAAATCACTTGCCTCACAACTTACAACAGCAACAGCAGATATTAGTAATGCATGAAAATAGGCATATTGAAACAGATTGATCACAAACTATCGATTGCCAAAAGTAGGGGAAGCAGTGGAAATTTAGTAATGCTATGTTTGGTAGGTAAAATAGTGTTTTTTTAGCTAATGATCATAGAGTCTAGCATCATGTATGCTCTCTTATAATTGAAAGGTTGTAGGTTCGATCCTACTTATAATTTTAAGTCATTAGTGCTAGTCTTTCTAATTAAGAGAAAGGAATAGTATTTTCTAAAAAATAAAAAATATACTTATCTCATTTTTTTGCACATTTTTTAAAAAAAATTCCATATACTAAACATAGAGTAAGAGAATAGAGAAGTGAAGGAAATAATGATAATGTCAAGAGAGAAGATACTATATACTAACCGTATGAAAGTAGATGTGGCTGAATAAGCAGATCTGACAATAATCATGAAAGGCAAGTTTGGTTACATTAGGGATAATACATAATGTCACATTAGGGACATTTAGCAATGCAAAATAGTAATTCTTTTTAAATTAGGATGGAATATATCAATTTATATTTTCATTAACAAAACTCACTAGTTAATTTCAAAAATATTATTCGGAAGACAAAAATCTTCATTTTTTAAATAAAAAAAATACCATCTATTATTACTATTTGCCCCCTCTTACACAACAACAAGAAGTCATTTTCTTGAATTAAAAAGAGGTTAAAAATAATATTAAATAAAAGAAAGAGACTATATGAAGGAGGAAGAGATAGAGTTACCTTCCGAAATCTGGGATTGAGGCATACCCAAACGAAGGCATAATGTAAATAGCTATAAATTTGTGCGATATGCCAGTGGTTGCTCGAATATATATAGATATACGTATTAAATAAAAAGCGAAGGAAAAAATAAATAAATAAAAAGACGAACGAAGCTAATTGCCTGCCACAACCATGCCACGTGGCCAAAGAAATTAAAAAGAACTTGCCTTGGCGCCCATTTGACTTGGGGGACTTGTCAGGTACACAATTTTATTTTTTGGACCAAATTCTCAGGTACCCATTGACATAGATTTTGTTTTAAATTTTAATCATAATTAACCCTTTTTCATATCAATTGAGAATGTGACATTGTTATTAAAATAACTAATCATTAACTATTAAGAACATTTTTTATCAAAATAAATGTAGGCATTGAATTATCATTTTTTCTTTTATCTCTTAAAACTTTTTATTTTCTATGCTTTTTTTTTTTTGGGTGAAAAGTGGGGCAACTTGCCCATTCATCCATTCCCTTTTTCTTTTTTTTAAATCAATCTAACTATATCCCAAATTTTGTGTTTTTATATAAAAAATACTCCCTCCGTCCAACATTACAAGATATTTTTTTGGAGAGATTTAGTATTTTAAAATATAAGACATTTAGAAAATATTAATGTTTTATTAAATAAAATTATTTCAATATTACTCTTTTTTTTTCTATATATTTAATAATTAAGTGTAGATTTAAGGTTGTTAAATGAATGTTATTTTTAAAAGTTTATATTCCATTCATCTTAAATTATAAAATAATTTGAGAAAAGATTATGCACATCAATAAATATTAATAATGATACTTTACAAATTTACTTTATAAAAATAAAAATATAAAATTTCAAAATTAAACTTTATCTAATATAACTTTAAATCGATAATAATTTGAAATATTTTTTCATTTGAAGAGTAACATTTTAAAATATTATTAATAAAACTTTATTTTTATCAAATTATTTTATATTTTGAGATAATAAAATTTCTTCAACATTGCCTCATAATTTGGAATAGAGAAAATATTTTTGTTTTTGAAAAAAATAAAATTGTTAAGTGTGTATTTAATAATATTTATTGATATGCGAAATTTTGTTAAAAAAAATCTTATAGTGTGGGATGGAGGGATATATTTTATTAATCAATAACAACAAGATCTCAAACCCAATTATGATTTAAATGAATGCATATACAAACAAATTATAGCCAATGACCTTGTAGAATAGCGACATGTAAGCTCCCTTGTAAGTGAAAAGTTACTAGTTCGATATTGCTTGTAATATCATTCCATTACTACCTGCCCCTCTAATTAAAAAAACATATAAAACACTTTTAATCAAATTATATTAATAAATTATGACTTTCATAAATAAATATTCCCTCCCCCTTAAGAATTATAAAGCGCCTATAAACAAATTATATTTTCAATAAATTAGTTAATTATTTTTAAAATTATATAATTTTTTTATATTTATCCTTATTTAATACGGTGTATCAATTAGAAAGACTTATCAATTACAGCACTTAATTAAGGATATTTTTGAAAAAAAAATTATGAATTGCACCTTAAAGAATCCAAATGTCAAATATTTTTAAAACATGATACTTTAAAAAATGACTTATAATATTAAATAGGGGGAGTGAAAAAGAACTACAACTTGATAGTATCCAGAATTAGTTTTGTGCTATTTTTATTTACTTTTTTTTTATTTTTAAAATATTTTCATGGATATAAAATAAAGAAAGATAGTCTTGAAAAGTAAATCAAGCTACAATAAAGCTATTGTAGTTAATGTCAAACAATGTTGTTAATAATAGCAATAGTAGTAGTGGGTAATTGAAAGTTTGCAATATACAACTTCACTAGTTAATAATGTATGAAAATAGGCATTTTTTTAATGTAAGGCTACGGATAAAATCCTTGTAAAAAGACAATCGATCAGGTCATATCATAATGCAAAAAGTTCCAACATCTAGACAGAGGAATATAAAAAATCTTAATATCTAAACTATCATTCATCGCCTGACAAACAAGCCAATCAGTGCATTGATTCACTTTTCTACATATAAGATTGAAAGTAATAATCTAGTCTCTCATTGTGAGATTTCTAATATTCTAAATGATAGCAAGAGTAAGCAGTTTTAGGATAAGTTGTGCTGAATGAGAATGAGCATTTCAAGAGAATTTGAGTAGATGTTAACTAAAGTAAGATTGCTAGTCTAATAAAGGTTGAGGCCTTCGATGGTGGCCATAAGTTTAGCTACAATATAGAGGTGATAATCAAGGTATTTGATAAAGCCTTTTATCCAATTTTCTTGATCATCTTGAATGATTCCACCACAAAAAGCAGTGCTATTGTTATTGACAAATTCGTCGATGTCAATCCTAACTTAACTTGCTTTAGGAGGACACCATTGTTGGTCTCTCATTTTGCATAGATAAGTAGTTGAGTCTTGATTGCAAGTTTTGGTCATTGATGACGTATTGGATGCATGTGAAAAGAATGTCTCTATTTGGAACATCTTCTTTAGAGTAGATATTTTTTCATCTTTGTTTCCAAATATTGCAATTGACATGTGCAAAGAGTCTCTGCCAAGGGACTTTTCTTATTTGGGCCTCCTTTGTTGTTCTTTGCATTCTATAATATCCAATCCTACAAATGAAGATAGAATAAGATATTTAGTTTTGACTATTTAACTATTTTTCTCCAAACCACCTAATAATTCCTACAGTCCGATAAGATATGAATAGAGGAATCCACTGTATTGAATTATGTGTTTTGATGATTATAAAATTAAGAGAAAGAGACTTGTTACTTGTACATTTCAATATAACACGTACTAAGTGACAAAAATTCCAAGAACATGAAGAACAAGAGAAGGTTTAGACTTATTATGTTTAATTATTTATTTCTTCTTTTAGAATTTTCTATGAAAACTATTGAGAGTAAAATCACAAATTGAATAATAAGAATGTATCTATTAGATCATGTCATAGGCTCATAAAGTCTTAGAACTTCATTTTCAAACAATTAGAATGAATTTATGCCCAATTGTCTAATTCATGCTTGTTTTGGTGTGAGCACACACATGAATCATCATTCCCTTATGCATTATAAGACTTAGTTGATCCAATTTAAGCTTCAGTTAAAATTGATACTCACATGAATTAGCCTCTAGAAGCATTGCTCAACAGTATAGGTCAATTTATCCTATATTGGACACATGGGTATTTGAACCATCAGTGAAGGCAACTGTCTTAAGTTTGGCTAGATCATGCTTGACTTAGGTTTGAGTCCTTGCTTGAATTAGATAATCAAATTTGAAATCATTTGATCAAGGTGAGTAATCTATACATACATACATACATATTTATATAAGAGGAATCTATTTATGTCAATGAAATGAATATTTTAGATGATTTGATTAAGGAGTAGTCTATATATGAAGCCATTTCGTGTTTGTAGAAAAAGGAAAATGCAAGAAAGTGGAAGAATACACTTGTCTTATATTATGACAAGTTGCATGACCTATTCAACATAGACAGGGTAACGGGAAAATATTCTAAAAGTGCTAAGGAAAGGTTGCCCAATAGGAGTAAGAGAGCAATCAATTAAATGACTCTATTGTAAATGCAACTAATTGTAATTATCAACATGAGTCACCAAACTCACTAGTTAATTTGGAGTATAGCCCAACATGTAGGGTGTCGATAGGAATTACATCGGGCAAAGGACAAAAGCATATGGCTTCAATGGTTGAAGCTATTAAAGAAGTTGTGAAAAAATGATAACGAGAATAATGGAACTAATTGATATCATGTGAGATGGAAATGGTGTTGTTAAGAGGCAACTTTAAGCTTCTAAGAAGCAAGTTCAAGCTATGAAGAAGCAGGCTCAAGTTGCTAAGAAGGGTCTTTCAATACTTGAAAAGAGTAGGCCTTACCATTATAGTGTAGAGAAAGTGTGGGCTGCAACTAAGAAGACTAGAGTGGTTGAAGAGAACATAGAAAAATTTTACTTCTTCCTATGATTAGTGAGGAATGCAAGAGAACTTTCTTTGGTGTTCCACAACATATGTGATTATAGATATTACTCAATGTTATGACTAGAGCTAGAGTTCAATGAAAGAAGTATAGATTTTGGGGTTGGACTTTTTTTGTTTATGGATAGTAGTATTTTTATTTTGTGGTGACATCTTGGCCTTTTTTGCTTAGAAAAGATATGTACTATATCATGTTTTTTCTAATGTGATAACATATTAGTCTTCTTTTTTTTTGTTTAGTGAACATATATATTTTATCATGATGCTCATGATGTATTGACAAATTGACCATGATGTTTATAATATTTCATTATCAATGTGTTGGAGATTTTATTTAATAAGTACCGTGTTTAATTTTATTAGTGCCCACTTTTTATTTTAAAATGTAAAAATAACATATTTTTTACTAGATTATTTTATTTTAAAATACAATATAGAAATAATTTTTTTAACAAATAATTTGATTTTAAATTAATTTGATTATGTTAATTTTAATATAATTTCTTCTTTCAATTTAGTTTTATAAATATAATTACATGAAACATGATATATTTTTATATAAGGGTATTATAGTCATTTAAATATCTATTTATGTTCTTTCCTTCCTATTTTCCTTTCTCCATCCAAACAGCGAGAGTAATAATATTTTCTTTCTAATTTTATATTCTTTTCATTTTCTTTCCTTCCATTTTCTTTCCTTTCAACTTTTCTCCCCATCTAAATAGAGGGAAAAAGATTATAAATGTAACATCCTAGAGAATTTAACCTGAATTAGCTAAGTAAATGAAGTTAATTAAGTAAATTAATATGATGTGTAGCTATATAGAGCTAATGGGTGTTATAGGTTGTGGTTTCAGCTCTAGGATTCCAAGTGAAGTCGGGCTACCTGGATGTCAACAAGTAAGAAAAATAAAGAGGAATGGCTTTTTGTCACATGTTATAGCATGTGCATGGCATGTTGTGACATACGAGCCACTAAAAGGCAAGAGTCCCTTCTCTGTACCATTTAATCTCTCCCAATATCCAGCTAACATTAGGAGGGGTTAACTTAATCACCACACATCTAAATTCAAACCATAATCAAATATTGATTTGAAAAACTTGGACCCAAGACTCATACTTGTTGGTCCACACATACCGCTGATCCTTTCGAGTTAGCTTAGTTAATGGGGACGCAATTTGCAAAAATCCTTGAATAAATTGCCATAGCATTCGGCCAATCCTAAGAAACTTATCTTTATCACTGAGGTAGGCAGTTCCTATTTCAAAACAATATCCACTTTATATGAATCCATTGCAATCCCATCTGTTGACACAATGTGGCTAAGAAATCTCACTTCTCTTAGCCAAAACTCACATTTACTGAGCTTGGCATATAAATTATTGTTCTTTAGAAGTTGCAGGACAGTACGGAGATGCTTTGTGTGTTCTTCCTCATCTCTTGAGCATATCAAAATGTCATATATATAAATACCACTACAAACTTGTTGAGGTAAGGACAAAATATACTATGTATGTAGTCCATAAACACTGTTGGAGCATTTGTCAATCCAAATGGCATTACTAAAAAATTATAATGGCCATACTTAGTGCGAAAAGTAGTTTTCGACACATCTTCAACTATGACTCACAGCTGATGATAGCCTAATTGCAAATCAATCTTGGAAGATACTACAGCTCCAACTAGCTAGTCCAATAAATTATCAATTCTAGGCAACGAATACTTGTTCTTCATTATTACCTTGTTCAACTATCTGTAGTTAATACACAGCCTCATATTGCCATCTTTTTTCTTTACAAACAATACTAATAATCCCCATAAAAATACACTCGGTCTTATGAAACCCTTCTCTAACAGTTCCTCAAGTTGTTTCTTCAATTTTGCCAACTCAAATGGTGACATTTGATACAGAGCCTTCGATATGGGTTTCGTTCAAGGTGCAAGGTCAATAAACAACTCTAGATACTTCTTCATACAATACTTCGGGGAATTCATTCACCACCCTTATTCTCTCAGTTCCTTCGTCATAGGTAGTATAAACAAAAAATAACATCATATATGCTTGACAACCCTGTTGGATACATTTCTCTACTTACATTATAGACAAAAATCTCGACTGACTCGATTTCACTGTAGGTGTAGTGTACATGGACAAGGATATCATCTTCCTAGCATAGTCTAGTGTTGTATTATTTGCTGACAACTAATCCATACCAACTATTACATCGATCCCATCTATAGGCAAATATATCAAATCAATGGTAGTTAATCTATTTTCAAATCTCAAATTAACACCCAAACAAGCTCGGTCAGTTCTAATAAACATTCCTGCCGGCATAGACACATTAATCACATATAGTAGGGTATGCACAAACAATTTCAGCCTCAATACATAAGTCATTAGAAATGTAAGAATGGGTAGTACCCAAATCAAACAAAGCATTTATATCATAATTGTACAGAGAGATCTTACCTCTAATCAAACTTAGAGATGCATGCCCTCCTCTTGGGATAACACAATATCTTCTTAAGAATAGTCACCTCTGTTCTGTAGTACCAACTTTGCCCTCTTTGCAATATCTAGCAATATGCCTCATCTTGCCACACTTGAAGCAAGCCCAACACTTATCTATATGGTGTCTTCCACATTTAGTGCACTAAGGGGTTCTAAGCAGTGTTAAGAGTCGGCACAGGTATTATAGAAGCCTGCTGAGATGGCTGCCACACTAGCACTGTTCTTTGGCCTGTTGCTTTTCTAGAAAGAGCCTCGAAATTGTGATCCCTTCTAAAAAGTCTTCTTCTTCCTAAAGCTCCTAGAACTACCAGAGCTAAAACCAGATCTCTTACTCACTTTACTAGTAGGGTCAAGTGACTATGGAAATCTGCCTTGACTATCCTTTCTCTTCTCAATCTCTGCCTCTCTGCCCCTTCTTGCAGCTATTCTCAACTCGTTACATATCTCGTCATAAGATGTGATCTCAAATAAGGCTAACTACTGTCGATACTTAGGCTTCATCTTTTCAAGTGACCTCTCTGCATTCTACTTTGAGTCATCATTTCCCATGAGGTAAGTAGAATACTTCAATAATTGATTGAACTTAGTAATGAAAGCTTCTTTATTAAGATTTCCTTGCTTGAACTCATAGAACTCGACCTCTTTCTCTGCTCGAAAGGCTACCAGAAAGTAGAAGTTGAAGAACTTTACTTTAAATTCATCCTATGTCCATTTGACTCTACCGGTCAGTCTCACCGACTTCCACCAATGTTTAGCCTCTTTCACAAATAACATAGAGGCTAATGTCACTTTCTATTCATTTGATCAAGGCATCACCTCAAACATTGTCTCTATTCCTTCAATCTACTCCTTGGCTTCTCTTTCTTTCATAGTCTCATCAAATGCAGGTGGATGGAACCATGAAAAACTCTTCCATACTCGGTCCATGGAATTTTGTGAATCAGTGCCACTCATAGCTCCAAATTGCTTTGTTATACTCTCTTCATATGCTTCATCTTCTTCTTCAAACAAGTCTTCTTCATTTTTTATGGTTATACTATTGCCTCTAGCTCTATCATTCTTGGGTACACCTTGACCCCATTTTGAGTTGCGTATTTCTCGCATCAGATTTCTTATTTCAAGTAAAAGGGCCTCATTACCCTACAGCTCATTCCTTAATTGTTTAAAGTTTTAACCAACCGAAATGTGATTTTTTGTGGTAGTTTATTAATCTTTGGTACCACATCCGTGTTGGATAAGTTACCACCCATAGCAGTTCTAGTTACCCTCCTTCTTGCTATCCTCTCCTCCCTTCTAAGGATGGAAGCAATCACACAAAGAGTGAGTGATAAATTAGACAATTATACAAAGGAAAGGTAAGCATAACGAATATATATATATATATATATGCCAACTTATAGACATGAATGCAACAAATAAGATAATCAAATACATCAATCGCATATATACTAGTCTCAGAATGCTTGAAACTAATACCAAATTGTAATGTTCACCTTGACATTATCAAAACAATACTCTAATATGCCATTGTGATAACCCGAATTTATTAAAATCTTAAGAAAAAGTTATCACAATCTAAGAATTTTAAAGTAATTAATTTAAAATATTGGGATCCTAAGAAAATCCCTTTTTAAAGTTATTTAAGCTTAAACTATAGTTTAAAGTAAATTGAATGTAATAACAAAAGCATTAAAACATGAATCAGTACTTAAAAACACAAAAGGTTGAAAAAATTCCAAAATTTGCACTATTTGCCATGACACAGGCTACACACATCATGGCAAATGGCACAGAGGGACGAGTCCCTCAACATGAGTTTTGCCGTAGTGTGATAACATGTGCCACGCTGTGTGCCTACTATCATGACAGCAAATTACTATCATAACAACACTCTTAACTTTCAGAGTGCGCTGTTTCACCATTCGACGTCATATTTGAGCGGTTTCAGTGTCCATACGATACTCTTTGAGCCCTTTAACTAATGCCACCGATCTCACATCAAAACAATTATCTATTACAAAGATAGACACCTGAATCTAAAATTGTCCATTTTTACCTTAAAACACAATTAAGAGTGTCCAATTCACACCACCTAGTGCCACTACACTTTGACTACTTTAAATGGATCACAAATAACACAAGAGGCCAATTAGATCGCATAAATAATCTTTTATACATAAAATGACTACAAAAACCCTAATTCTCAATAATGTAAAGGGGGTGGATCAAATTTAACATAATAATCATTTAAACCTTTCTAACACATAAACATCTCAATTCTATCACTTGTATTAATATCTTGGCCTTTCACACACATTTAATCATCATCACAATAGTCTTAGGCTGAGATACGCATACATTTCGCAAATCCTCATACAAGTGATAACAAAATAATATAATAATCCTCAGTTGGCATAATAGCATGACATATTCATTATAAAACCCAAAATAATAGAGAAGAGAGCTATAAAAGCGTAGTTCTCAATCCTTGATAGTGCCTTCCTTCCCTTTGCTCCTACTAAAGCCCTCACTTATAAAATATAACCACGATGTGAAATAAATATCTTAGTAACAAAATAATTCACTATTATTAATTAACATGCACAATCATATAGGAGTAAAGCTAATATACACTAAAACATACGTTTAGCATAGTTCAACGTACTCTTTTTTATAATCAATATTCATTTCCATTCTAATATGATCATTCTACCATTTGAGTCTCCATATTACCTCGACTGAAACTATAGGCTCATAGACCATGTGCACATTCACAAGGGCCCGAGCTCACCCTCAGTGGTAGGATCACTCGGCTAAAGGTGTATTATCCCTACTTTAGACTATGGTCTCTTCCTAACACACGAATCGGGGTGTCATTACCCTAACACTGCATCATTGATGCTGAGGAGCGATAATCTTTAATGTTGTATCTCACTTGGATACTAAGGAGATAATCTCCAACATTGTGCCTTATTAAGCATTAAGGAGATGCATGCCATATAGACTTCCATTACTCCTTCCTACGGCTGAACTCCCACCCCTATCATGATCATGCTTACACAACTCATATAACAAATATTCTTTTCCAATTCTCATTAATTTCATATAAGACTTTCACAAATGTCATAGTTTGAAAATCATTTCACATGCATAAAATCATAATTTGCAATATGCAATGCTTTCAAATCAGAAGTAGAAAATTTACATATCTACTCACTGATAGTTAAGCAATATAATCAAATAGTGTAAATTATTCTATTACTTCAACCCTTTGTCATAAAAGGGTTATTGTGGTTCAACACTAGTTCCACACGTTCTCTACGCAAGATAAGGCTTGAGCACACTCAATCTACACAATTAAGCAATAATTATCAATTATCACTGTAAATCAACCCCAAATTTACTAGGTTTTAGGTACCTATAACTCTCAAATTCTTTATTTAATGACACCTACCTTTCCAAAACGCTCCAAAACTCCTATTCAACATCCAAACATACCAAAATCATCAATTAACTATCTATATTGTCCCAAAACCTCAATTTCTCACATAGGGTTTGTTTAAGCCTTAGTCAAAAATTTTAAATCAGCATAAAACTCATAAACCTAGGGTTAGAGGCTTGATTTAACTTCTTAATACCTTATCTAAGTTAATGGGTTCATCCATTACCTAAAAACAACCAAATCAAAGCCTCAACCAAAGCTAAAAGTATAAAAAATTCATATTGAGGGAGAGGGAGAGGTGTAGGGAGCTTACCTAAGGACAAATCTTTCCCTAAATGCATTTAGAATGATCTAGAGATTGTGCCCTAATAGTTATCGATCATCTCTTGTGGCCTCCTCACTATTTCACTTATCCCACTATTGATTTCAGGTTTGTTTTATGACTAATAAAATTCAAAATTGTGTAGGTGCGCTGCGGCGCACTGACGTGTCCGCCATAACGTATGGCACAAAGAGCCCCTTTCATAATTTAAACCCCCCTCTATGCCACGGCCTATTCGAAACTTTGACTTAGCCCTCTTTTAAGGCTGTTCAAGGATCAAAAAACTATATTAGTTTTCTAAAAATGTTAATTAAAAAATTAACTTGAAATTACCATTCTACCCTTAAAAAATTAAAATTTCTAAATTGAATACTTGGGATGTTACAACAATCACAAACTCTTAGACCATAATAATGGCTAAACTACCTCCCAAAATTCCACACAAGTAACACCACTTATTAAAATATTCCAATTTAGGTCAAATTGAGCTTACAGCTCTAAAGCTCAACTGTTAAACCCTAAACTAGTCATAAAATTTTAGTTTCACACCCAATATATTTTTCGTAACTATTCAATTAGAAAGTAGATTCCTAAACTCTACAATTCAAATTCTCTACATCCCAAGCCTAGAGAAATTAGAGTAGGATGGGAACATAGGGCGATATAAGACTTATCTAGTAAGTGATAGGTCGAAAATATCCCCTAGCACTTTGAGACAGCAATCCTTAGTAGAGAATAGCCCTTTCTCCTCTCCTTTGTCGTGCTTTTCCCTCATTTCCTCTCCCTTTCGCACCTAGTTCATGCACATAATTATCCAAATTCTGTGTCATGTGCCATAGCCCATCATGTTTATGCCATGGCACGTAGTACAGTGAAGAAAATCACTCAACTACTCATACAATTTGCTTCAGACTATTGTTCTTTCACTCGATCCTATTCATTCAATCAATCATCAACAAAAACATCATTCCATCATCCAAAATTACAATTATCCAATTAATTCACCAATCTACAATCAAAAGTTTAGGATGTTACAGCAAGCTGTTAGTGATAAGAGGAGGAAGGCAATAATGGAAAGCTTAACAAGAATAGGAAGGACGAATGCACTCTCACTCTCTCTATTGTTGTAGTTAAATGGTAGGGAGAAGGAGAAAAAATCTCAACATTCAAAAATTAGGAAAGTCACAAGAAGGGTCACAACATTTTTCTCTTATGACATAAAAGACAAGAGTACTTTGGTAATTTTTTCATAATTTAAAACAAAATAAAACTAACCTATTGCTTAGAAGAATTCAAACTCTAAATCTTCAGGTAAGCTATTAGCATAAGTTTCACTAAGTCATCACACTCCATTTGCTATAAAAACAAATTTAAATAAAATATCAATTAGGAAATTTTTTTATTTAATTTAAAATTTATGTTATTAGATTTAATTAACTATTAGACTCATCTTCATTTTCTTCGTGAGCTTCTTCACAAATAAGGTGAGGGCACAGTGCTTTTCAACGGAGTTGAGTGCTCACGAAAAGTAAGAAAAGTAATAGTTACATGCATTTAATGCTTTGACAAAAGGTAAGTAGGTTAATAATAGTAAACCCAAATATAATACAGGTATATAAGAAAAATGCAAGGATTGATAAGTGTTTAATTGTACTCAAGGTTGTGTATAGATAGTTTCTAGAAAGGTAAAGAGGCTAGAACAACATTTAAAAAATAAAAAAATAAAAAAAAAACAAGTGAGACTCGAAGCTCACAAGTTTTGAAACATAAAACAGAGCACTAATATTCATATTAGTATTAGTGTAGGTAACTACTATATCGATATAGACAATGAATATGTTGTGGATAAGTGCAAAGTTTAATATGAGTATAGATGAATAGCATTGGAATAAGAATAGAGTAAAATAAGAAATAGTATTGACGTGGATAAGTTTGTACCCATATAAAAAGCAACATGAGACAAGGAATGATGTTGGTATAAAAGGATAACTAAGGTTATCAAATTTAACTACTGTTCTTAACTAGTTATCAGAATGGGTTATTAACTAGTTATCGGAATGGGTTATTAACTGCTGTTCTTTCCTGATTTTATATGTATATAGATTCATGCTAACTTTTCTTAAATTCATTTTATTATTTTTTTATCACTAATCAATCATTCATGTTAATATTAATTAATACCTCATTCAGTAGTTTATTCTGCGGCTAATTGGCTCAGTGCAAGTTTTACGACATAAAAGTTTTTTTCTTGTTATTAATTAATACCTCCTTCAGATTTACATTGTTCATTAGTAAATTAATAGTAACAATAATTCTTACAAGAATTTACTCGTTCTTCAAATTGACACCGTACATGCATTGCGCAGACAACATCGCGCTTTTCTGGCGAGAGAGAGAGAGAGAGAGAGAGAGAGAGAGAGAGAGAGAGATAACCGATCTATCAATCTCTCCTTTCCTTTTCCTATTTCTGAAGAGTGCATTCTGATTGCTCCGGAAATTCTCAGTAAAATAGCATTATATTGGGTTTCAAATCCTTCTACTGCTGGTATTTGGAGGTAAAGATTTATCTGTCCCATTGATTTGTTTTTAGTCTGTAAATTATTTACTAGCAGTTCGATACCCATTTTCTTTATCACCTTAATTAGTTATTTTAAGCGGAAGAAGATGAGATTGAATCGTTATATATTATGTAAGTCATTTGAACATTCTTTAAAACCAATAATAATTTCGTTTGGTGATCTCAAGATTTCTTTACGATGATCATTGCTGTTTGTTTTGATTTAGATGCTTATGATGTTATTTCGAGGGTTAATAAGATTCCATTACTGGCTTCTTATTGACAGGATGATTATTAAGCTAGACTCACTCCTTGAGTAGTAATATAATAGATAGTGCTCTCGATTAGTCACAGAGCTGTGAATCAAATCTCCTAGAAGCAAAGTTGTTTTCCCAATAGTGGAAGAATGAAATGTCAAATATCGGGCTTTTTAGCTTTTGAAGCCGTGTTTTACATTAACAGGGTACATTATGACACTCTTTTCATAACTAGGCAACTTTTGCTTAATTATATAGATTGTAAGAATTTGATGCCAATTCTCATTATCTATGTTCTTATAGAGGATGCATAGTAAACGTGAAATTTTCCCCAGAAGTGCATGTTTTCCCCCCACATTTTTTATGTCATGTTTAACAATGCACTTTATAATCCATTATAATTTGTGGTCCTTACTCCTTAAACCTGAATCTTCTGTTTATATCATTAATTTGACATGCTTTGGATGTTAAAAGGTGATGTTGTTTCTAGTAGATGTGCCGTTAAAAATTTCAAATCTACAGTGACTGTGGTTAGGGAATAATTTGTTACCTTGTTGATCATTCTTCTTGATACTATATCTTCAGCTGGCCTGATTGGATAGGCTTGATTATAAACAGCAGAAGACTGAGAGTCAAAAATCAGTTTCATGACAACGTGATTGTGCCAAACATTGACTCAGAGACTGATATTTTGGTTATTGATGCCCTTTCCTTAGCAAAATTGCTTGTCCTTTATAATGTGGAGTTTTGCTGCAAATCCATTGGCAAATATTAGAGTGAAAGGAAACTCTCGAGAGACAAGCCAAACTTGTTCAGACTGCTCAGATGATGAGGTTTGTTCTAATGGCTGCAAAGATGAAGGGTTGGATTGCCGCATATGCTGGGAATCTTTCAACATAGTTGAGAATGTGCCATATGTCTTGTGGTGTGGACACACTCTCTGCAAGAATTGCATTCTGGGACTTCAGTGGGCGGTTTTGAAACTTCCTTACCAACAAATCAACATTCCACTTTTCATATCTTGCCCATGGTGCTATCTATTATCATTCCGATTGGTTTATAAAGGAAATTTGAAGTTTCCTCGTAAGAACTTTTTCCTTCTTTGGATGGTTGAAAGCTGGAATGGTGATAGGTATAAGCTTGTTTCCTCCAATGTGGACAATCAATCGATATTCTCTCCCTTGAGCAGCTTAATTCAGGGAAATCAAGCTTCAATTTTTAACCGTAGAAGACGCTCAATAAATCTTGGTTCTGGGCAAAGGGCGTCCAATGGTAATGATGGTGGTAGAGATGGAACTAGACGCCTTTTTCCCCTTTATAAATCTCTGGATTTCTTCATTCATGTTATGTCCAAATTCCCATTAGTCGCCATTTTACTTCTGACAGCCTTCTTTGCAGTTCCAGTTAGTGCTGTTATTTTATCTGTTTACTTGTTAGTCACCATAGTTTTTGCTGTCCCTTCTTTCCTGGTATTGTACTTTGCATACCCTACTCTAGAGAGGTTGGTCAAGGAAATCATTTCTTGAGATATGGCTTGACTTTATTATATTATTATTATTATTATTATTATTTCACTTGAAGGTTTTTGTATTTTTATGTTTTTTTTTTCCTGGTTATGTTCTTCTCAAATCATGATAGAGCACAATGGCGTCTTGCAATCCATGTAGCCGACCCCACCTAGTGGGATAAAGGCTTGTTGTTGTTGTTGTAATGTTCTTCTCAACTCAACTTTGGGTGAATCTTCTGTGAGCAACTCACTACTGTTGAACTGGGAAATTGATTGTGATTCCTTTTACCTGCAGAGGACAATTAGTTAATGCATAAGAGAACAAGTGATTAAAAATTTCATGTGCCAAAAAATTGAGGTTATGTAAGTCCAGGAATTTGTTTCATGTCTTATTCTTAAGTGCATTTTTGAGACTGAGGATCTAAATGTCCTAGTTTCCACTTTCAACCCTCCTGGGGTTCGTTTTTCAATATTTTACAAAAAATTGTAAAATGTTCCTAAGGTTTGGATTTGCATCTTATTGTGGCAGATACCATTTTTAAGAAGTCTTTGGAATACTTTATGAAAAACATATAGGTATCCCAATAAGGGATGTAAGTAGCTAATGAAATGTTGAAGTGGGTATTTTAGGCAGGAAGCTCAGTTAACATTCATTTTTAATTTTTTACGAATTCAAATAAGCTTCTTGCATTGAAGATGACCATGACAAATATATTTGTTATTTCAGTACAAGACACCAATGGCATCATTTTTTGAACATCTTCAGTAGTTTCCCATAGCAACTTCTATCTAAAGAATAATTACAGCTTCTGATAGTTTTCCTTAAATTGTGCAGATTCAATATTGTTTAGTCCCACCCATGATTTTCTCAAAAGTGGGAAAAGCAATAATTATATACAATTTTTGAAAGAACTATCTATTGATTCCACTGATAGCCCCTGGCCATAGGTATTGTATAACTGGTTATCTCAGAAACAGGAACATGGCCCCGGAAGCCTTCCTGTTGTTCTGATTCTATCTGCCTTTTCTTTTGCTTTAAGCTCTTCCTTCCTTCGTTTTGCATCTGCTTGTTGTCTTGCTCCCCTTGCAACCTGATCAATACGGTCCATATCATCTCGAAATTTATCCATGGCTTTCACCCTTCTTTGCTCCAGCTCACTCTGATATTTCAGATAGTTCATAAGCACACACTATGCAGTATCATTGTTAACTATAAAGTTCAGAAGAGTAAAACCTCTTGCGTGTTCAGCTTGCTTTTTGCTTCCTTCCTCTTCTGGTTCTCCCATGAATCTATTGTCTCCTTCAACTTTGCATACCTGACAATTATTTTTATGGGAGTATGAAATATTAATACCCATGCAATGCGAAGAAAATTCCTGAAGCAATTGCAGTGTATATTCAAGGAACTTCAGTATGATACTACTGCCAAGTACCTTTGTTTGATCCTTTCAAGCTCAGCTTTCTCCCAGGCATCTGCTTCTGTTTCCTTGGTGGCCAGTTTTGTTGAAATCAGTGGCCTCAAAGATTCAGATTGAACTGGTGCAGCAACTTCTGGTGCTGCGGTATCAGATTTTGTCTTTAAGAGCTCTCTGAAACTTGAAGTCTTCTTTGATGGCACGCGGGCATTGGCCTTTGCATCTCTAGCAGGTGATGTTGGCTCCGTCTTCCCTTGGCCGTCTGTGAATTTGAATGAATGTGCATTTGATTCAAACTTCTTAATCTAATTTATTTCCCTTCCAAAGATCTGACTTATTTTTATAATGGACAAGAATTTTGTCCAAGAACTGTCTTTAAAGTTAGATAAACAAGGCTGAAGTTGTGTAGTCCTAGTCATTGTTGTATGTTCATGTCTATTACCTGAGAATCTCTTGGATCCACCAGTTTGCGAAATTGGAGCTTTCGAGCCATCCTTTTTGCTTCTGGTCTTTGTTAATGATCTCTCTGTCTTGTTCTGTTGTGGTATGTCTGAGATCTCTTGGTTGCTAGCTGCAAATGCAGCGGCTGCTATCGCAGTGACATGTTCTAAGTCTCCAGATTCATAATCCCTATTCATTTTCTTTATGAACTGTCTCTGAAACCAATTCTTAGACTTCTTCTCTGCGAAAATTCCCAATTAGAATATGTCAACATTAGCCTCACTGTTTTTTTTTAAAAGAAAGACAGAGAGGAGGAATAACCCAAGTATGTTCTCTATTTCTTGAATAAAAATTTTTCTATCTTGGGGGATATCAGGAACCGTTAAGCAGATAAGTTTATAGAATAACAAGGAAGTTTCTTCACCTTCATAAGATTGGGTTTTCTGTATTGATGTTTTCTGATCTCTACTGCCACCTAGATCGCCTTTTTTCTCTGGCTGTGAACCATCAAAACTTGACCTAACCGACATGTACAGGACAAACATTGATAATTATGATTCTCATATCGTCGCTAGTTTCCCACCAAACCTCAATTTTTTTATGATCAGAAATCTGATTGAAAAACTATATTCGGTGACACAGATTATGCAATAATCTTTTTATCACTGAGATTGTGCTGCAAGATCATGAAGACTAGGGTACTTTTGAGAGAAGAAAGCCAGAAATTACTAACCTCGTTAGGTTCATAAATTTCTCCATTATTCTTCACCTGGAAATTGTTCTGAGGTTTCAGACACTTTTTCGTGATCAATGGCTTATGGATTTGTAATAACAAGCTAGGTGGCGTTTATGAGAACAAACCCAGAAGAAAAAGGCGAAACCTTGTTGAGGTATTCTCTTCGGCTGGGATTTCAGAGCACTGCAAGCAAGGTTAGATATATACTTTGCATGTATTGTCTGGTCTTCATACTAAAAAGAAAGTGCCTTTTGGATGAAGATTGGTATTTTTCTTTACTTTCTTCGGAGGCATACGCGTCCAAGGTATTTTTTTTTTTTTTTTTATATGCTCCACCATGTCAATATCAATCTATAATATAAAATTTACTATTTCCTTGTTTAATGTAGCTAACTAGTCAAGTTCTGTACAATGTGCAGGAGGCTCAGATTTTTATGAATGCAAAAAGAACTTTTTGAATTGAGAATAAAATTAGATTCTCTTCGGCTTTAACAATTCAACTGATATAACTGTGTATAGATTCTTTTTTGTTTTTTGTCCCCTGGGGACAAACTGTGTATAGATTCTATTGCATCCTGAACCAAATTTGGAATGGCATAAAATAAAGGCATAAATATTTGTCTTTGAAAAACAAAGGGGGGCGAGGCTGTATGGACGTCTGAGTCCGCATTTCGGTGAGCACCAAGTGCTCATCATTTCTGAGCCAGTCTTGGCCATTCGTTTCATTTTAAAATAATCTTTGCTGTTCATTTAAATTAATTTGTAGGTATTTTTAATATTATATTTATTAATATAAACATTTAAAAGAAAAATCTTACTATTAAATTTGGATTGTCTTCAATCCTCACAGGAGGATGAGCATCATGATATTCATCTCTCTTAAGGAGATCTGGAATGTTTAGATTCAAAATATTTTATTTTTATTTTACATTTATTTAAATAAAAATTTATGAAAAATGTAAAAAAAAATTAATAAATCTATCCATCATTAATCTAGTCAGTACGAATTTAATATGAATAACTTAATTTAATATTTAAATTTTATATTTTTTATAAATTGACTATCTAAATGTATTTTAAATAATTTATATATAATTTAGATGATTTAATTTAATATTAAAATTTTTTATAAGTTTACAAATTAACTATCTAGAGGTATTTTAAATAATTTAAATTTAATATTAGTTTTTATATTAATAAATATAATATTAAAAATATTTAAAAAATTAATTTAGATGAATGGCATAGATAATCTCGGAATGAAATGAAATGAAAGTCGAAGATCGGCCTAGAACCGAATGTGAACTCCTGGAAGTTGAGTATCTAGTCTCGAGTATTTATCCTCAATGGTGACTCTTCCCATAAAAATAAGAGAAAATAATGATAGAGGACTGCTGAAGAAAGTTAACATCTGTCAATGACTAATTACTATTAAAATGTGAATGTAAAAATCCGAATAAATTATTATTAATTTAAAATAAATTATTGTTAAAATTTAAATGAATATTTATTGATAAAAAATTAATCTAAATTAATAAATATTTATTTAAGTTTTGATAATAAATAATTTTTAATTAATATAATTGTTGTTTAGTAATTTTTGATTGATGTTTTTCTAAAAATAAAAATTGAACAATGTGTTTTGATCTGACTATTGAAAAAGTGACTTGAAAAGGAATTAAAAGTAGAGAACAAAATCTATCTCGTATCCCATGCCAAACTTTTAAAAAATTCCGCTGCATCTTATAGTGAAAGACAGAGAGACGAAATAGACTCCCACAAAGAGATAAATTTAGGAGAAATATCGATCAAAGAACTCTGAAAAAAATTTATATCAATTAAGCATTATTTATGTAAAAACTTAAATAGATATTTGTCAATTTGAATTAGTTTTTTATCAATAAATATTCATTTAAATTTTAATAATAACTTATTATAAATAAAAAATAATCTATTTGGGTTTTTTTTCCATTCAAATCTTAACAATTAATTCTTGACTAATATAAATTTTCTCTAATGGTCTTTCGTTGTTATTTTCCCATGAATTGATCCGATAGACTAGCCTGAACTTGTTGAAAATTTTAGGGTTGAGGCCTGAAAAAATAATATTTTTTCTGAATAAGTTTGAAGAAATTCAAGCCAAGCTCAATGGCCCAAATACCCAAAATAAAAAATATTTTTTCAAAATATATAAAATATTATAAATATTAAAATTCTTTAAGTTTTATGTTATTTTATACTAAAATACTATATATTTAAGTACATTATTATAGTTATTTTAAAAAAATAAAAATTTATATTTTTATTATTTTTAAACAATAAAATATCTCAAAATAATATTTAAAATATATTTTAATATTAATTTTATGTTTTAAGACCCACTTATTTTTTAAAAAAAGTTTTGACTCCTATACATCTTTTGAGTATCCAAAAAATATATTTTATATTTTTTTTTATAAAATGAGATAATTAATTTTAAAATAAACACTAAATTCAAAATAATTTTAAATATAAAATTCAGGCATGTATGAAATTTTTGGCTCTATAACTAGATAAACATAATAAATGAAATAATATCTTTGAATAATTATTTGATTATCGTCCACACTAAAAAAATAATTTCAAAAAAATATTTTACTCATAATTAAATGTGTTTATTTTATATAATATAATAATGACTATTTTTTATATTTTTAAAAGTAAAAAATACAATTTACCCAAAAGTTATTGAAAACTTTGAACTAGTCAGGATGATGATTTTAAGTTAGGGATCTAACTGTGATTTAATTGAAATCAACTTAATCATAGTTAAATAATATAATTTAATTAAAATATATCAAATATTTATCTATGACCATAATAAAAGTAATATTTAAATAATTAAAACATTAATTTACAAGTAAAGGAAACATTCATAAATAAATTACACATAATATAACAAAATTGCAATAGAATTACTTAAGTACAATGTTCATAAATTATTCTTTTTTTCTTTTAATCTTTTAAAGTTGAAAAAAGTTATCTAAAAATTTAAATTAATTTAAAAAATAGATAAAAATATTTTTAAAAAGTTTTGGATATTTGGGTCGGCCCAAATAAGCCTGAAATTTGAAGGTGTTAAGGCCAAACTTGATTATATAGGCTTTTTATATAAGGTAAAATATTTTAAGCCTAATCCGAATAAGCTCGACTAGAATTGAGCTTGGCCGCCTGAATTACCAGCTTTTCCAAAATATGATATGTTTTTATGGATGGCTATCAAACATGTTGACATATACAAATTGCTAATATATAGAATTAAATTTACATATTATTACCTCTAGAGAGAATCGACAAATAAAAATAGTCCATTCTACAGTATCCAATTCTTTGAAGATACAATGTTGTGAAACTAAACAATAGCAGGTTTGTCGAGATTGTTGAGACGAGCAAAGACAGTGGAACTAGTAGTCATAATGATGGGAAAAGAAGGATCCACAAGCACTAGTACCATGGTAGGAATATCTTGAGATTCAGTCAAGCTTTAAAAACTTTCCCATATAACAACATGACGTCACTTTGAATGTTTCCATCCCTTGGAGACTCCTCACTTTTCTCTGAGTCTAAAACTTGTTGGTTGGATATAAATTCATATCCATATTAACAGTCACTTTGAAGGAAGTAGAATTTGACATGCAGTGGTAGAGTTACATTAGCCTACAAATATCAAGAAAAGTATAAATTTTTCTTAATGGAATTTGAGGATGAAGAAAATGATGGTTTTTGGAATGGATGAATGTAGCTTACCCTATTTTTGTAACATTGAGCATATGCATGCAGATATAGAGAGCCTTCATTGGTCCCCATAAGTTGATGCCATAATATAATGACTTTGCTTTTAAAATATTAACACACACACACACACACACACACACACACACACACCAAATAAAGTAGTCCAAACCAAAAGTCATACCCATAATGATTTGGGATAGGGATGAATGATGTAAAGTTAAGCAAACCATAGTTTCCACCAATTAGTGTTTGTCTACAATAAACTTGCATTGATCAATACATCACATGTTCAACCTCATACCTAATAATTCAAACTCAAACCATCAACTAGCACACATTATCACCAGATAGCATTATCTCCACAAATTCAAGAACCCATCACTCATAATAATAACTCAGACGCTTGATCATATTCCATACATTGCAACATAATCCATGCCATCAATATATATATATATATATATTCATAACTTGCAAGTACAATTATAAACTAAAATTAAACTCTTAAGCCTTGTATGGTACAAGGTATTGCATTTTAAGGGAATGGGAATGGGAATGAGATTGGGATTAAATGTGGGATTGGGAGTGAGAATAAATTTTAAAATGATGTTTGATATGTCATGGGATTAAAAAAAAATAAAACTGGGATTAAGCCAAAAAATTGCTAAAAAGACACAAATATCCTCTTCTTCTTCCTTCTACTTTACCCATGTGTCATTTGGATATGTACACAAACCACGAATTCGAGCATGAGCAGGTCAGCTTGAACTCCCTCCATCTCTGTCTCCATAGCATATTCAATGAACTAATTCAAGCATCTACGGCACCGTACTCAAACTCCCTTCATCTCTATCTCCATAGAGATGCTAACACCATATGCGATGAACAAATTTGAGCCTCTGTAACATCATACTCGAACTCCCTTCATCTCTGACTCCCTAGAGGGTGGCTCTATCTCTACCTCTCGTTCTACCACACAATCTAGATATGTGCACGAGTAGGGTTGGAGACTCAATTTGGATTTGGATTTGAAGGGACGAAGATGAAATCTATATATATGCATGAGCAGGGTCGGAGATGCGATCTAGATTTAGATCGAAAGGGGCAGAGACGTGATCTAGATTTGGAGGCACAGTAGGAATGATGGAGGCACAGTGGAGGGAATGGCATAGTAGATTGGAAAAGAGGGAGATGGCCGATAAATAGTTAGTGAGGTTAGAGGGCATTTTCGTCTTACAAAAATCAATCCTAGGATTGATTTTGCAATACCTTAGGCAAGGTAGTATTGGGTAATCTCATGAAAGGTGAGATTGGTATTGACATTGGATTATGGATTACTTCATACCAAATATAAAAAAGTGAAATTATTCAATCCCAATTCCAGTCCCACCATCTCATTCTTTTATACCAAACAGGGCCTTAGTTATCTTAATTCTTGGGTTTAGCACCCCCAAGAATATAATTTAGATTTCCAAAGGAAACTTCCTACTAATGCAAACTCCAAAAACAATCAATGATCAACAATCAGCATCAATGACTAATCATTATCAATTAACTTTAATTATAGTTAAGTCCTTAATTGTTCATTAAGAGTGATTAAGAAAGACCAACCCCATAACTCACCTTTATTAACTTGTTTAACCTCTAATAAGTTAAAAAAACACTACTAACTACTTTTAATAACTTAATCTAGGTAAGTTAATATTAAGGTTAACTCTAAACCCTTCATTAAAACCCATAACCACTACCATAAACATAAACTAGTGATAAAAAACTTAAATAACTTTTATTAGACTTCATTAAAGTTATTAGAGTGTTTAAACACTACCCCTAGCTTTTTGCTTTGATTCTCCCAACTAAAGAACTAGAAAAGACACGTATAAAGGGATAGGAGAAGGAAAAAGGAAGCTTATTTGGTGACTTAGATGCTTCAAACCACTCCGAATGGCATGCAACATGAAACCCTAGCAAAGCCCTTCTTCCTTTCTTGATCTCTCTCTCAAAATCTCTCTTCTATCCAATACTTAAAACGCATCTTGGGGCTTTTAAAATTCAATGTGTTTGTCATGATGAAGGATACTATTTGCCATGGCGGATGTTAAGTAGAATATTTTGTGCTCAAAGTCATCCAATAATACTTAGGTCTACATTTAACCCCATTTAGGATTTAATAGACCCAAATGGCCATCCAAACTCTCTAATTAATTCCCAATACCATAATCAATCAATTAAACTACTTAATTATTTTAGTTAACCCTTAACTTAAAATTTTGGTGTGTTATAAAGATGAAATTAAAGGAGTTGCCATGTTTTACTTCTCTTCGCTCTTCTTAGAAGATTTATCAGTTCATAATACTCTTCACTATAATGTGCATTTCCCTTGTATCAGTAAGCCCCTCTAATATCAATGTGGAAAAGATGTTAATGGAGAGGAGATTAAGAATGCTATTTTTATGATAGGATCTCTCAAATCGCCCAATCTTGATGGTTTTAATGCTTTATTCTATCAAAAGTAGTCAAAGATAGTGGGTAAGCAAGTGATTAAATTTATTAAATTTCTATTTAAAAATCCCCAAGCTATAAATGAGGTGAATGGAACTTTGACTGTGTTGATTCCCAAGAAAGATCTACCAAAAACCTTGAAGGATCTAAGACCTTTTAGCCTTTCTAATATCATCCATATGGTCATCACCAAAATAATCTCTAATGGAATTAAGGAATTCTTACAAGACATTATCTCTCCTAATCAATGTAGTTTTGTTCTGAGTAGACATGAAACGAATAATATCATTGTGGCTCAAGAGGTTATTCATTTCATGTGGAATATCAGAGGGAAGAAAGGATTCATGGCTATCAAAATTGACTTGGAAAAAGCTTATGACCAGATCAACTAGGGATTATTAAAACAATGTCTTTTATGAGCTTGATTTACATCCCAACATTATTGAAATCATTTCTTGTTGTGTCTCTTTTGTGAAAATGCAATCATTTTGAAATGGGAAAAAAGTAATTTCTTTAATATGACTTGTATTGTGAGATAAGGTGATCCAATCTCACCCTATCGATTTGTTATATATATGAAAAAACTTGCCCACTTGATTCAAATGAGCATGTTAATTAGGGATTGGAAACTAATAAAACTTATAAAAAAATAGGCCCTCAATCTTTCATTTATTTTTTGCTAATGACATCTTGCTTTTTGTTGAGGCTTCTATGGATTAAGCTAATATTATTATGAATTGCATTAAAAAATTATGCTTTAACTCAAGGTTGAAGGTGAATTCTGCAAAAACCCAAGTGTGTCTTTCTAGTAATGTGAATCACCATAGATGTGGTGAGCTCAGTTCTACCTTAGACTTCACCCAAACGACAGATCTTGAAAAAAATATTGTTGTCTCCCTCCATCATAAATGGGTAACTAAAGATGCATTCCAAAGTGTTGTGGATGAAGTTAAGACAGTAATTTTGTTTTAGAAAATAAATTTTCTCTCTCTTTGAAGGGTTGCACAACCCTAATTGCTTTTGTATCTTTGACAATTTCAAGTTATGTGATGCAAACTTATTCACCTCATGTTGGCACTTGTGAGAGGTTGGATAAATGCAATAAGAGATTCCTTTGGGATGGTATGGAGGAACAAAGAAAAATCCCATTAGTTTTTTGAGAAGTTATATAGAAGCTAAAAGCTAAAGGAGTACTTGGGTTGAAGCTTGTTGCCAAACAAAACTAGTCTTCTCTTATGAAGCTTAGTTGGAATCTTATTAAGAGGAAGGACAACTTTTGGATGAAAGTCATTCGAAATAAGTTTAAATGTAGGGATGATTTAATTCCACGTATTGACATGTAAAAGAGTGGCTCAAATGCTTAGTATGGTATTAAAGCCACTTGGTCGAATGTTTAGAATGTAATGGAATTGCTCATTAATAGGCATGATGTGAGATGGAAATGGGCTAAGAGTGGGGAATTTATGGTGTTATCTATATATGACCAATTGATAAATACTATTGATTTGATGAACCCTTTATGGGATAAGATTTAGAAGGTCTACACCCCTAATGATATCGGTTGTTCTTTTGACTTGTGGCCCGTGAAAGCCATCTCACCAATGCAAGCATAAGGAAGAGAGGCCTTAGCGAAGATGATTTGTGCCTGGGGTGCATAGCAAACATGAAGGACACAATCCATGTGCTTCATGACTATTCTTTAACCTATGAACTTTGGCATTCTTTAGTGCCATCTATTGATAGAAGGTTATTCTTTAACCTTGATCTACATGGCTGGATTTCTTGAAATATTTCTAGATGTGGAGATCAAGAGCATAACAATTGGGCTACTCTCTTTGTTGTGATTTACTAGTGGGTATGGAACCAACAGAGAATTGCAAAAGCATGGCTAAAGGCAGAGTGGGGGAAATGATACAAAAGCATGACTCTAAGATTAAGAGAGATATATATGTTTTTAGTTTCAATGTCTGGGTCGGTCAATACTAAGATTAGTCCTTATCATTTGTCTCAACTTTCCCTCCATCTCTCCCCACCATTTTCCCCTTCTTTCTTAAATTGCTTCTTCTTCAGAGTTTTTCTTCTACATGTTTTCCTAATCCCATTTTCATATGATTTGATCTAACCCATCACCACTATGATCTAGATCTGTTAGCCCCACCAAGTTTGTCAATATCAATGTAAGTGGAGAAGAGATTATCCTTGAATCCAATTTCTTCAAGGCTATCATTCTTCTACATATAGCCCCTCCCCTCAAGAATAATGAAGAAGATGAAGAAGAGGTTGTGGGTGTCAACTTAATGGAGAAGCATAAACAGTGGGACAGAGCCCCTTGTGGTTAGGTAAGTAGTTTCCAAACATTCTCGTTTTATATTATACTATGACTTTGTCTTTTTCTGTGTTTATTATAAAAGAAGATTTTTTTTTGCCAAATTAAAAACTAAAGGCACACTTAATTTGTAAATATTCTATTACATCCTATACCTTGAGCATATGTATTCGCACCATTAACTTTTTCCCTATCAATTTTAACAATTAAAAATGTGTCTGTGACCAAATAAAAAAGATATCTTATAACATATAAATTAAAATTTCTAGAACGCTCCTTTCCCCTTTTTTCTCCAAAAAAAAACATTGCATCTTATAAGGTTGTAGAAATACACTTCAATATATAGATAGCTATGTCTACCAAAACATGATATGGGTATACTGTTTGATTATCAAACAAATGTATTGACAACACAATTGCAAATAGAATCAAATTAAATGTCATAAGAATGACCAAATCAACAATCGATTCCAACCTAATAAATTCAATTCAATTAAGATACAATATTTGGAAGTGATTTAGAAACAAAACAAAAATCTTGAAAGCACAAAACATGTATGAAACTGCATGAACAACAACAAAAAGAAAAGGACTATGCACAAACAGGTGCATTAAGGTTGTTGAAACGAGCAAAGACAATGGAATGAGCAGCCACATTGATTGGAGAAGAAGGATCCACAAGCACAGGCTCTATGGAAGGAATGTCCTTAGATTCAGTCAAGCTTAAAACTTGTCCATTTAGCAAAACAACATCATTTTGAATGTTTCCATCTTTAGGAGTCAAATGGTACTCCTCCCTCTTCTCTGAGTTAAAAACTTGTTGGTTTGGATATAGATTCATGTCAATATTAACAGTCACATTGAAGGAAGTAGAATTCGACATGTTTATCAGTAGAACACTCACACCAGCCTACAAATATTCAAAAAAAGCATAATTTTTTACCAATGAGATTTGAGAATGGAAAAAAAAAACAACACCATAGAAATTTAATTACCATTGATTGATTGAATGAATGAAGCTTACCTTATTCTTTGAACAATGAGCATATGCACGTAGATATGGTGAGCCTTCATGGTTTACAGAGAGTACTTTAGTCCCCATAAGTCGATGCCATAGTAGAGCTCTATTCAAGAAATAAGACATTAATTACATGTTATGACTTGCACGTAAGTTATATGTATATAGCTAATTAAAATCAAAAGTGTTACCCATAATAATCAGGGTTAGGGATGAATGATGTCGTGTTGAGCAAACCATAGTTTCCTCCAATAAGTGTCTGCCTACAATAAACCTTGTGGTTGAAGGTTGATGTCATGCCCAATTGATCCAAATACCTAGTGTTTTTTTTAAAAAACAAAATACAAGAAGTTCATAAAGAAACATTTTTTCAAAAAAAAAAAAACACAAAAGGAGAACATGATAGGAGCTTAAATTAAACAACGGATTAGTTAGAATTTGACCAGAAGCCATTAGCAAAGGTATGTGACACATTTTTGCCTCCACTATTGTAGGCTCCCCCAGATTCTCCAACCCATGGTTGAGCCCATGGTGCATAATCTTTTACACTTGTCGATACATCCTTAAATGTTTGAGTCACTTGGCTCAAGAAAAATGGGTCTTGCACCTTGTTAATCAAATTCTTATCGACACCTACATTTATTAGATAGATGGAGTATTAATACATTTTCTCAGAAAACCAAACCCAGATCAGGTGTTCACTTGCCATCTTGTTCGTGGAAATGACCACAAGAGAAAACAAGAAAATAGACATAAGTTTGATTAATTCAAATCTATGTACATTTGCTGTGTCAAAAGGCCCATATATTTATAATTTTAAAATTAAAGTTTAGTACTAGATAATCAACTCTTTTTTTCCAAAAAAAGTTCTTTTGTGAAAAACTTGATAAAAACTAGAAAATCCATTAGTACTCACCAGCACCAAGGTTGTAAATATGGTGGGTGACTCCATCAACAACACCAGATGCAGTATTCTGTAAGAAGCTATCAAACCATTCCTTCTTGAAGAAACCTCCAGGGGCAAGCACTTGGGGTCTTGTTGTGGGATCTGGATGAAACATATTCACTAATTTTCTAAGTTCAGTGATATCTTTTGCATATTGCACGCTTTCTATTCTTGCACCAATGCCATCACCGCATAACTCATTTCCTGCCACACATTAAACTTCAATCATAAATCTCAAAGCATCAACATTCTTTGCACTACAATGAAGAAAACTTTACCATACCTAATTCATATGAATCAATTTTGTATCCTTTTGAAGCAGTGTAAGCCATGAGGGTAGCAGCATTATGTGGGTTCCAATCACCTACCCAAAGAACCTTATCCTCCTTAGATCTGCTCTTTCCGTGGAGAGCATTCAACCCAAATGTGAGTTTGACTCTACAACAACATTAGCATTATATAATAAGCATATATTTAAGACATCATATATACAGTTGTTGAGACAATTAAAGATCATGTTGTGAAACTTTTGTGAAGAGAATTCATGGAATTAAAAGTACATACCCAGTTTTATTGAACAGGTCATTGATTTGGTCCCATCTGGTATTGTTAAGGCATCCAGAGCTAAAACCAAACAAGCCATCTTGATTCTTTGTGAATCCTGGGCAACTTTTTGGGTGTCTAAATCTGTACACCACTTGATCTTCTAATGATCCTCCTAATCTGATTCTCAGAGAGTTAAATGCTGCAATTACAAATTTTTGAAACAATTAGATCTTTGACGGTAACATGGGTAGCGTGCTTGGTGTTATTGCAAGGAGAGAAGGGAAGGGAGAAACTTTTTATTGTGCGAACAAGAAAATAAAAAGGGAGGGGGGAGAATACGTAATTAGGTAGCTGATAATATTATTTTTATTTCATTTGTTATTGAAATTCCATAAATTGAAATAAAAATGTAGAAAGAGTCGACTAGTTCATAATCCTTTCAATTTTTTAAAACCTTTTAAAGGGATTTAAAAAATTTTAAATTTTTTTTCCCCAATTCGGCCAATTTGCCTTGAGATGTATGTAGGTAACTCTTGAAGAGAGACAGAGTCAATGAGACCCACTTAGGTGAATCCCATTTGCTTAGTGGATTAAACTGGCTAGGTCTCTTTAGTTTCTTAATGAGGTACCTAATTTCTATTAAAGATAAAAGATGTGCCACATCAAAAAATTAGAAGATAGTTCATGAATATATAATGCATGAGATGTGTTTAACCAAATAGCTTAAGCTATTTTTGGTAAAGTATATTATTTTTAAGCATATTTAATATAAAACATTTAACATTCCATCACATGATTAAGGCCAAACGTTTTATCCTTTTCATTAATTTCTTTTCCAATTCAAATGAAAAATGAGAGGTTTTTGGGACACATGCATTTGTTAAATGACGTATCCAAATGAAAAAAGGTAAAAATTTTTAAAAAAATCCTGAAGACATTTTCTTGAGAAACTTTCTTGGACGTACGTGATTTTCTTGGAAAAGAAAATTTCTTACCCTTCATAGCATTAATCAAGATCTTGTTATTCAAATCCTGCCATCATGGAAAGAACAAGAGGTTAAGATGCTTAATTTGATGTTTAACAACAAGAGCAACAATTTAAAAGTTAAAGAGAATATACCAAATTAAGAATGCCTGCTTGTCCCCAAGGACATTGACCATAATCACACTTATCAGAAGGCCACCAATCCAAAGTTGCACATATAAAATTTTCATCTGTATTGGCTATCGATGTTATTACTTTCACATTAAGATTCACATCTTCTGAATGACACAAAGTAAACAATGAAACAAGAATACACAAGAAAGCTAAGTTTGCTTCCATGATGGAAATTAAGAGATGGGAGAAAAGAAAGCACGAGAAAATTAGGCAATGTTTCGTACATTTATAAAGTTGATTGAATGGTAAATTCTTCTCTTTCCTAAGATGAATGATCAGGTTGAGAGGTTATGTTCTAAGTATATTTCCTTTCGTTTACAAAATAGTATAACTAATCGTTATTGACTACTATAATAAATCAAAGAATGAAACAGTATCGTTTCTATATGAGTTGTCTTAACAAAAAGCGTTTGAAAAGAATATCTCTCTTTAATGTTGAAATTAACCTTTCAGTTTCATTAAAACAAAAAAAGAAATCGGCCTGTAACTATAGATATTGATTACCAAAATTATCTCGCCCTTAATTATCAACGTCAGGACTGATTGTACTATAATATATATAGAGGGGCTAGTTAATTTTTTAAAATTCTTTGTAATATTAAGTTGCGATGTTATGTCTATCATTATTTGAAATTTTAAATCTAATTAATTAAGTTAAGTACATTTATAATTGGATATGTTAAGTTGTGTGTGTGTGTGTGTATAGGGTATGCTTTATCTTCAATAATTAGAGTTTGTTGCTTTTCACAGAATGATTTGGTTATATATATATATATATATCGTAGTATATATAGATTAATGATTTTATATCAATTATGATTAATTAATACTTAACTAATGCATTGTTTGAGCAAATGAATAACTTCATAACACAAGGAGGAAAAAGAACCAACACCTAGACTACCGATCGATTCTAAGATATTCAGTCCCATAATAAAGATACAACCATCGCCGATTGAAAACCTACAAAAAATCAGGCAAAAAAAAAAACTAAAAACTAAAAACCCCGAAAGACATTCTAGGAAAAATCCTCAAGACCCAAAAAAGAAGGAGCGAAAAACAGTTCGAAAGAATAACTAATAGAACTAAACGCATGCAGGTACGTTCAAGTTATTGAGACGAGCAAAGACAATGGAATCAGCCGCCACAGCGATTGGAGAAGAAGGATCCACAAGCACTGGTTTCATGGCAGGAATATCCTGTGACCTTGTCAACCTCAAAGCTTTTCCATTCAGCAACACGACGTCGCTTTGAATATTTCCATTTTCCGGTGTCAAATGGTACTCCTCTCTCTTCTTTAACTTTTCACTTTGGTCTGGGTACAGATTCATGTCTGGCTTAACAGTCACGTAGAACGAAGTAGAATTTGACATGTTTATCAGCAACAAAGTCACACCACCACCCTGTAAATTTCAAGGAAAATATGAATTTTTTATTGATGGGATCTTAATTTCTTGTTTCTGGAAATTAATAATGAATGAAAAGCTTACGTTGTTTTTGGAACAATGAGCATATGTACGCAGGTATGGAGATCCTTCATGGTTGACTGAGAGAACTTTGGATCCCATAAGCTTGTGCCATAACAAAGCTCTGGTGTAATAATCAAGAAAGAAATTAATTAATCATACACAATGACTTATTTTTAAGAATAACAAAAATTTGTATAAACAAATTTTAATTATAAGTCATATATATAAATACCCATAATAATCTGGGTTAGGGATGAAAGTTGTGGTGTTAAGCAGGCCATAATTTCCTCCAACTAGTGCCTGTCTGCAATAAACCGCGTGGTTGAATGTTGAGGTCATGCCTAGTTGATCCAAGTACCTATATATTGATCATTAAGATAAGTTAGAAAATGAAACTTTTAGACAAGAAAACAAGGATCTGAGATTGTACAAGAGAATATATAATTAATTAGGGATTGACCAGAAGCCATCAGCAAACGTATGTGACACATCTTTGCCTCCACTGTTATAGGCTCCGCCAGATTCTCCAACCCATGGTTGTGCCCATGGTGTATACTCCTTCACTGCGATTGATATATCTTTGAATGTTTGAGCAACTTGGCTCAAGAAATATGGGTCCTGGATTTTGTTAATCAAAGTCTTATCCACACCTGCATTTATGAGTTAAAGAGGTTTGTTGGACATTTTCTCATGAACCCAACACAAAATTAGACCATGATTCAAACCCTTTTGTTTTTACGTTCACAAAATGAATGTAGAAAATTGCATTAATTCAAAGATCAATAAAAAAATAATTTACATACTTACCAGCACCAAGGTTATAAATATGGTGGGTGACTCCATCAAGAACGCCAGGTCCAGTATGTTGCAAGAAGGTATTGAACCATTCCTTGTCATAAAAACCAGCTGGTCCTAGCACTTGTGGTCTTGTTTTGGGGTTAGGGTACATAGCATTCACTAATTTTCTGAGTTTAGTCATATCTTTTGCATATGGAATACTTTCTATCCTCACAGAAACTCCACTACCACACAGCTCATTTCCTGATGAGGATTAATTAAACTCCATTAATATCATCAATGCATTAAAAACAAATAACAATCCACAAATTTAAAAAAATTAAAAATAAAAACCCAATAATGAAGGTGATAGTGTTACCTAATTCATAAGAATCAATCTTATATCCTTTAAAAACAGTATAGGCCATGAGACTAGCTGCATTGCTTGCGTCCCATTCTCCTTCCCAGAGAATGTCCTCTTGGTCCTGTTGGGCCTTCTTCTTCCCCATCAGAGCATTCAATCCAAATGTGAGTTTCACTCTGCACATAATAAGTTATAATTAAATTAATTATATATATGGCTCATCTCAAATAATTGAATGATGGGTATATATAAAAAATGTGATAATAAGTGATAAAATAGAAATAAATAGGCATACCCAGTGTTGTTGACAAAGTTATTGATTTGGTCCCAACGTGTACTGTTGAGACAACCTTTGCTGAAACCAAACAAGCCATCCTTGTCCTTTGTCATTTGAGGACACGTTTTCATGCCACCAAATTGGTACACAATTTGATCTTCTACTGATCCTCCTAGTCTTATTCTCAGTGGATTAAATGCTGAAAAAAATAATTAACACAAATTAATCTAATTCCAGTTCCAATATGATTACAAAATCAAGTTTATATTTTTCTCTTTTTGTAGAAAAAAATAGAAATAGACGGCTAGTCAGTGAGACACATCATTTAAATAAATTTCATACATTCACATGAGACGTTCCATTTAAATAAAGCACCATATACCATGGGTTTCTCACCCTAAAATGAGAGGGGGGGAGAATAATGGAGAGATCCGAATCAAATTTGACTAGTTTGTAGTAGAAAATAATTATTTTCTTTTATATATATGTGGAATCATTAAGATTATGAAAGTATTTTCCTTTTTATAATGTATGTGGATGACGAGAATTACACATACGTAATAAATCCACATTAAGAAGGCATATAAAAGAAATTATAACAATAATTATTAACAACCACATAAAGTTTCATAAACAAATATACAATTTATTACTTAAATTTTATATTTGTTATAATATTATGTGAAAATTATATATTTTCATGGTTTAATTGAAAATACTCTGGCGCAAACAATATAAATTATGCTATAAATATCTAAGTCAGAGAAATCTGTCGTTTCTCTGTTCTAGAGTTAGACTGTGGTAATCAAAACAAAAATAATTGAAGACTTACCCGTAATGGCATTTGATAGAACCTTGTTATTCAAGTCCTGCAAAGCCAAGGAACAAAACATAAGACACTTATGTTTTTATCTTCTAACATGAATAATATTTATTATTAGAAGATGAAAATCAGTAGACATGAACAAGTGAAATTTGGTTCAGTATAACCAGAATTGTTTCTGAAGAACCATTCAAATTTGCAAATCATCTAAACACGGTTCATTAAAAAGAACCTAAAGAGATATAATAAAAATATAAAAACGACATCAATATAAAACTTTGGTAAACATAAATTAATTACCAGATTGAACATGCCTACTCCTTTCCAAGGACACTGATCATAATCACACTTATCAGAAGGCCACCAATCCAAAGTTGCACAGATGAAATTTTCATCCGTTGTTGCTATTGAAGTCACGACCTTCACGTTAAGGTCTACATTATCAGAATAAGATAAGGAAGAGAGTGAAAACAGCGTAACAAGAACACAGAAGAAAGCAATAATTTTTTTGGTTTCCATGATGAGGAAAGAAGCTAAGAGGTTTTAGATGGGTAGAAGGGATTGGATTGGTTTCTTATATTTATAAGAGTTGAAGTTAGGTGGGAGAATTTTTCTCAAAGCTTTCAAATGTGATTCAAGATTAAGATTAACTTCAGGGGATTCTGATAGATTTTAGTAATCTTCAATCACAATTAAAAATAAATCAAAGAATATAAGATAACTTTCTTTTTAAAAAGACTAAGGCAATTATATTTCGATTTGAAACTTATTTTAGATAAGGATATCTTTTAAATCTCAAAAGTAATTATTAGAATATGCTGTTTAGTTACCTTTTATATAAAAATTTAAAACTAATTATTTAACCATATATTTTCTCTTACCCCTTTTTTATTACTTTTTTTTTCTATCTATATATCTCTATTAATTATCTTTACTTATTATTTCTGGGTTTTATGGTGTGTTTTTTTTTTTTTATTTTATTTTTCAAATTTTAAAGTATGCTTAATAATATGTTTTTATTAATATTTTCTTCATTTTCATTTAAGTATTTGTCTTTCTATTTATTCTAACATAAATTAATTATAACATTTACTCCTTCCATTTAAAAATGTAAAGCATTTTTAATTGAATTTTACCTTAATAAAGTAGTTTCCTACTTTCAAACTAACCCTATCCTTTCATATTTATCTCTATTAAATACCTTACAATAAATATAAAGTCATTATTAATATGGGCACTTTTAAAAAAATGCAATAATTATACCTTAAAAAACCAAAAATGTATTTCATTTTTTAATATTCAACTCCTTAAAAAATGCCTTACATTCTTTAATGGAGGGATTATATTTTAAGAATGACAGCAATGAGATTTTAGTTAAAATACAAAATAAAATAATTGAGAATGAAATATTTGTATATGTAATATAATTGAAACTTAAGAGATACATATCATAAAAATTGAAAGATTGTCTAAAAGAAAGTTAAATGTTCAAAATTTTTAGCGCGGTTGACAAACACAATTGGTAATCAAAGATTATAAAAAATAAATAAATTTAAGGATATAAATAATTTTCCTCTTTTAGGTTTTTCCAATATGGAAAACAAATATCAATGCATATAACAAAATAACGTGGAGGAAAAATATAAGTAGATGTGTAAAAATATAAAGAAATTATATTTCAATTATGATTTTTTATATAATGATAACTTTATATGATATATCTCAAAACTTAAATATTAACATATAATGTTAATTTATCATTTCCATGCAATTTAAAATTAATTATTTAAACTAGTATTTTCTAATGTCTCTAGATCATTAGTTTGTCCACCTCTATACAGTTTAATCAGTTATCTTTAATTCATTTACTTTTTATGTACTTTTTTCTGATTTTTATATTGGTTTTTATTTTGAAATTTATTTTAGTTGTTTAAAATTTCTTGAATCCTTCCACTCAATTCTAGTCATTCAATATCCCTACAAGTCAAAATATTAATTCACCATTTAAAATCCTGATTATCCAATTATCCCCAATTATTTATATGTATTTTTCCTTTTTGTTTAGCTATATTTTTGTTTATTCTTATCTAAAATAATTCTATTTACATTTTCAAATAAAAACATGATTTTTTTTGTAAAAAATTATTTAATTTGATTTATTATTAAAATTTCATACATATAAATTATCATATACATAATCTTCTGGCTGATAATGCAATATTTGCATATTGGAATGTACAAGATATATCTCATAAAAATTGAGAGATATTGTATTTAAAAAAAAGGTTAAATAGTCAGAATTGTGGCGGTTGAATTAAAGATAACAGATAATTACAATAACGATTTTAGGAATTCGAAATAATATCTTTGTTTACCTTTAAAAAGAGAAAAAAAAATTATCATAGCATTATTAAGAATGTCACTTCAGAAAGTTCATAATCTGTTTTGTTATGTGTAATTATCATAGCTACAACTATGAAGCACCTTGAAACCAATATAAAAAAGAAATTGTGAAGATGGAGAAAAAACGAATTTACTTGTCAACAAGAAAGTAAAGAAAGCAAGTTTTATTTGCATAATTATAAAAAGATAAATATAACTTTTGATCTTTGTAGTTTAGTTGCATTTTGCTTTAATTCCTATAAATTTTTTTTAGTGTTTTAGATCTTTACATTTTTGTTTCTATTATTTTTTTTCTCTTTATGAGCAAAGTATAGATCTTTACATTTTTGTTTCTATTATTTTTTATCTCTTTATGAACAAAGTATAGGGATGTTGAAAAAATTTAAAATAATAAAAATAAAAAGCGTATGAATTTAAAATACTAAAAATAAAGTATTGAAATTAAAAGTAAAATACAAGTAATATATAAAGACCAAAAATTATATTTATCCATTATAAAAAATTGTGAAAGTTTGAATGTCGGAAAGGTGCTAGACTAATTTACTCAAATATGTATACATGGTTAGTCGGATGATAGGACTTTTTTTGATAAAGCTATAAATTTAAGTATTAATTATTTTTTTTAAGATCATTAAATACTCTATATTATGAGATGGTCTAAAATAAATGATCAACATCCTCCATCAAATACGAACAAGCATTTGTTGGGCTTCGTTTCGGCGCTCAACACCAAAATACTACTGTTTGGCAGTGTTAGGTTTTTTTTCTTTTACTTTTTTTAAATAACAAATATGAATCCATGTTTTTTTTTTACTGTTTGTCCCACGGATTCGGTGCTCAGCACCAAAACACTGCTGTTTGGCAGTGTTTTTTTTTTTTAAACCACAAATTTATTTTTAATTTATTATAATAATAAATAATTATTATTTTAATATTTAATAAATTAATAAATATTAAGATGTTAAAATTAAACCTGAATAGTTTAAATAAAAATTTTGATTTGAACTTCAAAAATTGTACTAAAAAATAAAAAATAATTTAAATAATTTAAAATAGGAGTTGAGTCTAACAAAATAAACTAGTTTCTTACGTTATAAAAAATTAATATTTGAATTCTTATTAAGAGAATTACTTATATTTAATACTTAATTATGTCTTGGATGATATTATCTCTCATAGATAAATAATTGTACAAAATCAATAAAATAAAAATATTTTTAATTATAATTTTAATTTTTTTAATATAGATCAAAATTTATATATGAACTATTTAAATTAAACTTTAATAAATTAATCTGTTTAGATTTAATTTCAACATCTTAATATTTATTTTTTATTAAATATTAAAATAATAATTTTATAATATTTATTTATTATTATTATAATAAATTTGTGGTTAAAAAAAGAGGGGGGGGGGGACACTGCCCAACGACAGTGTTTTGGTACCGAGCCCTATGGTGCTCCTCTTAGGATGAGCACCAAACTGATTCCTTTGCGCCACATTCATTACAGGTGGCTGTGTTCAGATTCTCTCTCCTCTCTCTTGCATATCTTCACCTCCCGATTGTCCTCTTCTTCTTTCTCTGCCTTCAACCTTCACTCATATCCTTCTTCTCACCGCTATTGCTGATAGCACTGTGCTCGTCGTCGTCGTGGGATCTACAAGTCCCTGTCTTCTGTGGTCAAGCTCCACTCTCTCTTTGCTTCTTCATCATCTTCCTCATCTGCTTCATCGTTCTCATCCTCCACGGCTTTCATCATCTTCATTTGCTTCATCGTCCTCGTCCTCTCTCTCTCCCCCCATTTCTGCTTCATCGTCATCGTCTCCTATTTTTTGGCTCTTAAAACAGAGCTCAAGAACTCTTCCTGCCAAATTCCATGCATGAGTGAACTGAGAGTTGATGGAGGCATGAACCTTCATCATCTGCATGGGAGCTTACGAAGTTAAGCTCGTGGAGATGGTCACTTGCTAGCTATTTGGTTTCTCACCATTGCTTCAGTTTACGGATAGTGAGGAGAGAGTGTGAGAGAAGACATACCAAAGGTAAGGTAGAGGGAGATGCTTGACTGGTATAAGCATTGCCTGGTGGAAGTGGATTCACAATGGTGAGGAGAGAGAGTGGGAGAGTGAAAGAGAAGAAGATGCGATGGTGAGGAGAGAAAGTGAGAGAGAGGGTTGTTTTATCGGTGAAAAGGAAGAAGATACGATAGTGAGGAGAGAGAGTGAGAGAGTGAAAGAGAAAATGCCACGTGTTAAATTCATGACGCTAGAGTGAAAGAGGCCGGTCGAGATACATGCCTCATAGATGACGCTAGAGCTGCCATGGCTGATGAAGAGGTCCAGCCAGAAGTTCACGATGGCCTTCTTTATCTCGTCTATGGACACCTGTACATCTCAGTGGAAAGACCACCTGTACAGGACGATTTTGATATATTTAGATAATTATTAATTACTATTAAATTAAAATTATAAATAAAAAATATAACATTTTTTTTCCTTTTATCAAATTTTTTTCATATAAAAAATATGAAAGGATATAACTAAGTGTCTTGGGAAACAAATAATTTCATGATAATAAAAATCCAAAAAATTAATGCAATAATTTTTTTTATTTCATTACTGTTTTCTTCTTATATAACAATATGTTTGATTATTAAATTAGAAATTTATAATTTTTTATGTCATATTATTATTTAATACTACACATCATAATTCAATATTTGCAAAAATTTTGCAATATAGATGTTAAATTGGGAGAGTTTCAAATAAGGATAAGGGATGTGACTTAATTACTAGTGAGTCTTAAAAAATTCTGAAATTTTGGTTTAGTCTAAGGGGATAAAAGTAAAAATAATTTTAATTATGAAAAGATTAAAATACCCTTTATTTGTTAGGTATAATTACTAATTATTAATTTATTATATCACTTGTAAATTATATCTGTTTGCCAAACAAGTAGTAATATTAGTTGTTAATTTACTAACTTTACTTATTAATTTATCAATATCAGTTGTAAATTACTTGTTAATTTGATTATTTCACTTGTAAATTATAATTTATAACTGATGTCAGTAAATTAACAAATAAAATTAATAATTTAACAACTAATATTAATTTTTATGATTAAACAATTAATGTTAAGTCTTATATAATTATTGACATGTCAACTCATGTAATTTAAAACTCATATAGTAAATTAATAAGTAAAAAAATTAATTAAAGTGCACTTTAATTTTTTCACAATTAAAATTATTTTCACTTTCATTCCTTGGACAGAGCTGAAATTTTAGAATTTTTTGACACTCATTAATAATTAAGTCACATACCTAGTCCTTATTTAAATTCTCCCTTATTTTTTTATCAAATAATTAAAATAGAAAATTAGAAATCATTTGTGTTTTGGAGAAAACTTTCAAATGGGGATTACTACTAATTTATATGCAGATCTCAATCATATTGATTATATAAATTCCTATGGTGAAAAACGTTACATTTTTTTCCAAATTTGGCTTAAGTAGTTACTTATTTTTAAATTAGCACTATTTTTTTATATTTTCTCTCATTTAATAGAATATTTCACTTTAAAATAAATATAGAGTAATTTATTTATCATAATAACTTTTGAAAAAAGCTCAATAATTACTTTAAAATATTAAAAATACTTTATATTTTTTATTAATAGTCAATCTCTTGAAAAATGTCTTCCTACTGCTTATAAGTAATCTTCTAAACATATGATAACTAATACTTTATATTAAGATTCCACGGGTGGCGTTATATTTTTATTTTTATTTTTATTTTTAAATTTAATTTTATTTAACTTTACCTGAATTTAATATAAAAATAAATTCAAGGTAAATTTGATTTGATATAATTTAATTAATACAAATAAACATAAAATTCATCTTAAATTTGTAACGATATATTTGTAGAACACAATGTACGGCATACATTTATATATACATATAAATATCTACAAAATTGTAGATAAATTCAGTTATGCTGCCTTTGGATTTTTAATATAAATGGATTTGAATTTGAGTTTAATCTATCATTTAGATCTATAAAAAATTTTTGATTTGAATTTGGATTAGATCTATATTCAAATTCAAATCCATATTTATATATTTTTTTTGTAATTTCATATCATCCGCACATTCAAACTATTTGAAATGTCAAACAATCTAGCCATTTTGTTCTATTCACACTTTCATTTCACCCTGTTTTCATTATCTTTGAATTTTGAAATTTTTTATATTATTATCAAAATAAACAAATTTAAATATATAAATTTTAAATGTGATATTTTAATTAGCACTATCTTTTTTTTTTTGGCCAGTGATTTCTTATCCAGTTATATATTTTGGATCGTTGGCGCACAAATATATATTATGAAAATGCTAAACCAAAAATGCTTTCAATTAGTTTTTTGGCTCATCCACATTTTTAGCAACACAACTAGAGTAGTATATGCACAATTATGGGCCGTTTTTTTAAAATATTTTTCATAAAAAATACTTATTTTTCAAAAAAATTATGAAATTTATGATATTTGTTTAATTTTTTTAAAATAATTCAAATACAAAAAACACATTTCTAGTTACTACTACTTTAAATAATTTCTGAAAATAATTTAATGGAATATATGAGCATAAATTTTGGTATAAAAAAAAAGATAGACAAGCATAAAAATGTCGGAATACAAGAAAATATTACAGAATTTTAAATTAACTAAATAATATTTTTTATAAATAAAACTATAAAAAGATATTATAAAATCTAAAAATAACTAAATAATAATTACTTTTAATCATTGTAACTAAATATAAAATAACTCATCAAAAAATATAAAATAATATCTTTTTTTAATAGAATATCTACAAAATAATCTTAACCAAACTGTATATATGTACTCACACACACGCAGACGGACACTCCGTTTGATTGAAATTGAATAAACTCTTGAGAGGACGAGCCAAAATGATGAAGAATGAAACAGAGAAAAATAGAGACGAAGTCGAAGAGCTTCTGGAAGTAGCGCAAGACGACTTGTCGTTATTGAATCTTCCTCTGGACTCTCAAATAGCTTCTTCATCTTCAATCTCAGCTCCATCAAGCTCAAGCACCACTCTGGATGCGGATCTGGAGCGCCGATTTCAAGCCCTCAAATCATTCCAATTCTCAGTGGGAATTGCAATTGAAGATCAGGAATCCAAACGTGCTCTTGGCGACGATCTCTTTGCTGGATTCGATGCTCTCAAGGTCAAATCAAATCCGTCATTGAATCAGGCTTCCGAGGATCCCTCCTCCGGGGAAGAACATGAAGATGAAGATGAAGATGAAGATGAATATGATCAAGTTGAGAAATTGATTCAGTGGGTTTTATGATGATTTGTTTCTATTTCTATTTTATTTTTAAAATTTAAAATTCTTTTTAATAATATGTTTTTATTCATTTTTTTCATTTTCATTTAAGTATTTATCTTTCTATTTATTCTAACTTAAATTAACTATAACATTTATATTTTATTAATAACACCAATGAGATTTTAGTTAAAATATAAAATCATCTAATTGAGGATGAAATATTTAAATTTAAGATATATATCTCATAAAAATCTAAAGATAATCTAAAAGAAAGTTAAATTGTCAAAATTCTAGCGGTTGACAAACACAATAGTAATCTTTAAAGATTATAAAAAACAAATCAAAGAATAAACCATTATTTTCATCTATTAGGTTTTTCCTATTTGAAAACAATATAAAAAGATAAATAAGCAATTACATTTCAATTATGATTTTTTTATATAAAGATAACTTTATATCTGAACTTAAATATTAATATATAATGATTGTATCCAGAGGGCTTTTCGTACACTAATTGAATAATATAGTTTTGGGCTTGTTGAAACCAAAATATAAGGAAATTGAAAAAATGGAGGGAAAATGAATTTAGCAATGTTTTCAGAGTTGGATTAAACATTCAACTGAAAATGTATGGTCTATCTTCTATTAAATTAAAAAAATATTGTATATGTATATAATAAAATTATAAGAAATAAATATAAAATTGTAGAAATTAGCATGCTATCAATAATTCAACGCACAAGAAATACAAGCTTTAAGATTATCACTTTTAATTGTGCCAAAAAAAAATTATCACTTTAAAAATTAAATCAACCCAAAATCATCTGATTATTCCATACATTTCAGAGCATTTCCAATTGGGATGAAGATTCTTCATATATAGAAATAACCCCTATTTGCTTTTTTTTTTAATTATCTTATATTGGGTTCTTCTGTACTCACTACCATTCCTTACTAAGAGATGGAGACCTGATAGTTTCTATGAAAATATTCGAACAAAAATCAAGAAATTGCCGTTAGGCATTTGTGTGAATCAAATTTCCAATAATGTTAACAGTGAAGTAGTGCAATAGGTTGATACAAATAAAAGAGGAAATATATTGGTTTTGGTGTCATAGAAGGCTTAATCAAGTCCTTGAGTATGCTAATCAAGTAATCATATAAATCAAAATAAGCAGAATGTAAAACAATGCTACGGAAATCAGACAAATGAAACAAAGCTACAGAAACAGAGCTCTACCACCAATCACATGTAAATCAAAATGATTTCCCATATGAAGATTCTAAGAAATTGAAAACTAAGAAACTTACAGAGGTGTGGACTGTGGAGTGAAGATGAACACGAAGACTCTAGAGTCTAGATCTGGAGTGCTTGACAAGAAGACGGAGACGAAGAAGGAGATCGTGATAGCTAGGGCAAATGACAGAGGGGGAGGATGACCTCGAAGCTTTATGAACTCTGAAGTTTGAATTGTGAATGATAAGGGAGGACTGAGGACGATGATAGGTTTGCGAAGCTTGCAGTTGGAGTGAGGACAGAGGAGAATCATGAGGCTGATGGACAAGAATAAGGGAGGATGAAGTTACAAACTCGATGTATAATTCGGCCTAGTAGCTAAAACGGCTAAATGGTTTAAATTGAATTGTTGGAATGACCAGTCATACCATCTAGTTTAATCTGATTCTGAAATCATTGATTAGGAAGATAACAAAGACTTATATGTGACATACCAATTGAATCTTAAAGCAAGATTGACCCTCATCTTCAGAGTAGTAGAGACTTGGAAATTTGTCGAGGCATGAAATGACAGTAAAAATTGCATTTAGATCAAGACTTTAAATGAGAAAGATGCCTATGAATTATTTGAATAGAATATCAAAGATAACAGAATGGTAATAAAATTAAGTTTGAAGAAGTTAGATATCAAAATTTTCTTACATGACTTTCTACCGATATGACTCCTTCCACTCTTTTTTTACTTATATACTATCCATATTTATAAACAATTGCTTCTGATTTATAATGAGTGGCATAATAGGTGGTATCAAAATCTAATTTCATTGAGGAGCCTAGTATCAAAGCCAGATTTCATTGAGACATGTACCTCCAATATCAAAGTTGAAAAGACTAATGTGGTTAAGTTTGTTCCATATATGAATTAATGAATTTTCATTAAGCTTAAACATTGTTATTAGTGTTAAATGGTTTGACATACAAGTGTAGGCACCAAGAAAAAATGATTTTAGGACCCAACTTATGAGCCTCTATTTTACTTGTAATCCAAGAACCATAGAAGTTAGATCAGAAGATTTATTATAGTTTGAAAAGCTCAAGTGTATTTCAACTCATTTTGATAATCACGTGGAGTTCAATAAGTAGGTGAGAAAATTAATGAAAATTAATCATTAGCTTTTTAGTTATTATATTATTTAACAATATGAAAATACTGAAAATAAGATGTTGTGGATGATCAAGATGCTTATGTATCGTCAGTATCAAAGTTGAAAAGACTCATGTGGTTGCAAATACTTAACAAATTTTTCATTTGCTTAGTCAAAATAGATTGTGATGTAAGTTAACTTAGTTATTTATTTAGCTGTATAATCCTTGATTATCATAGAATGATGTGTGATACTTCATTAATTCCATTAGTATTTTCCCAGTTACAAACTGTTTTACATTATTTGTCATCTTCTCAATTAGATTTCATACATTTGAAGGGATTAAATCAATAAAAGATCCACTAGAAGCAACATCAACAAAGGTTCGGTCATTTGAATGCAATCCCTCATAAAAATATTTGAGCAAGTTTTTAATTGAAATATGATAATGAGGGCATTTTGTAAGTAAAAATTAAAAACGATGCCAACGTTCATATAAATTTTCAGGTAAACCTTGCTGCACACACACACACACACACACATTTCTTTCTTAAGAAATGCAACTGTGGATGCAGAAAAATATTTTTCTAAGAATGCTTTCATTAAATCATTCTAAGAAGTATAAAAATATGGGATGATAATATTCTCAACCAGTTTTTAGCAGCCCATTCTAAAGTTAAATGAAAAACTCTCCAAATAACGACATCTACCTGAACTTCATTAGGCTTCATGTTGTGAAGGCTTTTGTTTAAATGTCCACCAGCTAACATATGGAAGTTAATTAGAGAGTTAGGTAAGAATGGTTTAATTTCAAAACCTTCATTGTTTGGAAAAACTAACCCATGCCTCTCAAAGTTAAAATTTGAAGTGGATCTCTCACTGACAAACCTATTGTCTAGGATATCCTTATTATTATTCTCACCATTCCTATTATTTTCAAGAATTTCAGCAATACAATAAAATCTACAAACCAAAGTTTAGACGTAACATCATAATTAACAAAAGCAAATTTACTATTATCTAGACTAGATTTCAATTTCAATTCTCCAAGAGCTCTCGCAGATGCCAAAGGTAATTTCTCAAACTCACCTACTTTTACAAACAACTACTTCTCATTTATAATAAGTGGTATAAGAGATGATATTTTTTTAAAAAAAATATATACATAGGGGACGTTTCTTCCATGAATAAACACCACCTATTTAGTGTTTTTTTAAAATAAATTTTATAAAATATTTGCACCCAAATTTTTTACCAAAATAGATTCAAATTATATACAATTAGTCCAGCAATTTGTAAACAATCTAGCTATACAATGAAAAGTTACACAACATATATTTGCAATATAATAAAGTAGTTTATAACTACATTAATATCTCTAAGTTAGGAAAACTAGGTGAACCCACTACCAGCCTTAAATCTTACAAAATATTCAACAATTATGTACCAAAGTTTTGACATCCTAAATTCAACACAAATGATGATCACTCTTTAATTAGATTATAAATTTACTCATCACTATATTCCAAGCACTTTGTGTCCTGATAGTACCACAAAATATTAAAACAAGAAGTTATATATAACTAAAAATTATCAAACCCAAATAAAATTAAATAAAGTTAGATAAATTTTGATACTTCAAATGGGATAAAAGTTTTATCATGAATGATCATATCCTTCATGAATTTTATAATGAAGTACACAATCATTATTATTTGGTTGAAAAGAGCACTAAAAAATTATGAAAAAGTAACATAAATTTATGAAGCAAATAAATTTACTTTCATAATTGAATAAAATCTTTCATATATAAATTAAATATACCATAATTTTTGTTCATTGATTACTCTTTGAGAAGTCTTTACTTCTAGAAAAGGGAAGCTTTTTGTGACCCCAAAAACTATTCAATGCCCTATCAAAATAGAAAAAATTAATCAATAATAATTGATTCAAATATATATATATATATATATATGAATATGTAAAATGATTCTTATAAATATAAATACTTACTTATTAAATAACCTCAACATATTAGGTCGATCTATTGGCATGCCTCTAGATAGAGCATCAAGATAATAAATTAAACGCAAAGGAAGAGCCACATGATTGATAACAATCAAAATTCAATGTTTTCTAAAAAATTCAAACTTTGATTATGTCTTAATATAAAGTTGAGGTATCTAACACGTCAAGAAATTAAAAAAATAATTTATAAAATACTTACCCCATATTGTAATAACATACTTTTTTCAACTTCTTCCTTTTCTGTGAATATTTCTTTTACAAAATTTACTTGTTCAAATGCACTCAACGTGGACCCATGACTAATATCATGAAGACTAATAAATGAAAATATATTCTCTTTCTTCATGTCTTTCAAAAAAGAAATGTACAAGTACCTTGATAAATAGTAAAAAAATGTATTAAAATCAATCACACCAGAAAATAAAATAACCAATATTAAAAGATATTATGAAACAAGTACCTTATCCAGGTGTTGATAGTAAAAGCACTTGCCCATTCTCGATTAAGTATTTCCACTATAGTATTTCTATCAAGATATTTCCAGCTATCTTTACAATATTTTTTTCTTTAAATTTTATTTCAATTGTTTGGCCATTAGTAGTAAGTTTTGGCAAAAGAGACTAAAGAGCTTCATGACAATTATTAGGCTTTTTCATTTTTGAACCTCCATGAGATACACTTTTTTGTTTATGCATGGACATAGATTCCTTGGAAATATTACCATGCGCTTCAATTATGTTCTTATTTTTTTATTTTGATTGAGTCTATAAAAAAAATTAAGTCATGTAATTATAATTACATTAAAATATTATAAGAAAGTGTGAAATAAAATTACCTTGTCAAATGACTCAATGAGATACAGAGGCCATGCAATAAAAGTACCCTCAGCATCTTTAACCAATACAATATCCTCATTAAGAGGTATTGGTAACTTAGCATCATCATTAGTGCAAATGTCTACAAAAACTCTCAATGTACCTAGATGTATTGGAATTGTATGTAAAGTATCTTTAGCAAAATTGTAAATAGTATCTACGACAACTACATTTTTTAAGGGAATTTCTGTGTACAATTTGCATTTTGATTCCCCTTGAAACAAATAAAATATCTAGCAATTTATATTGTAAAAATGATAATAACCTTAAAAGTTGTCTATAAAAGGTATTACCAGAGAGAGAATGGGATGGTTTGACATAGAAGTGTAATTATCTCTCAAACTAAGGCCTTCAACTGTTAGAACCCTTATCGAGTTCTGTTGCATCATAGCATTCATTTGCTCAAATAATTTCTTATTTTGTTCTTGTAACTAATGATATTGTTCTTGATAATGCTACTTATGCATATTTTGTTCTAATATTTGTTGTTGAAATACATTCATTTTCTCTTTCAACTTAGCAATGATACTCTTGTTTAAGCGTCTTTGACCCCTAAAATAAGTGGTTTAGATAACACCAAAACCAACCCCTCTGACATGACTAGGGACTTCTGGAGCATTTAATGCTCTGTTGAGGATGTCTTCACGGCTAAATTGTTGTGCTTCTTTAGGCCTTTCATGTGACAAAGTTTCCTATTATATATAGATCATAATAGATTATTTATAAAATGAAATCATAAAAATAAAATTTTAAACATGAACTAAATACTAATACATACACAAGTCTGCCAACTTGCCTCACACCTTCACCTTCAATTTCACCTTTTGAATTTAATCGTCCTTCGACCCATACTTCACGATATGTAAGTTGTTCACAATTTAAATTGTCTTTTTTTATCTACATATTAAAAACAATTAATTGAATTTATAAATCACTCAAACATATGTAATAGATGAATGTAATAATTATTGAATATAAAACATGTACTTTATCTTGTTCGATGAATGCGTATCCTTTTTTCCCCTTCTGAAGTGATGTTTTTGGCTTTCAGCTAGTTGATAATATCGCTTGCTTTTCACCTATTAAAATGAAAATTGAATTCATATTAATTTTATATAAGTAAAAATATATTTAATTGACAAAATCTAGAGTTATTTACCTTAAATTCTTCCATTATGTGCATTAGAACAAATTGATTCCATTCTTTTTGAGATATGATCCCATCATAAAGCTTCGGAGAGTGTTCAATGATATTTTCATTACTGTCTATTAAATACCACTTGTAAAGATCTACATAAAATTTTCTAAGAAGAACTCTGGCTTTTTAAGGACATATGTTTTATGAGTCTCATTAAGATCAAAACGAATCTGTAAGAAAGAAAATAATTTAAATCACACTAAGTGAAGAAATAAATAGTCAAAAAGATTAAATATTAATGAATTTTTTTTACCTCAACTTGTTCCCATATGAATCTTTTGTGCTCATTTGGTATTTTTCTCCAATCACTAAATGTAGTAGGCATATGGTTTTAAGCCATAGCTCCAATATAACTGACTAATTTTTCTCCATTTGGTTTTATTGGTTGACCCTTGATATTCCAACCAACTTGCAGCTTTATTCCCATGCTTCTATTTTTGATTAACTTGGCCATCACAATTTTACCACAATGAATATCTCGAAACATTTTCTCCTTTACTGCTTGAAGATTATCATCATTTGAACTAGTATGAGGCTCACCGTCACTATGGGAACTCATTTTCTTGCAAGTTGAAATCAATACATCAAAACATGCATAGTAAGAAAAATGAAAAAAAAATAAACTAAGTAACATGAGAAATCAAATTACTTTTTTGTTTTTTCTTTGTTTAATTTAAACTTGACAGGTTGACCTATAACCCATCTCTATAATCATCTCTCATGTACAAGTGCAAATTATTAATCCAAAATGTCTCCATCATGCCTTTTCTTCGACCTCCTCCTCTACTTCAGTCCTTCTTCATCCTATTTCCTTAGCTTGTTCTCTTTTGCGCTTTCAAACTCTTGAATGCTTTCTGCCTTTGCCTCAAACTTAACCTCTACTTCTCCTTTTGAATTGCTTCTATCTTTGAATTTGAATACCTTTACCTTTAATTTCATCACTCTCCCTCCCCTTTGATTCCTCAATTCTTCTTATATAGGCAGAGGAGGTTGGGATTTTCAAAATTCATGATGCTCCACCGTGTAATATCCTCCTCCTCCTAATCCCATAATTAAAACTAAATCCCAAATAGTTAGGTAATGGGATTATAATAATTAACAAAATACTAAGTTTTCAATGGTTAGCAAAATGGGGACCCCAAGTTTACAAAACTAAAATAATTTTTAAAGTTTTGCAATTAGACAAATTAGAGTTCACAAATATGTGAAAGCATGGGATCATTATATATATGAGTGCATTTGTTTAAGAATTTAAAATAAGAGAATTTCTAAAAAATTTTGAGGCGTGTGCCATGGCTCGTTGAACATGCATCGCGACGTGTTTGCCTCTATGATATGCACCACAGCTCATAGCACTAAGCACCACGGCATAATTACATGAATTTTGATAGCGAATTCTACTGTCAATTTGACAGTAATAGGGGAAACTTCTGACGTGCCCTAAATCTCTGTCCGAAGTTTGATTGACACAAACTAGGTGTCTATAGAAAGTTTTTTTTGAGCTTTAACTAATGGCATTGGTTTCAGACTCAAATTCTTTCTAAAATAAAAATTGGACACACCTTTCAAGACTTATACTTTTATAATAATTTACACAAAATCAAGTGTCCAAATCAAATACCACAGGCCAATAGCCACTGACACCAACATAACCACATACAAATCACTAAGACTAACTCGTGCAATACACTACATTACATGAAATACTCATAGATTAAATTTTCGCTGCTCAACCCCTTAATCTAAAAAACATACAAGGGAGAGTTTACCATAATTTTCATCAAGTTCTCCAAATCATCTCATAATATACTCTACTCTTACTTGCATTAGTATTTTGGCCCTATCACAATGACACATATTCATCAACTCACTCCCTAGGGCCCAAAATACACTTACAATTTACAATTAACATAATGCAAGTAAGGATCAAATGAGAATTTCTAATTGGCAATTGAAATTTTCATACACATATAAATACTCAAAAGAAAGAGGTCTACTACAATCGGATTGCAATCCTAAGCCTCTAAGTGTTCTCCTCTATCCATACCTCTTGAGCTATTCCCTGTAATATTGAAGATAATGGGGTGAGTACAACCACTCAGTAACCAAGGTCCGACTAACCCATACTAATGCATGTCAATTAGTTTAAATGCAAGTGAAAATTAATGACAATACTTTAACCTATGTAAAACATTTGAGAATAGATATTCACAATTCCACATACATAATAGCATTTACTTGAGAAACAATACTTTTTAGTATTTTTCATATAAAGAGAGTTGGTCACATAATTCATTGACAGACACTCAAAAGAAATTAAGACTCAACTCGTGATATCGTCATTAGGGACACAATATAGATAACCAGGTGCCCTTACTCACCATATGCACACACACCTCCCTTTCATCCTCTTTATTACTCTAATATAAAATCGTGGGTTATAACATAATAGGATAATCTATATTCTATGACTTCCCTAGCTTAAACACTTATGAGAGGATTATCAGGCCAAGGCACACCCAACTCATTTATGGAACACAGTTTGCCCCATTTCTCATACTATGGGGTGTCATCCACCCTACACTAGCTTCCACATTAAACCGATGGATAGCTAGTTAAGTTCGAGTTCCTCATTAAACTAATAGAACAGTCCCTCATTGAATAAGTGAGACAATATAGATATAATCAATTTGGCAAACCATCACACAAATAGGGCCTTACCACATGTATTGATATAATCAATTTGGCAAACCATCACACAAATAGGGCCTTACCACATGTATTTTATCATTCACTCTTCTTCCTTGGTGAACTCATGTCTCTCAAGATCATGCAATGCATATTTATGCAATAATTCACACTTTATACGATTCATAGAACTTCATATAATCAATTTCATTGAACTTCATCATTACACAAATCATTAGACTTCTTAAATACATTTTCATGGAACTTCAAACAAAATAAGTCATTGAACTCTAATTTCACAATCATTGTACTTCACACTTTCAAAATCATTGAGCTCCACTTTTACAATCATTGTACTTCACACTTTCAAAATCATTGAGCTCCACTTTTACAATCATTGTACTTCTCATAAACCAAGATTCATATTACTTCTCAAATCATAAATTATTGAACTCCAAAAAAAACATAATATGAAAATCCACCAATATTGTTCTCAAAAAAATTTCACATCTCAAGGCATAAAACTCACAAAATTAATCTAGTGAATTTTCTAGCAATTCAAGCCATACTTGCATTTCTTTTTAATTTACACATTTCACTGATCAATCATAAACCTATAAACTAATAAACACACAAAAGCATAAGATAGAATTTTTTCAGTTACCTCAAATCTTTGAAAGGTCAAATATTTTTACCCCTCAGTTACTCACTCCCAAAGCTTTCAAGAAGCTTGAATGGTGCCAATGGTAGTTACTCTACAAGTATTTACCATGCAAAACATCAATATCCATATTTAAACTATTTTTCACTAACACTTCATCATTTCTTAATACTTAAGATTTATTCTTGACTCATAAAAAAACCTATAAGGCTTCTTAGCTTCCTTTAACTCTCATTAATAATATTGAGCTCTTAAATGATCATTAATGAAACCACATTATTCCCAACCATTAAATTTATGAGAATTTCAAACATTTAATATCCTCCAACAACCAATTATCATAAAACCATAAATACAAAGTTTATTTAGCTCAATCTACTCCTATTAACTCTATTGAAATAAATGAGTTCGAACCCATAGCTTTTATAAACCAAAAATCACTATTATCAATCAAACCCTAACTTCTACCATCAAGAAAATGGAAGAAGAGAGAAAGATTTAAGTAAGGAAGCATACCTTTGGTGTTTATAAGCTCCAAATTACTTATATAAGTCAGTTTCTTCAAATCCTAACTCATCTCTTTCATCTCTCTCTCTCGGTTCCCTTTATTTTCTCTTCTCTTTTGCTTCAGTTTTGTGACTTAATATAGCAAAAATCTGACCATGCACCGTAGCGGATGCATAATGCACACAACACATGGCACAGAGAGACTCTTCTAAGCATGTTGTCAAGCATGCATCGTGGCTGTTGATCCACAAGCTGCGGTGCTTGACATAGAATAACTTTCTTTAGAAATTCTCCCTCTTCTATTTTTGGGTAACTCGATTCTCCTTCAGACCTGTGTTTAAAACTGAAATTAAGACCAAACACGCCCGTTAAGCCTCTCTGGCCATATACCTTACTAATACACTTAATTAGTCTATTTAAGCTTAGTTAATCTAATTTAAAATTGAGTATATTACACATCACCCATATACTTCTCCAGTCCCATACACCTTTATCTGTCGCTTCTTCTTTTTTTGTTGGATAGGTTGGCACCTAAGAGGGGATGAATTGAGTGACATTAAAAATTTCTTAAAAACTTAAAGTGTGAGAAAGATAGGAGGAATGAAAGAGGATATAGGGAACATAAGATTTATTCTAGTTTCGCCCAAAACTTGGCCTGCATCTAATCCTTAAGATCACACTTGAGATTTTCAACTAAACTCACAAGCTTCAATGGGTGCTTGTTACCACAGTATAACTTTCAAGACTTTACTTTTCTTGATTCAACAACAAACCTTACTACAACTAGTAAGTTGTTACAAATCACTTGAAAAACTCCTTTTTAAAATTTCAGTTGAATTATAAAAAATTTCATAAAAAAAACTCTTTTGAATGGTAGATAGATTACAAATAAAAGCTTATAAACTTATGAGAGCTTTTTCATAAACTTTTTCAAGAATCATAAATGAATGCTAAACTTTTATGCACAATTGAAAAATTTTTAGAATGCTCAAATAATGAATAGTTCACTTAAAGATCAGAATTCTTGTTCTAAACTTGAATCTTAATAGTTTTGAAAGTTAACAGACTATTGGAATAGTGTTTCTAGCTATTGGTAACATTTTTTACGTGCAACCAAGAGTTTCACGTGTGAAATGGAGCTATCTAAGTTCCAGACATGCATACGTGACAATTCAAGTATGAATCTCAAGGTGTCTCTATTGGAAATTGTGCCCTAAAGCCAATCATTGTATTATGCACATTATTATTTAGTGAATTTTTTTTTGTTACCATAATAATTGCATGTTCAATATGATAACTGTATCCTTAAACAAACCATAGTGATTGTCCTAAATATCCCTGGTTAGTCATCTTTGAGGGATCATAGATGAAACAAGACTAGTATGACTTTAATTAATTATAGAGATACAAATTAAAGTCATAGGCACTTGAAAGAGTATAAGGTGCTGAACCAACCCACTATGAGACAGTTACATGGTATAAGTCATAAGCTTATCTCATATGTAACTATATCACTAAGTTCTTTGACCTGAGATCATTATGAATTCCTACATGATGACCACTGAACTTTGACCTAGTCAACAGTCACCTTTGACTGAGTGATCATAAAGGCTATAATTGAGTTTAGTGATATTCATGCAGAGAAATATAAATAGTTAAGATAGAATTTTTCCCTCACATTAAGTGAGAGATATTACTGGGCTCCTTGATGTGTAAGACTGAGAAAATGTATGGCCATACTATAATGGAAAGGGTTTTTCCATTGCTACTATCAATCTTCTTAGAGATTGAGAAAGTAACGGTCAGGTAAAGGAGAATGACAATTTCATGTCTCATACTTGACCGAAATATCACGTGACAAAAGGAATGTGATATGGTTGCATGATAAGTTACATTAGACCATCGATCCCCATGTAAATTAAATAGTTGTAATGTCTTGCTAGAAGTCACTTATGACTTATGGGCTAATAGCATAATTAGCCTATTGCTAATTTTATATGAGCCTATAGGGTCACATACAAGAACAGCTCAACTCGAGCTATAATGTTCAAGTTCATTGAATCTAGAATATGTCTAGATTCAATGAATGTAATATAAGGTGAATGAATTATATATATATATATATATATGAATATTTATTTGATAAATATTTATATATTTACATGAAATATAAAATTTAAAATATAATTATATATATTTGAAATATATATATATATATATATATTCATATATGTGTATACATATATCAGAGATATATATATATATGATATATGTATATGATATATAAAATTAAATATAGAAAATAATATATATATATATATATATTCGTATATATAATATAATATGTATATGTGATATATATATATATATATATATATTATATTATGTTAGTTTTAAATTTAATTTTATATGATAGATTAAATTTAATAACTAACATGATATAAGAGAATATCAAGTTAGTTTTATAATTTAAATTTATAAGATAAATTCAAATTAGATATGATATTATGGATTAAATTTATAAGATAAATTTAATTAAATTTTAGTGGGCTTTTAAGTGAAAAACAAAAACTTTTATCTATATATTATATATAGATAGGGACATCCTTTATGAAGGATGCGAGAATTAGAAAAGTTCCAACGGCAAAAATATTTTGAGAGCGACGAAACACCCTATAGAAAGAAAAATTAACGTTCAAAGAAGAACGGACACTGAGAGCACTAGTACGCTATTCGAGTTAGAGAGCTGTTCATGTGGATACTGGTAGAGGGAGCAAATCTACATTGTCAGCTCCTGAGATCCAAACTCTAGAAGAGAACGTGTTGTCACGGATGATATTTCCGTGACCGTGTAAAGACCAAGATAATGAACGGTCCGCTGGTTAGCCTCGCACAATATGGGTAAAGGGGGCGACATTAGCATTGGGGGTGTTCTGCCTCAGTCTTCGGACTGTGTGCACAACTGGTCGGGGGCTAGTGCCGCCTCCCTGATGAGCCCATGGCAGGGCGAAACCAGTGTGATCCGTACGTGGTAAGGCTTGTCCTGAGGATTACGGGGTCCTCCAGGACGCCGCACGGGCGCTGTGTGCTGCGCCAGACTCTCAGCCCGTGACAGAGTGGTATCAGAGCAGGACGTACTTTACTGTTGTGTGCGCGTGGGGTCCCACGTTGGGACTGGTCGGCCTCGGCACCGCTCCAGAAAGGCCTCCGAGCAGGTGGGTCCAAAAGTGGGGACTCGGGCGGGAAGGTTAGCCGTTGTCGACTCCACTCCTGTTGGCTCGCGGGTGCGAGTGGGTCCAAAGAGTGCAGGACTCGGGTGGCCACTCAGCAAGTAAGCTGATGTGTTTGTGGCAGTACTGTACGTACGATCCTTGGGCGGAGTCGTTCTCCCCTAGCACGAGGGCGTGCTAGATTGGGTGTGGGAGAATGTCACGGATGATATTTCCGTGACCGTGTAAAGACCAAGATAATGAACGGTCCGCTGGTTAGCCTCGCACAATATGGGTAAAGGGGGCGACATTAGCATTGGGGTGTTCTGCCTCAGTCTTCGGACTGTGTGCACAACTGGTCGGGGGCTAGTGCCGCCTCCCTGATGAGCCCATGGCAGGGCGAAACCAGTGTGATCCGTACGTGGTAAGGCTTGTCCTGAGGATTACGGGGTCCTCCAAGACGCCGCACGGGCGCTGTGTGCTGCGCCAGACTCTCAGCCCGTGACAGTGTGCTAACTTTAAAGAATTAAAAGGTAACTCTTATATCCACTTTAACTTAAACGAATTCGTTCAGTCCATATCAGGATAGGGACTTTAAAATTTAATCTTTCACTGTGCCTCCCTATCCAACAGTCTCATGCATGTTTTAAAGGATAAGAATATGCAACCTATTATGTGTGACACTCAGGTTCTGAAGTATGAATTGGCTAGCCAAATGCCAAGCTCAATTTTGTGAGACAAATCACATGTGGAACTAACTTTATATCATGCATGAAATGGATGCTTCCAAAACCTAGACCATTTAGGAAGACAGATCACGCATGGAACAAAATAATACTCATGTGTGAAATGGCAAGTTGCAAAATTGAAATCATTTTATAAGTCATATTAGATGTGGGACCATTATGTGCCCAAGCAAGGAATGCATGATCAAAAAAATTTAAAACAAAGATGACAAATCACGCAAGAGTATAATGTTGAACCAGGCTTGAAATGGCTCAAGACTCAATTTGACCAAATGTGTTCAATAGAGTTGATGACATATCACGCATGGATACCTTCTGAATCACATGTGAAATGGCACTTTATAATATGCAATGGAACATAAGATGATAATTTAAGCATGCGTACCCAAGGGTAGCTTGCATGAAATAAAGCACAGAAGCAATGTCAAGGTATCACACGAACACTAGTGATAAATCACATATGAATCACTCCTTATTCAGGCATGAAATATTAATTGGTGTGCCTAACATGACAAATCATGCATGTAACTATATTAATTTACATGTGAATCATTAAACAGTAAGAAGCTCAACTTCTATGATCCAATACAAGCTAAAATGACATAATTTACAAGCTTGAATATACTAAGATGAGTCCTAGGATGCACAAATGAGATTTATGAGCAAAGATTTATGCATTCATTTCAAAGAAAATAATTTTTCATTAAGCTCTTAAAGTTTTCACATTAAATCTAAGAGAATTAAATAGCTTATCCTATAAATCTTCATCTTCTCTTGATTTTTCATGCTCTTGAGGTTGTCTTCATCCATGATTCTTTATATATTTGCACACTTAATAAACATCTCTTCTATTGGTTGTATAATAATCAAAACATATGCTCTAACACTTCTCTTTGCATTTTTCTATGCATAATCAATTTTGTATTGCTCTGTTTTTATATGCTTCACTTGCTTATTTTCTCTATCTCTTGGCCGTCTTTGCATCTTTCTTTGGACAAGGGCAAAAAAATTAGGGTAGAATGAAAACATGATACCAAAATATAATTTCACTCAAGAGCCTAGTATCAAAGAATGATATCAGAGCATGATTTCATTGAAACATGTACTTTCAATATCAAAGTTAAAAAAACTCATGTGGTTGAGTTTTTTCTTAATATGAAGTTGATAAATTTTTTTATCACCTACATGTACTACCTACATTTACAAAACTATTGCTTTTAATTTATAATTAGTGGTAAGAAATGTAGTATCAAAATTTGATTTCATCCAAGAACCTAGTATCAGCAAAAAGATATCAGAGTTTGATTTCATTTAAACATGTACCTTCAATCATGTGGTTTTTTTATATATATATGAATTACTAAATTTTTATTGATCTTAAAAAACCTTATCATTTTTAAATGGATTGACCTAATGCACAAAAGGATATGCATAGAGAAAAAAAATTATTTTTGCACATTGATCTAACTTATTGGCTTTTATTTTAGTTATCAAATTTTTTAATAATATAAAATACTTAAAATAAGACATTGTGAAAAATCTCATATGAAAAAAAAAACAAATAATTTCATATTACTCTTCAATTTTGATGTTTATGTAATTAAACAACCTATCAGCCTTTTAGCTAATGTGCTAAAAAGGCAAGGTTCTTTTTATTTTAATTTCTATTTGTTAGAAACATAACAAAGTATCATTTGTATCACACCAATTGAGGTAAAAAGAGAGACTTACACTAATTACTAGAGTAGAAATAAAAAATTCTATTCTGATAAAAACTTTAAATGAGAAACATGCCTATGATTTCTTTTAATAAAATGTCAAAGAAAATATAATGGTAAAAAAATGAAGTTTTAAAAAGTAAGTTAATTTCTAATAAAAAAATTTTATCACCTACATGTACTATATATATTTACAAAACAATCACTTTTAATTTATAATTAGTGGTAAAAAAATATGGTATGAAAATCTTATTTCATTCAAGAACCTGATATTAGAAAACGATATTAAAGCTTGATTTCATTGAAACATGTACCTTCAATCATGTGGTTTAGTTTTTATATTTATATATATATATATATATATATGACTTACTGAATTTTTATTGAGCTTAGAAATCCTTATCAATCTTAAATGGATTGACCTACAAAGATATACACAGAGAAAAAAAATTAATTTTGCACATTAATCCAACTTAATTATTGGCTTCTATTTTAGTTATCATATTTTTCATAATGTAAAATACTTAAAATAAGATATTGTGTAAATTTTGAATATAAAAAAAGAATAAATAATCTCATATTACTCTCCAAATTTGGTGTCTATGTAATTAAATAACCTATTAGCCTTTTAGCTAATATGCTAAAAAGGCAAGTTTATTTTTATTTTAATTTCTATTTGTTAGATTTTAAATTATATTCAGATAAAGACTTTAAACGAGAAATATCCCTATGACCTTTTTTAATAGAATATCAAAGAAAAATATAATGGTAAAATGCATGAAGTTTTAAAAAGTAAGATAAAAAATTCTTATCACTCACATGTACTATCTATATTTAGAAAAAATCAATTTTAATTTATAATTAATGGTGAGAAATGTGTTATCAAAATCCAATTTCACTCAAGAGCTTGGTATTAGAAAATGGTATTAGAGATTTATTTTATTAAAACATATACCTTCCATATATTAGAGCTTTATTTTATTAGAAAATGATTTAAAAATTTAGAGTTCAATAACTCCTTTGATTTGAAGTTCCATGAAAATATGTTTAAGAAGTTCAATGATTTGTGAAATGGTGGAGTTCAATGAGATTGGATTATGTAAAGTTCTATAAAATGTGTATAATGTGAATTTTTACATGAATATGCATTGCATGATCTTGAAAGTTGGAAGTTCATCTAGGAAGAGGAGTAGAGAATTAAATTCACGTGGTAGGGTTTCCATCCAAGTGATGGCTTGCCTGAATTGATTTTATTCATTATCCCACTTATTTAATAAGGAACTGTCCCATTAGTTCAACAAGAAACTTAAACCTAGTTAACTATTCACTGATTCAATGAAGAAGCTAGTTAGGGTGTATGACACCCTATAGTGTGAGAAATGAGGGAAACTTTGTTTTATAAATAAGTTGGATGTACCTTGGTCAGGTAATCCCTTGATAAGTGTTTAGGCTAGGGAAGTCATGGATTATAGACTATTTCATTGTGTTATAACCTACGGTTTCGTGTCAGAACAATAAGAAGGATATGAGGGAGGTGTGATTATGCATATAGTGAGCAAGGATACATGATTGTCTGTATTATGACCCTAATGAAAATATTCATAAATTGAGTTATAATTATTCCCGATTATGTGTGATTGTATTATGTGATAAACTTTCTGTGATGTGAAGATTGTTGAAAATTTTTATTTTCCAAGTAGGTACTATTATGCTTGGAAGTGTGAACATAAATTCTCAAATTTTTTACATGGTTTAAAGTATTGATATTATTTACCACTTACATTTAAACTAATTGATATGCATTAGTATGGCTTAGTCGTACATTAGTTATTGAGTAGTTGTACTCACCTCACTATCTTCAATATTACAGGAAATAGCTCGAGAAGCTCGGATAGAGGAAAGCTTCTAGAGGCTTAGGACTATGATCGTAATTTGTATGCCTCTTTATTTTTGAGTCATTATGTGTATTTGACAATTTTAATTGCCAACTAGGGATAGTTCATTTTGATTCTTACTTGCATGATGTGATTTGTGAAGTTGTAAATGTATTTTGGGCCATAAGGAGTGAGTTGATGATATATTTGATATGTGATAAGGCCAAAATACTAATGCAAGTAAGAGTAGTGCATATTATGTGATGATTATGGATTACTTATTGCAAATGTGCTTAAGCTCCTCCTTGTATTTTTTTAGATTGAGGGGTTGAGTAGTAAAAATTTGATTTATGAGTATTTCTAATGATATGGTGCATTGCACAAGTTAGTTTTAATAATTTGCATGTGATCAAATGGGTTTCAGGGGTTTTTAGCTTTTGGTAATGGATTGGACACTTAGCTTTGTGAAAAGTACTGCAAGAGTGCAAGTTTTTGAAAAGAGTGTCTAAATTTTGATTTAGTAGTCATTTGATTATGAAACTAAAGTCATTAGCTAGAACTCAAAAAGAGCTTTCCATAAACACCTAATTCACATCAATTGGACGTTGGACGGAGAATTGAGGCGCATTGAAAGTTGCTCCAAAAGCTATCAAATTGACAATAGAATCTATTGTCAAAATTCGTGCAATTGTACCACGGCACATGGCACCACAAGTCATAGCGCACATCACAAAGGTGAACACATTGTGGCACGTGTTTGACAAGCCACGGCACACACCTTAAAAATTTTTGAAATTTTCTTGTTTTCAAATTCTTAATCAAATGCACATATGTTTCAAATGATCCCATGCTTCTGCATATTTGTGAACTCTAACTTGTCTAATTGTAAGACTTTGAAAATGGTTTAGTTTTGTAAACTTGGGATCCCAACTTTTCTAACTATTGGAAATTTAGTATCATGTTAACTACTTTAATCCCATTTTCTTATTGTTTGAGAATTAATTTTAAATATGGGATTAGAAAGAGGAGGATATTACAAGTTCCTTCTTAGATTCTTCCTTAAAGAGAACCTCATCCATCACAGCATAGGTCTCATTTGTCGTAGCATCATTGGAACTTTTGTAGTTGTTGGGCCTAGTCATAGGTTGATACGGTTGTTTTCTCCAACTTAACAGTAGGGTTTCATATGCTTGGAATTTAGAAATTAAGGAGAGTTTTTGCACATTTCAAGAGTTTAAGGTCCAGAATACTATTAAGGAAATAGTTTAGGATCATCCTTATTTTAAATATGATATTTTAAATTTAAAATTTAAACCCATCAATCCGAGTGGTATTTTATATTTTTTGCCAATAAATTTTTATTCAATTATTATTTTGAAACGTTGGCAAAAAAATTATATATTATGAAAATGCTGAACTTAAAATGCTTTCAATTCTTTTTTAGTTAATCAACATTTTTTAGCAATAGGACCTAAGGATGTACACATTGTTTGAAACCCCAATTAGCTCTACCTTACTCCAGCTATTCAAGTTTATTGGGTTAGGCACAAATAGAGTTGTCAATTAAGATTAGCTAGGCCCTAAAAGGGTGAGGATTAAGAAACTTGATTATACCTCAAAGGTTCCCTTTTACAAGGTTTGACACTGGCTCTTAGGGCTAAAGGGTTGGCCCTTAAGGCCTCAACCCTATTTTTTATTTTTAAATTTAAAAGTATAAAAAATATTTATAATTACTAAAAAAAGTTATTACATATAAGATTAAGTTTAGGAAAAAAATTTAAGTCAATTCACATCAAAAGAAATATATAAAACTTAACTATCCAACTAAAATATCAAATAATAATATCAAAATTAATACTAATACAAAATTATACTTTGCTAACATTATTAGTTAAATCTTGATGAATGAATGAATGAGGGAGGGTGGAATAAGTCTAAGGTGTTCATTGCTTTTAGTTAGATATTTAATCTTTTATATTTTTTAGATTGAAATTTTAAAAAAAAATATTAAAAAAAGGGCTAACCTTTTTATTTTCAAACTTAAAAGAGTTGGCCTTTTTAAACTTGAATTGCTATTTTCTATTCCAAAGTAATAGCCCAACCTTAATTATTTTCAAGCCTAAAAGGGTCAATTCAATGGTTTCAGCTCTAATTAGTAGCTCTAAACACCAAACCCCTACATTGCCTTACCTAAACATATGCAATTTTTTTTTAAAAAAAATTGTGAATGATATTATTTTATGATATTATTTTGAGTAAAATACTCTGACTTTCCCTCTATTTTACTTTAATTACAAATATCTCCCTTTTATTTTTGAAACATATACAAACCTCCCTAATATAAATAATTACAAAACACAAACATTTTTTAAAATTTTATTTCTATCCACCTAACTGTTAGTTGGCCGTTAGGTCAGATAAGTGGTCTAAAATACTTTTCTTTAAATGTAAGTATTGTCTAAAAAATTCAAATTACCCAAAAAAAATCAATGCATATATATTTTTTACTTTTTTATTTATATTTTTAAAATTTTAATGTATTTATTTGGTCATTTAAAAATTAAATACACAAATTTCCTACAATAATACTCAAACACATTTAAAAATTATTAAATAAGAACTGAATATAATAAATTACTCAATATAATTTATTTTTATTTTTATTTAAATTAATTAAATATTGACAAATTTAATTACATATTAAAGATTGAACTAAAGTGTGGATTTTAAAAATAAAGAGGTCGTCCCTGTAATTTTAGTAAAACAGAAAGTTGTCACTTTATTTTACTCTATTATTTTTTGTTGAGAGCTATCATACACTATATTATTGTTATGATCTTTTTGAATATTTATTACTATTACAATTTTTTTAATCTCTTCCAAAATTTAAAATTTATTTTAATTTAATATTATATGAAAATAATTGACAATTGCTGATTTTATATAATTTTAAAAAAAAAGTATTTTTAGTCAATGATTTCAAAACTTGACTAAATCAAATAGTTTGACCTATTGGACCGCTGTCCGGTCATTATTTCAGCTCAGTCTAGTCAAGCTAGTCATTGCATCAAATTTGATCTCTCTTGAGAGGTGGTTGGATTGTGAACTTCCTAAAAGTCACAAACCAAAACGATTTTTAATGAAGCAATTCACTTTTTCGTCATTTCCCTCTCAATTTTAACCCTAAAATCCCACATTTTCCTAATTTTTCGTCAAGGCTTCACTCTTTAGGCGCGCACTTGATCGTGATTCTTCAACAGCAAAGAGAGTTCAAACTTCAAACCTAAGACCACAACTCCTCCTCCCTCACATCTTCTCGCCAAGCTCCAGCCTCCACTCCAAAATCCCAAGGAAGCTCCCGCCTCTGTTCATCTCGTCTTTGTATTATGTAAGTCTCCTATTCCTACTCAAATTAGTTATACTTGTTTAGTGAGGAGATTTTGGGCTGAAACTTGAGCATAGGGGATTGGATTGTCCTTTTTAGTAAATTTCTTTATTTTCTCCAATTGAAAAGTGCATAACGCCAAGGTCTCAAAGTGTAATAAAAATAGATTCTACCCCACACTCCATACCAAGAGCAATCTTTAGAGTTAGGGATATTCACAGGGTGAAACAAGACCAGGACACTCCTGTCTCATACCCAAACATAGACTCAAAAAATAAACTCATTAGATTACTTAAATGTCAGCAATCTAAATTTGTGTTTTTAATTCTTCAAATCAATATCAATAATTATGAAAAAACATCTCGCAACTTCCTTGCCTCGACCTAATATCATAGAGCAATGTACAATAAATAAAGTAAAATTAAATAGAAAATATAAACAAATAAACAATAACATATATACTAAAAGAAATATATATATATATATATATATATATAATTTTGGGATGGGACAAGATATCCTGTAGGGTGTCCTGAGTTTTGCTTCGTCTCAGCTCCTTTTCTATCCTATGGAATGAGTACAACTATGAAACTTCACTATTTAATATAATGTATTGATCAAGTTTTTCTATATTACTACACTACCCCATCTAGAAACATTGTGCCACCACAAGGGAATATAGCTTCAGTACTTTTCTTGGCCTCAATGTGTTTAGGTATTGAAAGAATAAAGATGAGTGATTTTGCAGCCTTGTCCAAAAATTCAGCTTTTCACATAACCATATTCTTACTCAAACCAAAAGCTTTTCTAAACGATAGGAATGGATCCATTATTTTGTCAAAATATGAATTGCAGTGATATTGGTATCCTGTTAATGGAGAATTGATAGATACTCTTGGCTTGTTAATTTATAATTAACTAAAAATATTTAATTTTATTTTCATATTATGTAGCAATTTTATATTATATATACAAATTATATATATACACATACGCATACTTATATATTTGATTTTTCTTTTTAGAAAATATTATTGAAAGAATTTAATATTAATAAAAATTTTAACATATATATAATTGCCAAATAACAACAACGGCAGTTAATTTGTCAATACATATTTCCTCCGTTTACTTTATTGATTATATTTTAAAAAAAATAAAATAATTCACTTTATAAATTATTAAATTAATAGTGATGTTTTATTTTAAATAAAATGTATAAACTATCTTTAAAAAATAAGAAATAAAAAAATAATATTATATAATTTATTTACTTTTTAAAAATTATATTTATAATTTTATTAAATTTTATTTATTATATTTTTATTATATTGATACTAGTAAAATTAATAAAAATAATTTATAAACAATATCGAAGAAAGTACTTGTTAAAAATCATATTAAATTCACCAAGTCTTTCGTTTGTATCCTCTCCTGGTGAAGCCTTTACGTTTGATTGAATTGAATAACTTCATAGAAAAAAGGGAGGCCGAGCCAAAGATGAGGAAGAATGAAACGGAGAAGAACAGAGACGAAGTGGAAGAGCTTCTGCGAGCAGCTCAGGACGAATTGTTATTGAAGCTTTCTCTGGACTCTCACATAGCTTCTTCATCTTCAATCTCAGCTCCATCAAGCACCACTCTGGATGTGGATCTGGAACGCCGATTCCAAGCCCTCAAATCAAGCCAATCCTCGTGGAAATTGTAAGTGAAGATCGGGTATCCAAACTGTTCTTGGCGACGATCTCTTCACTAGATTCGATGCTCTCAAGGTCAAATCAAATCCATCATTGAAGCAGGCTTCCCTGGATCCCTCTACTGGAGAAGAAGATGAAGATGAAGATGAAGATGAAGATGATCAAGTTGAGAAATTGATTCAGTGGGCCAAGGATGCCGCGCGTCTAGAACCTTCTGCTTCGTCCGACGACGACGACAGCGAACAACAAAACCAGGATCGAAGAAAAGCGGGAGTAACTTTATTTACTTTTTGTAATTGCGCCATCTCGACTTCACACGTAGTAGACTTCGGTAATTTTTTTTTTTCCTTTGGTAATTTAATACAATTAATATATTTCTACCTGTGTAATTACTTGCTGCGTGAGACGAAACTGATTAATTCAATATAAATAAAATTCCCCTCTGGATTGCGACTCGACTTCTTTGATTTGGGTCTGAAGATTAATCAAGATCAAAACCAGACACTTTCACTGCAATGGTAGGAGAAGTATGATGGAAATATAACCAAAACCTTGAGTTTCAGTATTCAAATTTTGAAACTAATCTGAAGTATGGAAAAATTGCAGGGTGCCACCCAAGCACCACCATGAAAGCAGATAAGGATGTTGAGGAATTTAGAAATTGAGAGTAATTTCATGTCAAGTGCAGCAAGAGTGTCTTTTTACTCTTGAGAAATGCAAGAACACATGATGCAAATAAGGCAAGCTCATGCCCAAGTAATCACTTGTGGACTTGAAAACAACAGCTTTGCTCTAAGCAGAGTTCTAGCCTTCTTCTCTTCAAGCCCACATCACAAAAACTCAGCTACGCCTGCAAAATTTTTGAACGCATTCACCAACCCACAATTTGCATCTACAATACCATCATCAAACCTTCCTGCTCCACAATAAACTCGCCAGTATCATATGTTTGTTCACTGAGATGCTACACAATGGCTTAATTCCTGATAATTACACCATCCCTTATGCACTAAAGGCTTGTGCAGGCCTAAAAAGTTATCCTCTAGGAAAATCAGTTCATTGGGTGTAGCTTGAAAACTTGGTCTTGTGTTTGATATTTTTGTGGGTAATTCTCTGATGGCAATGTACTGTGTGTGTGGAGATATGGGATCTGCACGACAAGTGTTTGATGAAATGCCAAGCCTAAGCTCTGTGTCTTGGACTGTGATGATATCAGGGTACGCAAAGATGGGTGATGTTGACACGGCTAGATTTTTCTTTGATGAAGCATTTGAGAAGGATAAGGGCATATGGGGAGCTATGATTTCTGGCTATGTACAGAACAATTGTTTCAAGGAAGGTCTTTATGTTTGTCGTTTGATGCAGATGACTGATATAGCACCTGATGAGTCTATATTTGTTAGCATTCTTCCTGCTTGTGCCATCTTGGAGCCTTAGATGTTGGCATTTGGATCCATAGATACTTGAATCAAACAAAGATGCCTATGAGCATTCGCTGAGCACTAGTCTATTAGACATGTATGCTAAGAATGGGCATTTGGACTTAGCCAAAAGACTTTTGAATCCATGTCACAAAGAGATACAATTTGCTATAATGCTATGATTTCTGGGATGGCAATGCATGGAGAAGGAGAAAATGCACTTACAGTGTTTTCAGATATGGAAAAAGCTAAGATCAAGCCAGATGATCTAACATTCCTTGCTGTTTTCTCTGCTTGTAGTTATGCAGGAATGGCACACGAAGGCTTGAAATTTTTGATAAAATGATTAATGCATACAACATTGATCCTAAAGCTGAGCATTATGGTTGTAGTAGACCTACTTAGCAGAGCAGGGCTGTTTGAAGAAGCTAAAGTTATGATAAGAAGAATGAGCCATTCTTCAAATAATGACCCTGAACAAGAAGCATTGGCTTGGAGAGCATTCCTGAGTGCTTGCTGCAACCATGGACAAGCCCAAATGGCTGAAGCTGCAGCTGAAAGACTCTTTCTGATAGAGAATCACAGACCAGTAGCTTCTAACTCAATGATCTCTGAATCATCTTCCGAATTTAAGGATCCGAGTTCGAATCCATATCAGAGTGAGATTAACTAATGAACCCTGAACAAGAAGCATTGGCTTGGAAGCATTCCTGAGTGCTTGCTGCAACCATGGACAAGCCAAATGGCTGAAGCTGCAGCTGAAAGACTCTTTCTGATAGAGAATCACAGACCAGTAGCTTCTAACTCAATGATCTCTGAATCATCTTCCGAATTTAAGGATCCGAGTTCGAATCCATATCAGAGTGAGATTAACCAAAAATGTTTGAGATTAATAGCAGTGGGGTGTATGTTATGCTTTCTAATTTATATTCAGCAGCTGGGAAGGAAGACTAATGACGCCAGAAGGGTGAGGATGATGATGAAGAAGAAAGGAGCACATAAAGCACCTGGTTGCAGCTCAGTTGAGATTGATGGGATTGTTAGTGAGTTTATTGCTGGTGAGAAAACACGACCACAAATGGAAGAAAGAAATACAGAGAGTTTTGAAGAAAAATGCATTTACAGTTCGATTAGTTGTTGAGAACGTTTTATAGTGGAAATTTGAAAATCAACATACCAAAATTTCTCGTGCCTTACAACTGTTATGTTGAATTTACAACCTTCACGTGTATTTGATCCCGTCATAATTTTTACTCCCTCTATTTACTATTGTAAGTTTATATTTTGTAAAGTTTTATGTTTTAATTTGCAAGGCATTTGCATAATGTTAAGAGTAGTTAATGTGTTTATCTTGAAAATATCCTTGATAAATAAAATTTACAATTACTTGACTTCTATTAATTTGGTTCATTCCCCATTAAAAGAGCCAATTGTATTTAATGAAAGAGATATATATATATCTATATATAGTATGTATGTATGTATGTATATGTACCTAAGATTTAAATGTTTTAAACCATCTTAACTAGTTGCATTAGTCCATGTGAATTATTATTATTATTATTTTTTCTCCTGTCCGAGTCTATGTGCAATTAGTTGATCCCTTATAAGAAGGGAATATGTTAATTTAGGAATGTTTGATTTGCATTGGAGACAGCATATACATATGTTCTCAAGACAAGCTTTTGCATGAAACAATTACCTTATTTATCACAGCCAAAATAATTAGTTATAATGAGGTTAGAAGCTATGAATATGTTAATATAAATTTATGACACAAAAAACTTTATTTATTTGATAATGATATTAAGAATTTCCTAATGACTTATTAATTGACTAGGGCTCATTTATTATAAAGATATAAAAAGAAACTGTTGATAAAAAAGTGTTTGTTTCGAATAAAAAAAGCATTCCCCAAATTCTCTTTAGAAAGTAACAGGAGTATCCTATTCCTATATGCCACATTTAGCCTGCAAAATTACTTGTACATTGCAACTTTTGCTTTCAATTTACAACCCGTTGCATGTGTGTGTATACTTGTCATTACATATTTACACCTTACTTGGAATGAATTCTTCTGAACAAAATCGCATCTAAAGATTTGTGAAAAAAAAAAATTATTCGCAAACATAGGCTAATAATAAATCACCATTAACATAATAATAATAAGTATATGTTTTTATTTTAACAAAAATTCATTTTTTATTGATATTTATTTGGGAATAACTTTTGGGAAAAACTTATATACTTATACTTATACTTATATATTTAAGGTGTTTATATCCAATTAAATTAAGATATATTACATGTCATAATTGATTTGATATAAATATATTAAATATATAAGGCTAAGTATATAAGTCTAATTCATAATTTTTTTCATGTCTTTAGATGTGATTTTCCCGTCCTTCTTTGGCGGGCATAATAAATTGGCAAAATTTTGCGTGGACAAGAATTCATTTCTTATCAACCCAACCCAATGCCATCTTTAGCCAACCATGCTGTCTGTAGCATCTTTTCCAATAATGGTACAAGCCGACTTTTTGCATACACTCAATATTTATGCAATCACAAGCAAAATTACCACTCATATATATGCGCATACATATATGTACACATACACATAAATACACATTCGCATATATGCATGTTGTATTGTGCACAATTGCTTGTGAAACATATAGCACATATCCATACTTGTCTTATTTTTTTCATTATGAGTTCAATATCCTTCAATTAATCCACTAACATCATAATATGGCATTTCAGGTTTTAAAATTTTCTCCAAAGTTTGTATTAATATATTATATTACAATCTCTGAACATTTGATGAAATTAACCATGATAATCAATAATTCTAACAAACAAAAAAAGACACTTACAAATAAATTATTTATTCTTGATTGATTACGTTCATTTAATTTAAACATTAAAAATCAATAAACATAAAAAAGTAGCTTTTGAAAAAAAAAAAAACATATATAACTATAAAAGATCCGCCAACAAGTTTCTCCATTTACAACTTCATACTTAAAACAATCATAACTTCTTCCACTAAAATTAACGACGCCTATTAATACAAATTAGCTTTTAAAAAAAAATCATAACATATTAGCCCTTTTCAAATAAAAATCCATTAATCTAATAACTAAGTTATTGAATTTTCCGATTAATAAAACTTTCCTTTCAAACCCTTTAGTACTGTCTCTCTCACAAGCACAAGGGGCCCGGTGATTGTTTTTCACTCCTTCTATGAGATTTGTCTAAAAAATATTGAACAATTCCACAAGTCTCGGTAAAACCAAGGTCCAATCCATCTCATGTATATCAAACTTAGTGATATGAAATGTTCATCCATATGTAAAAAGAAAAACAAAATAATTATGACACAGATTAGACCAAAATTGAATAACCTATTCTATCATTTCACTGAGATTATCAGATGATCAATTGTTTCAGTAATTACACAATCAACCTTCCTGGGGAATAAAATGAAAAGAGAATATATATGTATTTGTGTTCATCAAACAAGGAAGTCAGCATCAGAAACTTCAAGGACTTTGTGCTCACCAATGGGGTTCACACCAGGTCGGAATGCATTTCCTTCAATGTACCTGTGAAGAAGAACATTACTCAGTTCAAAGAATAACAGATTATGGATCATCGTGTGAGAGAATCTTAGGGAACACTTGCACAACACTTCAAAAGATTAGAAAACCCGTTTTCAAAAATGCTTGTGAGCTGTGAATGTCTATCCAAACCAAGTTTTGGATCCGGTGAAAAGCCTAAATCCACTCATTCAATGAGTAACGTAAGTATAGCCATTGAATTTCATTGATACTTGTAAATTATCGAATACATTGATAAGAACACTCCTCACGTATGATATCCCCTTCAAAAATTTAAGATTTGATGTTTCTTGAGTATCATATAACAATCTCTAAAAATCATTTAATTAAATCGATCGGTTGCTATCATGCCATATGTCACACTTATTGAGTGAGTATATTTGTGCCACTCATTAGATCCAAATCCATCCATAACTGATTGATTGGTTTAATCTATCACTTTTTTTTAGAGATAGAGACTCACATTTTCTTTCAAGAATGGGTGCTTGTTGTAGAAGGCATCAGGAATTCTCCCAGAAAACTGGTTGTGGTCCAAGTACCTGAAGAAAATCAAGAATTAAGGGGGGAATGTTAACATTCACAAATTTTTCTTAACTGTTATATATGAATTTTTCTTAGTTAATTTAGGAAAAGGTGAAGATAATAAAAATATATCTACTGTTCACAACATCAAGAAGAAATATGAACAGAGGTAACAGCCCAACGGAGCTCATAGAAGTGCAAGGCCGTAGTTTATTAGTTCCTTTAAAATCTCAGAAATAACTGATATTACTTGGCACATCCATGCCCAAAAATGTTTATAAACCAAAGAACTACTTCCGCGTAATACAAGAAGATAAACGTTTAGACAGGTAAAGCAAACAATAAATAATTGGGTAGTCATCAGACTCTTGATTAACTGCTATCCTACTGAAAAACAGTCCAGGATAGTTATAAAAGGAATTATGAAGTCAGAAAACAAACTTACAAGTAAGTTAATTTTGGGATATGAGCAAGGCTTGATGGTATAACTCCTGACATTTTGTTGTGGACAGGAACCTGCTCAACAGCCAATCAAAACATTTTAGGGAAATTTCCAAGGAATGCATCAAAACAAATAATGGCAAGCATTAACTTATAGGAGCAAGAAAGCAAAACCTTCAAAATGCAAGGGAAAGGAGGTGAGAAAAGGGAGGAAAAAGAGTGAACTATGAGAGAAAAGAAGCAAGACAATACTCACAGGATTTCAAGGTTGGTCAAGTTAGCAAGTTGTGCGGGTACTCCTCCAGTTGAAAAATTATTGTTTAGGTATCTATGTACAAAGCAAAAGTTGAAGAAATTTAAACAGGGCATCTTACTAAAGACAAGGAAACATTTGAATGAAAGTAATTCATGAGCTAGAAGTAACTTACAGATTCCGGAGTGCTGGAAAGCAACCTTCAATTCGGATGAGTTCCCTTATGGTACCCACCAAATGATTGTTCCCAACATCCCTGTCAGCACAATATCAATACCAAGAGGAACATTAAGTTCGAGATTTTTTTTTTTTTTAATAATTACAATGCAGCAAGAGATCTGTTTCAACTTTGAATATTACATGTGCCGAAGATTTTGCAGAGTGCCCAATTCAGGGGGAATTCTTCCAGTAAGACGATTTTCATGAAGATAAAGGTAGCGAAGCTCCGGAAGATTAGCTAGTTCCCGGGGGATTTCTCCCTTGAAATTATTAAAGCTCAGGTATCTGCAAAAAGGCACATTCTTATTTGTTTAAGGAAAAACAACAACAACAAAACAAAGTAATCAATAAGATCAAGTTACTCACAGATGTGTCAGACTCTTAAGCTCACCAATTTTCTGGAGGAATTGCATCCTGTAGCTTGTTCCACCTCAAATTTCTGGAAGGAAATAAGGTGGTCAGTCAAGAGTCAAAGCTCTTACAAAATTGAACCCAAAATGATTCAAATATTAATTATTGCTTGCTCAAAGCAGCAGTTAAAAAATATACTCTCTATAAAACAACAATGAAAAAAAGCTCTTACACATAAGCCATTGCGATTCCACTTTATTAGCAGAAATGAGAATTTATATAAAATGAAGTGAGACATTCTTGTGAATAATGTAACAGTTGAAATATCAGAACAACATGAAGAGACAATCAAAATAAAGGAAGGATCAGCTTATAATACAATATTTTAAGCCGCTTCAGTCGTCCAATTTGAGGAGGAATAGGTCCTGTCAACTTGTTATTGTGAAGATCCCTGCCATTATATGTGCAATCCATAAGATCGCAGAGGGCATTGGCAAAAATAGAGGCATTTATGCTACTTATTTTGCAAATAAAATGAACAATAGGAGACAACGGATCATTTCAGCAACTGAATCCTATTTTTCGGTTTTTGTCACTTACAACCAATACAGAAATAAATCACAGTTTAATATCCAAAGTAAACATAGTTAACATGAATCTTCCATGGGTGCATCCATTATCAGTCCATCTCTACATTAAATCATTCACCGTTACACATGCATGATTGATATCTACCTGAAACGTTACTCAAACTTCATGCATAAGGTTAATCACAGATATTTTAATACGCCATTACAACACAAATCTTATTTTCCATCATTTAACATTTACCGTTCATGGACCCATTAAAAAGTCTGGTATGGGGAACTACCAGAACAACTATAGCTTTCCACTTCAATTGGCATATCCGCTAATGAACTCAATAATAAGTGAGATCATATCACCTATTTCGGAAAGATTTTGAGAGTTGAGATCCAAAAAAGTGAAAGTTACTTACAGCCGTGTAAGATCCAACAAGCTGGTAACAGCAGTAGGAAAAGGACCAACAATGGACACAGCATAGACCTCGCTGCAAATAAAGAACGTAATTCCTATTATCGGAAGCCATTTTCTTGATTCATTCACAAACTACAAATTCAATCGAACCCTCTCAAGAAACTTGAAATTCATCCCAAAGAAAATGCTTACAGTTCCGTAACTACTCGGTAATCACCGACAGTGGAGCAGGTGACACCAGACCAAGGAGGCAGATCGCCATCTCCACAGGGATCATCTCCAACCCAAGCATATACAACTCTCCAACCGAGAGACGCCTTGATCTCATTCAAAGCTTTAACTGAAAATTGCAAAAACCACAAGCCCCTCAAATACCAATCCTTTACGCATTAAACAAAAGCCCCATGAGCCGAATCAGAGAAAGCAACAGGGAACAAAGATCCATAGTGTTTACCATCACGCTTAAGGGTTTTACAGTGTGCAAGGCAGAGCATCGATAGAGTAAAAATGAGGATCAGAGAAAGCAGAGATATGGGTATCCTTGTCATTTTGAGGGCGACCCAGAGATCGCTGTCTCTCAATCACTCTCAAATACTTGCAAATCGGCGGTCCTCGTAGATCTGAAGAGTTATCCCTAAGATATATCTCTTCTGCGTAACTCTCAGGTCTTAGAAGAAGAGAGACCTATTTGTCTGTGAGATTGGGATTTGGTAATTTGGCATTTTGAGTGAGGAAAAACACTGGAAATTATTGCTGATTGATTAATACAGTGGAGCTCCAGCGAACGCGGCATCAATGTTGAAAATCTCCTCCTCACCTCACTCCGTCGGCACTGAAATTTTATATACATTTTTTTAATTTTTTTAAAAAAATTCTAATTTTTTTTTTCCTTTTAGTGACAAAACTAAATGATTTTCTCCATAAAAAATAAAAATCTAAAATACATTCCCCTCATGTTTTCTTGATGTAACTTGAAAAATAAACTCACATTGTAAAAATTTATCTCTATGAATAAATAATTTTTAAAAATACATGATTAAATAATTAAATTATAAATTATGATTATAATTTAATTAAAATATTTTTAAATATAAATTATTAAAAATTAAAATTTAACCTATCTACATTAATAGATATATTCAATATAGAAATTTTAAATAGGCACTTATTTTTTTAATAGTTTATTTCTTTTTTTTAATATAGCTTTTTCTTTTTTTTTTTAGTTTTTTTTCATTGAACTTGATCCTATTATTTAATTATCAAATTCTACGTAGTCTATATATCTATCTTACTTAACAAGTTTATAAGCAGATTGACATGATCTTATAAGTTAAAATGTAACAAATGATAAACTCAAAAGTCAATTCACGAATTTGATCAAATTTTATCTAATTCTAATTTATAAATGAGTTAACACGATTTGTTGTAAATTAAAAATGTAGAAATGATAAACTCATACAGCTAACTCAAGAATTGACAATCACCAGCATATTATTAACTTTTTTTTTTAGATTTCATGTAATACAACATAGACATCCACCTAATAAGCCACCTTTATGTTTTATTCTTTTATAAAATCATCAATATCAATATATAATATTTCATAGTTCATAAATATTGTAGTCCATTTAAAAAACCCAATCATGAGACAACATATATACTACTTGATATCTAAGTGGAATATAAATCAATAATAAGTATCTTCAGTAGGAAAGCAAAGTACTAATAAATATAGCATAGAAATAATTATATAATACTCAGGTCCAAATTTTATTTTAGATGTATTTAGCATTTCTTTCTAACAGGCCCCTTTTTTTTCTCGCCTTTATTCGTTTGGTTTAAACACACCGCTATTAATTTGGATGAAATCGTCAAGATCGTGCTCCAGTTTACGTAGTTCTAATATTTTAGACAAATTTTTAGACTGTCGTGGTGCACCACATCACCCAAGGTCTATATAATAAAATTTATCAATTCAATTAAATAAAGTTTTATTTATAATTATTTTTAATGATTTTCTTTTTATAACATAATATTCATTAATTTAATTTCTTACATTTTCTCTTTTCATTATCACTAATGTCAGTATTAATTTACATTTAATATCATTTAAATATTATATTTTTATTGAATGGATCATAAATGACGTGGTATACTAAGTCCATCTAAGTATTTCTCAATATTTTATTTCCAAGCTTAACTAGTTTGTATATTGTAGTTTGTTTTAAGTTAAAAAAAAAAATAACATGGCTTTTTAGAAAAGAACAAAAAACATACTAAGTAAATTAGAAGTTAAGGAAAAGAAATTCTTGCCAATAAAAAAATTAATATGACTGTATTTCAGATAATATACTAAAGGAATCTCACGAAGCATAAGAAAAAGGAAATTTCTCTCATGCAAACCATTTTAAGGTAGACCGGATATTAGCAAATTCCTCAAGATCATGGGTGGAAGAAAGGATTAGAAGATCTCTCATGGTGGCAAGGAATTTATATGATCATAAGTGAAGTTGAATTTATAAATATGAGAGATTCTCCCTCCTAATAAGTTAGTCTTTTAATATGAGTTCTTTTTTTAGAATTATGCACATAACATTGATGCTTTCAATGAGTGTCTAATATCATAGAAATGGTTATCTATAAAGGGTTCTGACTGGTAAGAGACCGATTATAGTGCCATGGGATGGAATTGTCAAGGACACCAGCTTTTGAATGGGATGATAATGTCATGAATCTCATATTAAGAAGCCTCACAAGTAGAGTAAAGTTTATAAGTATGAATGACTTTCTTCCTAACAAGCTAGTCTTTTAATATATGCTATTCGTTTATGCTTGTGCTCACAACACTATCTCATTTTGAGATAAGTCAGAAAAACTTAGCTAGAGTCGTGATGGAAACTAAAATATCAAGAAAGGCCTTCAACTGTGTCCTGGTTTTCAGCCTTCAACTGAATCATTTCAATTGAAAGCCTTTTGGAATATCATTTGGAAACTGAAATTGCCAATGAAATATTTGTTTGTTTGTCTAGAAATTTCAGGGAATATCTCAATATCTTACACAAGTTTGCCGCAGAGCAACATTAACCACTCCAAATTGTTGGATTGTAAGCCTCATGGCATGAATGATAAATCCAAAGGATATAAAATTGCTTGATTTATCAATTCACTCTTTGGACCATTTGAATGAGAAAATCCAAATATCTTAGAATTTATTAATTAGTCTCAGTGCTTAGTCATCTGTAACAACGAGAAGCCGCATGAAATTAGATGGAAGAAAATCTAAAACAATACCAATCCTTCCAAATTCTTACGTACAATGTTACATTGGATCATCAATTTCTCTCTATGTTCTCTTGACTCATCACCTCATCATCAAATTGTCTACCATAAAGGAAGGTCCATCAAGCTATTATCTCCTGTTAATGTTAGGCCTTATTTGATATAATGGAATGATTTTTGATAAAATGAAAATAGGAATGAAGTTTAAAAATATGTTTGGTATGTTAATGGAATGATGGAATTATTTTTACTTGATATGTAATTAATAATAAAAAATACCATAATGTCCATGCTCTTATCAATTAAAAAAAAACACACACACTAGCAATACCACATCTCGTCATCTTGCAAAATCTGCACCAACCTAAGGACCACCATAGTAGAACCAACATCATCCTTGAACCCATTGCTGACAAGAACAGAACCCAACATCACTGTCATGTCCGTCAGGACGAGGGTGCTTCATCTTTCTTTGAACACTACCACAACCACATCTAAAGCTCTGTCAAACCAACAATGGTAAGGGAATGAAAATCCCAAATCAAAAACTAGTCTCCTTGTTGCTTGTCATTGTTGGGTTTTGTCTCACCTCACCACTACTAGTAGATTAGAAGACACCCTGTTATTACTTGTCATTGTTGGGTTCATTCAAATCACAAGTTTGTTGTTGCTGGGTTTGATGGAAGGAGAAGACACCTAACCATCTCTAGTAGATCTAGTGTGTATTTAATTTTCAATTTGTTAAAAGTTCATTTGTTAAAAATTCATTTGATAAAAGTTAGTTGTTGTGATAAAATTTTATATTTAGATATATCTTTTTAAAAGTCGGTTTAATATACTAAAAGTTGTTTGGATTGTGATAGTAAAATGTATTTTTGAATGTACAATTACTAAAAAGAACATTAATTTATGATATTTTTAATTTTTATTATATAAATGTAATATATTTGAAATATTTAAAAATGTAATAAAGATTTTCAATAATATAAAGTTTGATCTATAATGCTAAAAACTTGATCTCTCGTTATTTGTATTTTTTTAATTTGTAACTTTAAAAAATGTGATAAAGATTTATAATTTTTATTATACATTAATGCTAAAAATTAACATGATTAATTATTCAATTTATAATGCTAAAAACTTGATACCTAATTATTATTATTGAAATGATAATTATATTTTTAATAAATTAACTATTTTTTAAATAAAAGAATAAGAGATTAAACTTGAAATAGTATGGTAAAATAACATCACATTTTTCAAATTCATTTTTTAAAGGCTCTATTATTTTAAGTTAGTCAAAAGCACATTTAACTATATTTAAAAAGAATATTTTAAATGGACTTCTTAAAAAAATTAAAAATTAAATAATATCTAACTTTTGAAAAGTAAAAAAATAATTTTTAAATATTAAAAACTACAAAGCCAAATGAACCGCTAGTTGATTAACAAAAGAGATGTCACCGATATTGGGAGAAGGGGAGATAATGAATAGAGACTTATGAAAGTGATGGGGTCAATGGCATGGAAGAGAGGGAGATTAAGATGAGAGTGAGAGGGAGAGGACATGCAAAAATCAATTGAAGGGTGATTTTGTCTAAAAAAATATCAAGCAAAGAAGATTTGGTTAAGTGTGTGTGTGTGTGTGTGTGTGTGAGCCATTTCCTTGGAATGAGGACCATTCTTGTGGCCTGGGAGAATTGAAGCTCTCATTGGAAATGGGACTGACAAGTGCCAAGCATACATGTTTGGGGATATGGGTCATGTGTGCACTAAAAACGTGCTGTGGATGGGATGTGAAAAATCTTGATCATAAATTTTTATCTAATGACTGATAAAAGATAGATTTATAAAAAAGTTCCTTCTTTGCAAACACATAATCATGTTATATCCAAAATAAAAATTTATAAAAAAAATAATATTTTTAATAAATTTATTAATAACTAATTTGGACAGTATAAATTTTATTTAAATAGTTTAATTTAATATTTATTTTTTATTTTTATAAATTAACTATTCAAATGTGTTCTGGATAGTTTAGATTTAATTTTAATTCATATTTAAAATTTTTAACTTGTATTTTTTAAAAAAAATATTTTTTGAAAAGTGCTAGAAATATTATCTTTATTTTTAATAATCATATTTATCAAAATAAAAAAATTATAAGGATTATGAAAAAAAATTAATATTAGCTATAAACTGTTCAAATTTTAAAATATATTGATAGTGAATTTATAAAAATAATATTAAACTAAACCATTCAGAGAAAATCTGTATTATTTAAATTAATTATTAACAGATTTATTAAAAATATTATATTTTTTTATAAATTTTTATTTTAGATTAAACTTGATTGTGTGTTTACAAATGAAAAATATTTTTATATATTTATTTATTACTAGTCGTTAGGTAAGAATTTATGGTCGGAGTTTTTCACTTCTCATCTGCTGCATGGTTTCTCGCCACACATGATCCATATCCTGCAAGTTGGACCGAACCCATTCTCATTCTGCACCCTATCTCATATTTTATGGCTTTAAAATTTGTAATAATGTTTTCTGTCTTGGTTTTAGTCACGGGGGCATGGCAACTTTTTTTTTAATCTTAATCTATGATTTGATCTTTCATTTAAAAATTAAATAAATAGGGATAAGGGACTAATATAAAGTGTAAACTAACAAAAAAAAAAAAGTCAAATGTAAGTGAAACGTTTTTCAAGATTGAATAGTGTAAAAATGGATATTCCAAAATATAAATATCATTTGAAACCAATTCACATATTTGGCCCACAAAGATATCAAGTAACTTGCTGTATTGATTGGGAGGAAATATCAAAGTTTATGAATAAAAAAATAATAAATCGTGTAAGACAACTATGGATTATCATTTAAATACGGTAGTACTTAAATTTAACTTGAGATTTCCTGATTACTCAAAAGTTATCTCGCGTATGTACTTATGTATGCATGGTATACAAAAATAAATAGTGTTATATTATTTTTTTTTAGCATAAGAAAGACATTACTTCAAAGTAAATCAATATTTTTAATTTCTATTGTTTACCATTCTCCAATCTTATCATCTCATTTCTGTTCCTTGATCCAATTCTTTTAAAATCAACTCTGCATTAACTCTTCTGTTTTTTTTTTAATCTCTTTACGACCTTGCTATTATTTGATAGTAAAGTCAAACTTCGATTTGAGTTGGTGAGAAAACAATATTTCCAAAGATTCCTGCTCAGATTTGGAAAATCAACTCTAAATTTTTATGTTCATGTTCTACACAAAGCGAGGATAGATCTTTACCTTTCACACAATTCCTATGCTTTTGAGTTTTGAGGAAGAGAGTGGGATAATCTCAAAGCCAATGGTTTAAACTAGTCAGAGGCAAAGCCAAGAGGGAATGTAGATGGCTCTTACAAGAATGAAATTGGGAAGCATTGTACGTGATAGTAATGCTAATTAGCTAAGGGAACTTTAAAGTGAATATTGGCAATTTTTCACCCCCCCCCCCCATTACAGAGGTAGCTGCTATATCTTACACGATCTTTACGTGTGTTGGAACAAAGGCTTTCGAAAAGTTAAAGCATTTACCAATATGCCAAAGCAATTATTCTTTAGATTTTATGCATATGAGAGTCAATTTTTGTGTACACTATTTGGCTAGTAATGCTCTTGATAAGGTTGGTGATTTCCAAACTTTTGATCAACCGTCACTTTTCTACAAAAAAGTGCTGGATAATGAAAAGCTATTGAGATTATTTCAGCTTTCGTTACAATCTCCATTTGAGTAATGGTTGATCTTTCATTCCAAAATTGTTGTGTGTTTAAAGCTTATAAAGATGTTTTCTTTTGTTTTTTTTTTCTTTTACTATTTTTCGGTCACAAAGGTTAAACTAATTTTTACTTTAAAGCCTTTTTAGATTGATGTACCTTAATTTTTTTTTTAATATATTCGACCCATTTTATAGAAAAAAAAAGGGAAGAAAGTAGAAAATCTACAGCAAAAGAACAAACCTACTTAAAACAAAAAAAGGGTTAACACAAATAGCATAAGCATATATGAATGAAGAAAATGATTCGCAGAATTGGAAGAATATGCCTTGAGCCTCTTGTACGAAAGCTCCTATCCTATCTTATAATCTATTATCTCTATTTGCAAAACCCACGGTTTCATTCCCAAATAAATACATATCCATGTCTTCTCTTCTCAGCTCTGTATAATCGCGACCAGGTCATATAGTATCTGTTCTCTTCCTTCCCTTCAATTAATGTGATCACTTAGCAATACTGTGAAAGCATGGTGCCTCTCATACTACTTGTGTTCTTCACCTTCTTGGACCCTTCTTTGCAATCCCAGGTCTCTATCTCTCTCAACTCTACCACCCTTTTCAAATCCGGCGACTCCGTCCTTATCAAATGGTCCGGCGTCGACTCTCCCTCCGATATTGACTGGCTTGGCATATACTCGCCTCCTGACTCTCCCAACGATCAATTCATCGGCTACATCTTCCTCTCTAAATCACCCACATGGAAATCCGGGTCGGGTTCCATTTCCCTCCCTCTCGTCAACCTCCGATCCAGCTACTCCTTCCGGATCTTCCGTTGGACCCGCTCTGAGGTCGACCCGTCTCGCCTTGATGAAGACCACAACCCCTTGCCCGGCACGGCGCACCTCCTGGCCTCCTCCGAGGTGGTCAAGTTCCTCTCGGGTCGTGGGCCAGTGCAGATTCATTTGGCCTTCACGGACAATGACGACGAGATGCGGGTCGTGTACATCACGGAGGATGCGAGGGAGACGTATGTGAGGTACGGGGAGAGAGAGAGGAAGTTGGATAGTGTAGCGCTGGCGCGTGTGAGGAGATATGAGAGGGAGCACATGTGCGACGCGCCGGCGAACGGAAGCATTGGTTGGCGTGATCCAGGGTACATTCATGACGGAGTTATGACGAATTTGAAGAAAGGGGTGAGATATTATTACAAGGTAAACTATCCACTATGAGGCATTTGTTGAATTGAATCTATCGATTTCTAAGGTTTTTGACCTTGTATTCCCTGTATTCACCTCTTGGTTGTTCTGTTTCTGTTTAAGTTTGTGGTTGTTGAGCATGATACTGTAAATGTTTGCTATTTTGAGTTGTACTTTATCTTGACTGCCTATTACAATTTGCCTGACTTCATACGCCTCAACAAGCCTCATTCCCTTTTTTTTTTTTTTGATAGTTTCCTTAACTTTTTGACTTTTCCTTTTCAGGGAATTCCTCAAATGTTCTACTGTATGCTAAATTGGTCATGTCTTATTGATTAGTAGAGTTTCAGTTCCAACTTTGATAGAGTGATTGATTGACACATGATTGTGGTGCTTCGGTAGTGGCTTCAGATCCTTTTTGTTTTAACCAAAAAAATATGCATTGAGCTTTAATTCCTCTTTCTATTCTTTTTGATCCGTTAACTTTTTTCTTGGTTGTCAGTGCAATTGATACTTCTAGTTGGTTACTTTGTGAAAACTTGGTTGTGGCTTTCTTCCATGGAACTGCAAAACTGCTGCATTTGAGCTTTATTTATTGTTACACTTATGAATTTTTTTCCTTTGGACTCGTTTATAAAATAATTTTACTTAAACATCTGGAATACATGTATGTTTTTTGGTCTCTTCTGTTAGTTTCTCTTTTTTCAGGTATTTCCAAAAAGAACCCCGAGTTATCCATTTCTGGTTCTCCAGTATATTTACTTCTTTGATGCACGAACGAGAATAGCTTGCCTTGTGTTTCTTTCACTTTTTAAAACGAAACATATGAATTCTTGCTCAGAATTAGTTCAATCATATAAAGCAGTAGGGCATTAACTCAATGTATCTGCCTTTATCATCTACTCTTTAGCTTATCATCTTTTTTTTTTTCCCAGGTTGGAAATGATTATGGAGGTTGGAGTGAAACACACAGCTTTGTGTCAAGGAATGGTGATTCAGATGAAACAATAGCTTTTCTCTTTGGTGACATGGGAACTGCCACTCCTTACAATACATTTCTGCGAACACAAGAGGAAAGCATATTGACAATGAAATGGATCCTCCGTGATATTGAAGCTCTTGGTGACAAGCCAGCATTCATCTCCCACATTGGAGACATCAGCTATGCCAGAGGATACTCGTGGTTGTGGGACCATTTTTTCACTCAAATTGAAGCTGTTGCAGCCAAAGTCGCATACCATGTTTGCATTGGTAATCATGAATATAACTGGCCCTTACAGCCATGGAAACCTGATTGGGCTAGTTATGGAAGAGATGGGGGTGGTGAGTGTGGTGTACCCTACAGTTTAAGGTTCAATATGCCTGGAAACTCTGAGGAACTCACTGGAACTGAAGCCCCAGCAACTCGGAACCTTTATTACTCATTTGATGTGGGAGCAGTACATTTTGTGTACTTCTCAACCGAGACCAATTTCCTTCCTGGAAGCAGTCAGTATAACTTTTTGAAGCATGATTTGGAATCAGTTGATAGGGATAAGACTCCTTTTGTGATAGTCCAAGGGCACCGACCCATGTACACAACAAGTAACGAATTAAGAGATGCTGGATTGAGAGCAAGGATGCTGGAGCACTTGGAACCTTTGTTGGTGAAAAACAACGTGACCCTAGCCTTATGGGGTCATGTTCACAGATATGAGAGATTTTGTCCTCTAAACAACTTCACTTGTAGTAACTGTGTGGGTCAAAAAGGGGAGGACTCAGAAGCCTATACAGTTCATATAGTAATTGGCATGGCAGGGCAAGATTGGCAACCCATTTGGGAACCCAGACCTGACCACCCAAAGGACCCAATCTATCCCCAACCAGAACGGTCTTTGTACCGTGGGGGCGAGTTTGGGTACACCAGATTGGTTGCTACGAAAAAGAAGCTTGTGCTTTCTTATGTTGGGAATCATGATGGTGAGGTGCATGATATGGTGGAAATTCTAGCATCTGGTGAAGTTGTCAGTGGTGATGCCAAAGATAGAGCTGGGTGGACATTTTCATGGTATGTTAAGGGAGGAAGTGTATTGATACTTGGTACCCTTATAGGCTACTTTCTTGGTCGCATGTCACATGGCAGGAAGAAATCTGAGGGTAGAGAATGGGCTCTTGTGAAGACTGAGGAACCATAAAACCATATAATGTTACATTCTGATGAAATGAGAAATTCTAAAGTAGACCCACCCTACAAAAATTAATGGGGCATATAAGTTGGTTTGGTGTTGTAAGATGGTGCTCTCATGGTGCTTGTTTAAGGGAAAAATTCCTCTGTATATTAAGCAAATTTTCTGACAGAACATAAGCCATTTGTGGCATTCCTTTGAGGGATTTATTTATATTGCTCCCTTTGTAACTTGCATACTCTGTTTCATACTGTTGTCAGACGCGAGTTTCGGAGGCTTCATATGAGATGATACTGATGTGACCAAAATGCACCAAATAAACGACGTCGGTGTAAAAATGTTTTTTATTAAGAGCAGGTTCCTAATTCGCTATTACTTTACTTGAAATAGCCTTTAGCCTTCTGTTTTTCATTCAGTACCTTAAGTTCACTGGTTTCTTGATGAATATACTTAAATATCCTTTTTTTTTATTTAACTTCCTTTTTTAATCAATGAATACCAAAGGTAGAAGAATGAAAACCATTGTGCAGGCTAATTTTTTTTTTAAACAAAAAAGCTCAACAAATGAGCTTTTTCACTTTGCTTAAAAGGTAGCAAGATTAATGAGTCCAGTGAGATAATGAAATGTAAGAAACAAATCATGTTATTTGTGAATTTGGAACAGAGCAATTTGCTATAAGATATTTTGTACATAAGTAGATAGATGCACATCTTAATTGAGAGGACGGCTCGCATGACTCCAAAAAAGAGAGGGTGAAAATACGTTCAGTTGTACCCAAAAAAAATCTGGAGGGGGGCAGCAAATTTAATATCAAAGACAAATTACAATCAATAGCAAGGAAAAAAAAAAAATCAAAAAACACCATTACAAGAGAAAATGGAAAAGGAGATTTCAATAGCTTCTTCAAAATATGCTAACTTGCTAGCAGTTTGCGAGCACGCTGGTTAGCACCTTTGACTCGAGAATTCAGTTCATCCACATCATCACTAAGATGATCAAGAGCTTTATTTTGCCTGCAATAAAACCATATAAAGCATCAATCAAGCACTTTATGAAGATATATGGCTTATATAATATATATTACATAGTATGTAATTATTTGTATATGACATTTTAATATAATTTCCTCTATGTACATATGATCAAACCCATTCGAAAAGCAAACGCCTAAACTCAGCCTGAATTATAATTGGAGTTACTTTTTGTCCAAACCCAATCATTGGACTTAAAGTAGGGAGTCCAAGCCCAAATTAAACATCGTCAGGCCTGAGTAGTCTAAAACCAAGAGCAAAATGCTGACCCACATTATTCATTTTTATAATGAAAAAAGTATTAATTTTTTTTTAAATTTTTTAACACAATTACCTGAAATCTACTACTATTAGGTTAAATTTTAATATTGTCAAATCTAGTTAAGGGTGGATATTCCAAGGTAACTTTTTTCATTTATGAGAATTAAATTATTGACCTTATTTAAGGAGAATCAAGTCCCTTCTATTCAACCAACCACTAAACAAGTACAATACCCATAGCTTTGAGCATGCATTGAGGAACATTTTGTTTGAAAAACTAATCCATTAACTGAAAAAACATAATTAATTTTGCTTCATATATTTCTAACACAACTCAATTCTTGACAACAAACACTATCAAATATCAAGGAATTGCAAACACCAAACACAGTTTTTACCTGTCAAGTTCAGATCCCATTTCAAATGCTATACCCTTTAAATCGCCCAAGATATTACTCAGATCATCGAGAGCTTCATCTTGTTTGTTCTTCTCTAACTGTTCAAAAGATCATTTCATGAGACATCCTAAAACAAGACTGATGCTTTCCAAATCACAACCAATATGTCATGAGGAACGCATACCTCAATTTTCTGATAGGCATTTGTTGGTTCTGAAGGTGTTTTAGAAGCTGCCTTTCCTTTATCAGTTAGGCCTAACTTTTCCCTCTCTTCCTTTTGCTTCTTATCATCGGTCTTGGACGGCTTGTCTGTTCAGACATCAAACATTAAATTTAGTAAAATACCCTGGTCTGTTATGGACATCACATGACCTTGTCATTTCAAATACGTCATTCACATCAATACCTAAACATATGATTCATTATAGGACATGATAAAATATTCAATGCATACGGTGACACACAGAAAGATCAATATATCTATAATAAATGTCATTGTTTTTTGTTGTTTTATAGGATTTTTGATGTGTGGACTGCTGTATAGCATCAGGAGCTATTCTGGTTTACTTGTCAATACATATATAAACAAAATAAATGTCACTATTTATGTATTGATTTCTGGGACTATGTGGATTTGCCTCCTTTACAATTCACAAGGAGCTATATTTTATTTTGTTTGTTAACAATTTACTGTTGCCCAGGATTCCATGATTTTAACCCCTGCACAATGCACATAGAGCTAGTAAAGCTCACCAGGTAAAAGATCTATTATTAGTAAATTTAATTAAAATACCATAGTTATGTCATATCTTTATGTCAGAGAACTCATGGCTAAGATTTTGGAACAACGAAGTATACCAAAGAAATTAGACACGAAAGCTTAGAAGAAAACCTGGTGTAATTACAGGGCCTTTAATCTCCTTGTTCTTCTTTGGCCTCCAGGGCATAGAGAACATGCCTCCAAGATTGTTTAACAGTTTTTCACCCTAATGATCAGAATGTAAGTTTAAATAATTCTAAAAGACATTGAAAACAAAGCCAGGAAATAAAAGTAGCAACACTATACAAAGTACTGAAGTTGAGAAGTTCTATAACCATAATGTTGATTAACACATCAAAATCCTTCACTTACACTTCAACCTTCTCACAGTTTGCTATGCCATCATCACTTTAACTGTATAGTGTTTTAGCACTAACAAAATTCTCATGTAAATGATTCTTTGAAATAAACACTTAATGAAATTGTTCATAATTTCACCAGGCAGGAAACCCTAGATTTAATGAGTTTCTGAAACCTAATCCACCTAAATTTTTATTGTCACCAACAGAAAAGGAAACAAAAAGTACCCGACTCAAATCCTTCTCAGTATCAACAATCATATTGTGGGTCCTGGTGATTTGATCACCCTGCTCATGCAACATCTCAAGGGTCCTTGTAGCATCCCCTTTTATGTCCTCAGCTATCCTCAGACAATTGTTAACATCCTTTGTCGTCTCTTCGGACTTGTATACAGCATAGTTTTCCAGCTCTTGGACACTCTGGTTCTCGAGGCCCCCAGAGTCCTGGAAATTATTCTTGTACCTGTTTTTAGCAGCAGCCGAGGAAGATGATGAAGTGGCAGAAGCCTTTCTTCCTCTTCCCCAATCGTCATCGTCGTCATCATCATCGAAGTAATTTCCTTTTGATTTTGGTGCTGGTAGGACAGGTTCTGAGGTTGTTCTTCTTTCTGGCGTAAGGGTTGTCTCAGGAGTGGAAGATACTGAGACTGCAGAATTTTCCTCCTTCGGGGCTACTTTCCGAAACCCAAACATTTTCACAAACAGTAACAGAACCAAATCTTCTCTAAAAACCTGAAAATGGACAGACAACCACGATGCAATTAACAAGAAAATGCCATGATTCAGGCACAACAGTTAAAACCTATGCTTAAAATAACACACACAAAAAATTCTTGATGCGAGATTCATTTGATTCCTGATATAGCACGAAATGCAATCATTGGATATCAATTTATAATAAAAGAAATTCTGGAATATTCATAATGTGCTGATGCATAATGAAACAAAGAAATTTTTCCAACACTGAATATCTTCATCCCCAAGATAACGGTGAAGATCCATGAAACACAACCTCTAGCCCATAATAATCAGAAACAACTTGGTAGCAAGAGAAATGGAGAAAAATTAAAAATAGTGTGTATAAAACGAGTTTATATGCAACGAAATCGAAATGCACGAGTGTATCGAATCAGACCAAGTTAAGAACAGAGTAACAAAACCCATTATTCAGAAACGTCTCAGAACGATCAAAACCATAGAACAAGATGCAATTGAAAGAACCTTAAGTGCAAACTAACTAAAAAAAAAAAAGCAGAGAGAGAAGTTTTGGGTACCTGAAATCTGGAGGAAAGAAGAATAAAAGCAAGTAGAAATTGGCTTATATCGAACACAAACCCAGAACCAATGATGGGTTTGCGTACGAGAGGAAGGAGACAGATTAAGCAACAAGATAAAAATGAAGAAATTCAAGAATAGAAGGGGATTAAGCTGTGTGCATCTTTCATAAAAAAGAAAAGAAATTGACGGAGATGGAAGAAGCCGCGGAAAATTTTCCAAACCATAGCTGTTGCTTGTGATAAATTAAGACCGTTTGGAACACTTTGTCTCTTCTTTGGAAATAAAAATTATTTTCTCTTGTTTCTCTTTCATTATTTATGGATTACTAATTTGATACTTACAATAATCAACTGAAATGTGGCTCCTCATTTTTAAATTATTTTTTTATCTCAAATTTGGATTAGCCAACACTATCAAACTAGAAAATGTCCCTTGTGATTTACAGGATTAAAAGGAAAAATTCATTTATTTCTTCTTGTTTTTTTTTTGACTTTGAATATTATGTAAATATGTATCATTATGAAAAGTTTTTGCTTAATAGAATGTGACTTTCATTTGGGGCAAAATCGACTTCAGATTCTAAAATGTCAAATGTTTAACCAAAAATAACAAAACATTTGAGTATTTAACAAATAATATTTTAAATTACATGATGAAATATCAAATATTAGCCTTTCTTTTTAGATAAAGAAGTTTAATCATTCCCTCTTTCATGCCATTAAAATCATTTATAAGAGATTCTATATCAAACTCTTTAATAATTCTTTTTTTAATATAGATAAGTGGCATAGACTAGTCTCTCATAACATAGAAAATCAAGGTTCAAATTTTAGTGAAAAGGTATTTATATTTAGTGTTTAATCATGCCTTAAACATAGTTATCTCTAATAAAAGGATGCATATACACACACAAAAAAGTGTCCATCATATATCTTATTGCGATGCACGATCTTAATAGTGTTTATAACCGGAAAAACCTTTGTAACAAATCAACAAAACAAATAACTTTTAGCCTTATATTTAAGTTGGGTTGGGTTAAATGTTATCTAACATGAGCATGGTCACTCATAGAAGGTAAAGCAAAGTTGCTGTTAGAAAATTCTAGAAAATAGAACTGACTGGCACATTATTGTATTAATATTTCAAATAATTAATTAAACAAAATATTTAAGTAGACATATCACCATGAATTTATAACATAATAATTAATCCTTAAATCTACTCAAGCCAAGTTCAACTACTCTAATGATATACAAATGATAGAAAAGGCTATGAGATTTATATGAATGGGACCAATTACCTAATGCACTATTAATAATGGGTTAATGAGAATTTTAAACTGTAAACTATTACATGAATAGCATTTTGGACCTAAAACTTTTAAATTGTATGAAAACTTCCCTCATAACATGAGTGTGCGATTTTGCCCCACAGCTACAAAAAATAATGACCGTTATCTCCAATTTAACAACAAAGTTTTAGGTGCTCTAAATTTAAAAGTTGATAGGAGTTTTTACATATTTCAAGAATTGAAGGTTCAGAACACTATTTACGTAATAGTTTAGGGTCTAGAATGCTCATTAACCCATTAATAAATCAATGAAGATCATAAAATATAAACTTGAAAGTGAGATCAAACATTCATTCATTGTATTTACATATTTTTATACAACATATACTTGAGACAAATAAAATATAAACTTAGTTTCTTCTTTGCTAAAATATGGACATACTTTTACTTTCACAAAAACATTAAATTTCACCTTTATGACTAATGAATTTTTAAGTCAAAGACTTTGCCTAAATGTTTATAAAAGTTTTTTTTAAATAAATGTTGCATTTTTCTAAAAAGGCATTTTTTAATAATAAATTATTATTTTTAATAATTTTTTAACTTTCCTTATTGCACAAGGAATAACCTTTAACCACCATAGAGATTATCTACCTCAAAGTACTGTAAGGAAATAACAGACCTCTTTAAGTAAAGCTACTACATGCACAAGGGTTGGAATTCAAATCCTCAAGTCCTAACAATTTGTTCAAGTAATGAGAACCCTTATTACTTATGTCAATTTTGGTTTATATAACTTTTTACTTTTATACATAATTAAAAATATAAACACCTTATTTTGTGGGGAGAATTACATTGAAATATCACATAAGAGAATTAAAATATAATTTGACAACATTGTCTAACCTTAGTTTAATTGTTAATGGACCTTAGAGTAATTAAATCTCATGTAGAATCTTATGTAATTCTTCCTATTTTGTTTCTAAACACGTTATCGGTTGAAAAAAAATTAAAATATAAATTGAAAAATATAAAAATATAAAATATGTTGATATGATATTATTAAAATACAATATTAAAAATTTGGCAAAAAAATACAATATAAAAAAATTTTAGATGTCAATAATCATGGTCAAGCATGTTTTAATCTTTCTTAACGAAATTTTTTTAAAAAAAATGAGCAAAACAAAAAAAATGTTGCAAAAAAAAAGTTGAGAAAAAACCATTAAATTAAAAAAAAAACTATTGATGTGCCCACAACCTATTAATTCTACCGTTCTATAAACAGTAAATTTCTTTATACTTTACTCTTTATATATATATATAGGGAAAATTAGTAAAAAGGACTAGGTTAAAATAAAAATTAGTCCTAGAGACCAAATTTCACTAAAGGACCAAGCTAATTTTTTTATTCATTTTACAAATTCAAGTCAGACCAAAATGCCCCTGCCATAACAAAGGAAATTGAAATCAAATACTACTCTGTGCTTGGTTTCTTCGAGCGAGTTGAACAGGAGAAGACGGTAAGGGACATTTTTGAGGGACCATCAATGGGGTGTGAGTTATAAGCAAGTTATGAGTAATGAGTTCTAAGAAAGACAACCCCATCTCTTCACATGATGCCTTAATCGGATGAGTTTCAAGGTTCTCAAGAGGTTCAATGGTGGAGTAAATGGTGGCATAAGTGTAATACACTAGTGGCAAAAATGAGCCTCACTATTTCTTTGCTTGCCTAGTTGGAGGGGCATGTTACATGAATGATTTCCATTGGCTACCCAATCTAGTGCATAATGTCTTTATGGTCATCGACTTCTATATGATTAAAAGAATATGTTTTCAAATAGGACTATATAGCTTGCAATTTCAACCTGTGTGGGAGGATGCCTTATCCAATGGGTTGGTTAGGTATGCTTGTATTTGACTTTAAACTTAAAACTCCCCTCACCTAAGCCTTTGTTCTGCTGTAAGTATGATCTACTAAATTTTTGTAATGAGTTCATGACCTCTTTCTTTTGAATTTTTTTGCCATCTTCTAATGCTATCATCACTTATACATAAGAAGTTAATCATCTTGACTTTAGAAATGGTGTTAGCACCAATGTATCACTTACTAGTGAAAGAAAGAAGCTAATGTCCTAAGCATAAAGTTAAAACTAGATTGTATTCTAAAACTAGATTGCAGAAGATACTTTTGATCCATTGAGAATTTGACCAATTGAGTGTAAATACTTTTTTGGGAGCTTACCAATTCTTCATCTTCCCTAACGAAAGTGCAAAATTCTATTTTAAATGACCTATCTCTTGAAGAGCACAATCATCATTACTAGAAGGAGAAGCTAATATTTTGTTGCATCCACAACAACTTTATGAAGACCAAGGCTTTGCTTGAAGCACCTCAGCAACATAGTAAATCCCTTTAAGAGGAGGCCTCTTGACTCAAGGAGAGCTTCAATGAGTAGAATCCCAACAAACCTCTTGTGAGATGTATGCTTATCTTGGTGAGATCAATACAAGGATGATAGAGGTTGAAGAAGGCTTAAGATTGCAGTAGAGCAAGTAGGCACTATAAGGACGCTCAATCAAGAGATAGAACTGAAGCAACTTGCATAAAAGATAGCTCTGAAGAAGTCTAAACTTGAATTAGAGAGATAGTGTTCAATATCATAATATTTGTACAAGGAGGGAAAAAAAACCTTAATTGATATATTTATTAGAAATTGAAAAATGCTAGCTGATGTATAAAAATAACGGTTTACATGGAGATGTAGAACTTGGCCTCAGTATTTGCCATTAAATATATATAGATTAAGTTGTGTTTTGCTTTTTTTGTAGTGTCAATCAATTTCTCTTCCTTAAGAAGCGATTCTTTGTAATAGCAACAACTATACTAGGAGTTCATCTTTTCTTGGTTTGTACTTTGCATAATGAAATACCAAAACTAGCAGTTCCAGGAGTTCATTTGTTCATAATAATATGTAAAATTGAAAATTCAGTTGTCTTTCATGTAAAATTGTTGAATCCTCGCATTTCATTGCCATAATTTTATCTAATATGTTGTGGGTTACATGTAAACAAAATACATAAGGAGAACCTATTACAAGTGTCCCTGTAATTACACGAAAAGCACAAGTTATTGCATGTTATCAAGAAGGGAAAAAATTCGCTTACCTTGGCTAAGAAACAATTTAAATGTAATCCTTAGCAGATTATGTGTAAACCCATTAGACAAAAAAGGAAGGCCTTATCAGTAGCCAAAAATTACATGAAAATGACTACAGATTACATGTAAATCAATAATAGGGAAAAATTGTGAGCATTACTGAGTAACAGTTTACATGTAATCTCTACTAATTTACATGTACAGCCGTCACATAGAAAGGAAACCCTTGTCAGTTACTAAGAATTACATGAAAATAACTACGAATTATATGTAAATCAATAATGGTATAACATAAGCAAAACCCTAACACCCCAAGCTTAAAGGTTTACACACTAAGCCATAACCCTCACACCCAATCTAAAATTACATGAAAATGCTAAAAGATTTAAATGAAATCAATGTTGCTATTGCACAACCTACAACAAGCCAGAAGGCTTGCACCCTAAGCTGGATGCCCTGTACCTTAAGCTAGAAGGCTTGCATTATAGCTACAATCCTTGCACCCAAACAAGAATTATGTGAAAATGCCAAAAGATTTACATGTAAATAAATGTTGCCATCACACAACCTACAACAAGACAGAACGCTTGCACCCTAAGTCGAATGCTATGCACCCCCAGCCAGAAGGCTTGCACCCTGAGCCAGATGCCTTGTACTCCATACTAAATGCCCTATACTCTTAGCCAAAAGGCTTGTACCATAGCCATAACCCTTACACCCAGTCTAAAATTACATGAAAATGCCAAAAAATTTACATGTAAATTAATGTTTCCATCGCACAATCTACAACAAGCTAGAACTTTTGCACCTTAAGTTAGATGCCCTGTATCCTAAGCCAGAAGGCTTGCACCCAAAACTAGATGCCCTGTACCCCAAGCCAAGAGGCTTGTACCCTAGCCATAACCCTTACACCCAGACAAGAATTACATGAAAATGCTAAAAGATTTACATGTAAATTAATGTTGCCATCATACAACCTATAACAAGCTAGAACATTTACACCTTAAGTCAAATGCCTTACACCCCAAGCTAAAAAGCTTGCACCCTAGCCACAACCCTTGCACCCAAATAAGAATTACATGAAAATTCCAAAATCTTTACATGTAAATTAAACTTGCCATCTCACCACACATAACACTTGCACCCAAAGCTAGAAGGCTTGCACCCCAAGCTAGACAAACTTATTACTTTATTCATTTAATAATCCTCTATCTGATCAAAATGCCCCGAAAACATTATGGAAAAAAGGCAATAAATGAAGGAAGAGGATGTAGAGATTTTTGAATGTTAGAATACCAATGTCTCAAGCACGCTCGAGCACAGTGGTCCGATAGCCATCTTCAGCCTAGCATGGTGGATGAAGTTATTGTCGACTAAGTATTGCTTTTCCATTCTGAGGATACTAAATAATGTTTCATTTATAAACTTAATGCTTAGCTCAACCTTGTTTACACAACATTGATGGATGCTCTATTGGTGTATTTGAAAGAAGGGGAGCATTTGTTCAATGCAACTGTGGTTCCATTGACTTTTTGTTCATCCTACAACATCCATATAGCTTTAAGTATTCCTAAGGTGCTATCTCTAACCTGCAAAATAGGGCTTCCTCTAAAGGTTGATTCCTTAAAAATTATAAGAGATATTTATTAAAGAAATTGTAAAAGCACAAATAAAGAGTGGTTTTGGGATGGTATGATGGTGTTGTCACCTATTTCTTATTGCAACCTCTACTACCTCACTGCCAAACATGACCCCCAGCATACGCACCAAACTTTAAAAGCACATGACACTAGTTCCTCACTCCATTAGTTTCAACGTATTTCTCTCATAAGTAAAGCTTATGGTTCTTGTTTTTTATTATCTTGTAGACTAATATGATTAGTGTGCAAGAGAGTGAGATATATTGCTTGTTCTATATGGGTGGGAACATTATGATAGCTTATAAGGGATTCCTGTATGATGGTAGGATAGCACGTAGAAGAATGGTTGGAGAAGGAATCACAATTTTTGAGTTAAGGGGCATCATATCTTCATGCCTAGATATTAAATTGGAAGGATGTATCATTAAGTTCACACTTACAAACTTGAACAAATAGACTCTAGTAGATATAGAAAGTGATAAGGTTGTGAGGTAAGTGCCAAAGTATAATCATCAATTTGCACACCTGTACATACTAGAAGTAGCATGTGAATTTAGACATGAAGAACACCTATAATTAATAGCAATTTCACGAGGGTGAGCTACAATGATTAGTAGAAGGTGTTTTTGGTTTTTTAAGAAATGACACTTACATAACTATTGATGGTAGTGCAGGCTAGAATTGTGCCTTAGGAAATCAAAGGTACTATTACAAACAATTATTGGATCTTCCTCAAAAATTTTAGTATAAGAGTTCCCGTTAGTACCTCAAAGTTCCCTTATACTCATTTTTAATCTTGGCTCAAAGAAGTGGAAGGACTTATTAATAGGTCCAAATTAAAGGTTTGAACATGATAACTAAGAGAAGTACTCTACAAGTATAGTATAGCCCACAATTTTGTATATGAGTTTAAGAAGAATGCTACTGGCAAAGTTATAACTAATTATAAGGTCAATGGTTGTCCTTTAAAAATCACTGTCTATAGGGTAGGGCAAGAAAGGTCAAATTTTGTAAGAGTGATAATTTTTATTAGAGAACACAACCACTCTACTCAAGAAAACTTGATTGTTGGTAGGTCATTTCAATTAAGCTTGGCATCCAATGTAATAAGAGATGGGTTGAGGGGTTGTGCTGGCAAGTCTCCCAATGAGATTAGATGCAAGTTGTGTAGGAAATATGGTGTGTCTTTAAACTATAATCAAGCATGGATAAGAAAAGAGAAAGCTTTAGCAGACATGAAAGGACAACCTAACCAATCATACATGCTGATCCTTAGTACTGTCAAAGATTAGTAGAGGTAGATCCAAAAATATTGGAAAAATGGGAGATGGGCATTAACTATAAGTTTTGCAAGTTCTTCATTAGTTATGGGTGTTGTATAGAGGGTTTCGTTTGAGGATGTTAGCCTATCCTATACATTGATGGAACTTTTCTTAGTAGACCTTACTGTGGAACGATGTTATCAGCATCGACTCATGATGCTAATAACAACCTATACCCTATTGCTTTTGCCGTTGTATTGGGTGAGACAAATGAGGAATGGATTTAATTCATGTGTCTCCTAAAGGAGATATTGGGATCCCTTGTAGTTGTTGTATTTTCTGATAGACACAACACAATCATCTATACAGTTCAATCTATGTTTGGGAATGAGAGGCATGTGTTCTGCTATAAGCATATAAAAGAAAACTTCAGTTTAAAATATTTAAAGGTGCATAGAGGTTGAAACGAGAATACTAGAATTAGGAAGGATGATGCATTGAAGATGTTGAATGGGATTGCATATGCTAGAGTTAAGGAGGATTTCTAAAGAGCCATGAAAAACCTGCAAGCTTATAGTCCTCCACTAGCAAGGTGGGTTGAAGAACAAGAAGACATCGATAGGTGGGTAATGTCATGATTCCCCCATAAGAGATGGGACAATATAATGTCAAGTCTAGTCGATTCATATAATGCATGGCTCGTGATTGAGAGGAAATACCAAGTCTTTACATTGATAAAGGAGTATCAAGAAAAGCTTTCTAATAAGTTGTTTTCTATGCATGATGCAGTAACTTCATGGTCCAATAGAGTAGGACCAAACACCGAAGCTAAGTTCAAGGCAAGTGCAACTAAATTCAAGTCAATACATATTATACAGTGCTCTAATCATGAGTTTGAGGTAATATTTAGAAATATCCATGTTGCTGTCAATCTTTTGTTGAGGAAATGTGCTTGCAAGGCATGGGAAATGACTGACTTACCTTGCCTACATGCATGCGTATGCATTAGAAAGGTGAATCATAATGTATACACCTATGTTGATGAATGTTATTTGGAGGCAACTCAACAGAAAAAATATCAGAAAACTATGATTTCAATCAACAAGCACGACATGCCAAGGTTGGACAACTTGAATTATGATTATTATCCGACTAACACATTCTTATGGCCCTCAAACACGTGTTGTAATGTTAGGAGACCCTGCACCAGGAGACAAAAGTCTCAATTTATGCATGAGTAGACATATAGGTATTTAAGGTGCCATCAAGAAGGGTATACTAGGCGAAGGTGCAGGAACCCAAATTCGAGCTGACCTTACCTTTAACATATATACCTATTCACTTGCACCTTTAATATACCCAAACATTTGATAGACCTTTTATTATATTATGAAATGTACCTATAGCCATCCCCCTAGATGTTTTTTGTATAGGGTTTTACCACAATCATGATGTTGTTCTTATCCCTTAAGATGTATTTTTGTAATCTGGAGTGTGTCACAGTCTTTTTGTATCAGTTGTTTTATTCTCGGTATTTTGCCAGAGCAACTGCAATAGTACTAATGTTGTTTTCATGAAATTTGTAGTTCTTATATTCTCCCTATGCATGTACTTGTTTTTCTTAGAAAATGCTACTGTCATTGACAAAAAATTACTGAATCCTTATCATCTGTTACTATAATTGTTACATGTAATCCCTTCTATCCTAGATGTAAACCAAACACATAGAGAAGGAACCCCTATGAGTGGTCGAGTTTTACATGGAAACTTATGAGGTTTACGTGTAAATCAAATCCTGGGGTTCATACATCATGAGTGATTTACATGTAATCCCCTCTGTCTTACATGTAAACCAAAGACACAGAGAGAGTGCCCCTATAAGGGTTGAGTTTTACATGGAAATGTTTGAGGTTTACATGTAAATTAAAAGTTAGAGTTTATGCATTATGAGTGATTTACATGTAATTCCCTTTGTCTTACATATAAACTAGAGTCACAGAGAGGGCACCTCTATGTGTGGCCGAGTTTTACATCAAAACATCTGAGATTTTCATGTAAATTAGGAGGTAGATAAACTTACACCCAAGCTAAAAGGCTTGTACCCATGCCACACTTTACATGAAAATGTTACAGGATTCCATGTAAACCATACTATAAGACACCACACACTCTTTGCATCCAATCCATTACCCTTACTCACAAAGCCACATGCCTTACACCATAAGCCAAAAGGCTTGCACTCATGCAAGAAAAACATGAAAATGTGAATTGATTATGTGTAAATATTTGGTAGCTGCCTCTCCTATTTATTTCCCTAGTAGTTTACACCTATTCACCATCACATCCAATTTAGACATTAACTTTATAGATTACATTTAATTTAACAAATCATGAAGACTAATAATCAAAGTAGGTGAAGAATTCCAATGAAATATATGTAAAAGTACATGAATTGTCATCATAAAGACTTGCTTCTCTCTTGTTTTCACACCTAACACCAAAATCTAAAATCTATAGCTAAAGCATCCTAGTTGCCTTTGATTTCAATTTTTCTCCTAAAGCCTAGCCAAGAGTGTGTTCTTAGCTACTTCCATCAACTCTAAATGCTTCTGCATCTGTGCATACAATGCATCCGTGGATTGAAGCTCATCCTCTACCTTTTTAATCCTTTACTCCAACCTACCTTTCTGTCATGTGAGTGACTCATAACGCTCCTTTGTTACTTCAAGTGCAGCTATCATGTCTTGATACATCTTGTTTAGCTTCTCTATCCATGCTATGGTATGTTAGATGTTGTTCTTATCCTTCTTAGTCACGTATTATGGTGTCAAGTTGAAAGGTCCATTCAGCTTCTCTTGGGAAGCACACGCATAACATTATGAGATTAAAGGGTAATCCTGACCTGAACATGAAATGGGTATTACCTTGTGTAAGTCGTTGATCTCCATCTTATGCACTGTGTAGATAAGGGAGATGAGTGAGGCAGACAATTTCTTGCTGTTAAGTCCATATAGATGACTGTGACGTAAATAAATAAATAAAATGTCCCATCATACTAAGCAAATAATGGGCGGGGGGCTCTGTAGAATTTAAAAATGAACTACAGTGTCAAAAAGTGCATTGCAATATTTTGGACAATTTACATATAAATCTAAGGCATTTTCATGTAAACTGAATATAACGACCACATGCCACTAAGGGTGTCCCTCATTTACATGTAAACCTAATGTGTTTTCATGTAAACTGAACATACTGAGCTCATGCCACCAGGGGGTGTCCTTAGTTTACATGCAAACTAAAGGCATTTTCATGTAAACCAAATAAGTCCATCGCATTCCATTGATGGTGATAGGAAATTAGTCGCTTATCCTCAAAATTATACTAAAGCTAACCCTAATGCAATATAGGGCCAACCCTAGGTCATCTCCCAAGGAATGGTTTTAAGTCTAATTGAAAGTTATCTAGTGAAATAAATCAACCAAAGTTTGTAGGAATTTAGTTATCTAGCTAATTATCTAAACTAATTACCTAATATGCAAGTAATTAAAATGCTAGTGAAAGTGAGTGAAATGAACTTCCCTTTTTACAATAATGGAACCCTAGAGATTAGTTGATTTTGGACTCATTATCTTCTCATGATTAGGCTAAGTTTAGCTTCCCTTTCCTCTTGACTAAAGCTGTCATGACTTAAGAAAATTATCCTAAGCCAATTAACCTAATTAGCTAACCTCCCTAGGTCTTAGATTAAAGTCCCTAGTTTAATTAACCAATTGGTGAAGACATTAGCCAAGTGATTCACTCAAAATCCTCTCTCAACAGCCATGGTCAAACACATAAATTGAGCAACCACAAGATTATGTCAAGCTACTCAACAACACAAGCATTAACACCACAAGATTATGCAATATTAACACAAGAAATTCACTAATTGAAAAACACAAGATTATGTGCCAAACAAAGAGTGGCAAAATTCAGTCATGGCTGTCCAAGGAAGAAATTAAATGAAACAATCCTCTCTCTTTACATCAACATCAAATTCAAATTAGAATTTATAAGCTAAGATGATTAAACCCTAGATTAAGGAATCTAACCATCTAGTAAAAAGAGAAGAGGATAGGAAACAAAAGAACTTAGCCAATTTGAAGCTCAAGACTCATCCTCCATCTTCATCTCTCTAGGATTCCACAAAGAAACTTAGCCAATCTTCATCTTCAAGAACCCTAGTGATTGCTTGTGAAGGCCAAACTCCATAGCTCTTGAATGATGAAAATGAGCTTCAATCCTTGTGAAAATGGAAGGGATGGAACGAAAATGAAGAAAGGAGAAGAATGGTATGAGTTTTGTGGAGGTTTGGTGGCTGAAAATGGAGGTTAGGGTGCTGGAAAATGAAGAACAAAAGAGAGAAAATGAAGAACACTATGAACAAGAGAGAGAGAATGTGGAAGATGAATGAGATATGTGTTGGATCCCATTTGGGACTTAAAATGGCGTGCTCCTTGGTGTCTCCCATCAGCTGAAGCTTAATTAAAATAAGAAAAAAGAAATTAAAATGTAAATGGGAGCCTTGTCACACTTGCAAGGTGGCAACTTCCTATTGGTTTGTAGATGATTCCAATGTGTGCCTAATTTCCCATGTGTCATCCACATCATTTTAGCTGATCTAATCCCTCAAAATAATCATAATTCACGTGCAAACCATCAGCCATTGTCCTCAAGGAGTGTTGACCTCAATTGCCCAATTGATGCACAAGTCACATGCCACCTATGTCACATAAATCACATAATTCAATTAAATAGCATATGATATAATAAAATCTAATTCATGTCCAGAATTAAATTCATAATTAGAAGGGAGAATTTATTAAATTAATCAAGTTTCAGGCTGCACAAAATTATATAAAAATTTTCACACAAAGGCAAACCAAAAACTAGGACAAACTAAGACACTTAAGAAAGTGTTGACTTTTTTATTTAATTACTCCCAAACTAAAATGAATTTTAAAAATATAATTTCACCATTCATCAACTGGACATAAAATGCACTTTGTCAATTTTTCTTGTACATTTTCTCAAAAGTTCATTTTTTGGACCAAAATGCCCCTAGTGCACTGATCTTAGAAACTTAGGCAAAGTTCCAAATCTAATGCAATGTGTGCACTTGAAGGTGATAAATCATTAATAAAATGGTCCTAATTGACAAATAAAAGTGGGTAACAAATGTGTTCTATCAGATGGTGTCTGTTGTTTACATGTAAATGACATCTAATTACATGTAACTAATATATTTTACCTAGAAAAAACTAGGGTCGAAACTCACTAGTAGTGATAGCACTCCCTGCCATTAATGAAAAATTTAATTTTCTTCTATTTTGCATCAATTATGCAACTGTATTTCAGCAAAAAAGTAACCATGCATTGCGATGAACGCACAATGCACCACAGCGCATGGCACGAAAAAATCCTACTCTAGGCATATTAGCACATAAACATCATGGTAGCCTATCCACTAGCCACAATGCGTGACACAGAATCTTGCCCTTTTGATTTTCTTCCTTTTTTCACAACCGAGTGACTCAACTTTACTTTGAACCTATGTTTTAGGCTGAAATTATAACCAAACACACTCGTTAAACCTATCTAAACATAGTCTTCACAAATAAATGTAATTACTCTAATCAAGCTTAATTGATCAGGTTTAAAATTTAAGGATGGTACACTCGATGGGACATAGGCTCAACTCTCAATAGCTCCAACCTTCTCCATCTCCCCTCTTCACCTCCATAGTAACTAGTGTTTTTAGCATGCTTCCATCAGTATATTCAAATGATGCCTTACTTGAATTTGGGAAAAATAGTATGATGGAAAAGACAAAAAAGATGGGTAACAAATGAATAAATGGGTGTGCTCAAGATATTTTTTATTCTTTGAACAATTAATTTACAATCCCTATCTTTTCTTTTCAAACAAGTCAATAGGTACGATAAGGCTAGGCATAGACATTAGGATATGAGTAGAAATAGGTTCATTTTTTTTATCTTTTTTAAGCATATAATATAATATAATAACTAATGTATATATGTAATAGACAAAGGCATAGGTTTTATAGTAGCTTCAACTCATATATATATATTAATAATGTTATTTTATCTGTTTTGTATTCTTTATATAACATAATTAATATATAATTTTTGTTTATGTCATTAAAGTATGAGATATCAAATTTTGGATATAGATGAATGTATTGAAAATTAATGTATTTTTATTTAAATTATATTATTTTATTATGACTAGTTCATTTTCAGTTTGATCCCCGAGTCAACTTTAGTTAAACCCTTAACCCTTAACCCTTGACCTTGACCGTTTTAATGATTGGTCTGGTTTTTAGTACCTTGAGAGAGGCTCGTCACACTTGTAAGATTTGCAAGAATCTAAATCTTACTTGAAAATATTGATCATCATGTTAATATTTTGGTACACATACTGCTACACCTAAGTTTGTAAAGAAGTCACCCCAATAACTCCTACAAATATTCATATGTTTTGTTTGTTTATGAACTTCAACATAAATAGAGCTGCAAGATGCAAACTTTTCACAGAGATCATAGATCACGCTATGATATATCCAATTAAAAAAAACAAGGTTCCTGCTGACACACAATTTAAATAGACAAGCATAGTCCATCTCCATAATGTAGTTGAAATTTAGAAAGAAAGGCATTAGGTCTATGGCTTTACTCATAGCCATAATTTCAAACAAAAAGGTAGAAGAGGTAACAACACCTTCAAACCAACCTACTAAAAGAGAGCTAGTATAGTCACGGACAATAATTCCAATTCCTCCTTTCCCATTAGATTACCTGAAAGCCCCATCACAATTAAACTTGACAGATCCCAAAGGTAGTTTGTTCCAACACTTAAATTCAACAAATGGATCAGGATTGGAACTAGCTATTAACCTCTAGAATTTCATGTTATTTCATCACATTTTTCTTAGATTTTAATCCATTTTGGCTCAATTGTATATGTTTTTATTACTCAAATTAGGAAAATGTGTATTTTGTTTTGGGTTTGTATTCTTGGCTTTAATTTGATATTTTTGGCCTGATTTCATGTTATTTTGGTTGAAGTTTTGATTTAAAGCATTTATGAAGCTTTGTGGATGTTTTTGGAAGGCTTTTGGATGAAGAAATCAAGCACAAAATGAATGATTTTCGTTAGCTGCAAAAACAGTGCAAAACTGCCAAAGTCGTGACTTTTGTTCACGACTTTTGTTGCTATCAAAAAAATGCTGCATTTCATTTATCAGAAATTGGTTGTCTAAGACATATATATGCTAAAAGCTTACCCTAGAATGCATTCTTCAAACTTTAAACAACCATTTGGAGCTTTGTATGCTAGGGTTTGGGCATTGGAAGAGTTAGGTCCAAGAGAATAGAGTTTTGAAAACATTTAGAGCTCGTTTTCTTCAGTTTTTCTGTTCCTCTTCCATTTCCTCCCTTATATTCTGATATGGGTCCAAATATTTTATGTATTTGTATCTTTTGGATGATTATAAGTAGCTAAACACTTTGTTTTAGGGTTATTTGGAACCCTTGTATGGATTAACACTATGTTCTTGCTCTCTTTTTGTAATTAATGATATATATGTGTTTATTTTACTCTTTCCTTAATGCTTTTAAGTGATTGGCCACCATTTAGAAGTTGGATTCACTTAATTGATGCTTGAGAGGGCTAGGTTGAGTGTAGAAATTGGGTAAAATTGTGCAAGAACTTAAATTTGCATGTTGAATAGATGATTTTGCTAGTAAGATAGAGATATACTTGCTAGCCTTGCATAGCCACATTAGGGTTGGTGTTTAAAATTGAGTTTTATTAATTGAAACAAGAAATTGGGCAACATTTGTTCATGACTTGAGAGATAGGTTAGCACTTATTTTCATTAAAAGCATTTAAGAGAGGAAGTGATTTTGGAGATATAAGGGGGATAAATAATCTTAGATCTCAATTTGTGTTTGAAGTTTGTGAATTAATTCCTTTTCTTTATTTTCTAATATTAATTTAGTTTGCAAAATCATGTTCACCTAATTATGTTTGGCTCAACTTGATTAAACTCACTTAGTCTTTTATTTGATCATTGTTTTTAAACAATTCCTCAAGGGAACGATACTTTACTTTTATTATATTATTTACTATGACCCGTACATTTATGTGAGCAACACTAGCATTAATTAATCTTCTACTCTTTCAAAACTCAAAGTATCCTGCATTTGTTGGATCATGTACTTTGATGATTACAAAATTAAGAAAAGAGATATTTGTTATGTGTGTAGATATAAAGAATCATAGATGAAAACAAAACCTAAAGAGTATAAAGAATCAAGAGAAGATAAAGAAGGTTAGGACAAATAATTTAAATTATCTTAGATTCAATGTAAAAACTTAGAGAGCTTAATCACTTTTCTTAATCACAAAATGAATGCATCACATGTCTCTTTTATATATATTAAGACTCATCTAAATATGCTAAAGCTTGCAAACAATGTCCTTCTTGTGTGTTAATTTTAATAGAAGATGTTTGCATGGTGAGAGGAAGAATCACGCGTGCTTCTGTAGGTCACTCATGAGTTTTTGCATGTTAGGCATACTGACAGCTAAATCACACGAGTGTGAAAAAATGCTTCATGCATGATTAAGCACTTGCGTTATGTGTTGCCTAAAGATTTGTCTCTGGCAAAACCACATGTGAAAGGCTTTATTGTCCATAAAATTTTTGCCATTTGTACTTCATTACATTGTGTTAAAGTGAAAAACCACACGTGAGATTGATGGTAGCCATACTTGGTTTGTCACTTGTTGCATAATCACACTTTATTTTGTTCAGTCTTAAATCTTCTTAAGCCAAGCTAAAATTGTTCACTTATATGATCATTGATTCATAAATCTATATTTCTTGATCATGCACAAATCTTGCTTGAGTTATGTAAAGTTCCATGTGTGAAAATGCACTAGACAAGTTTGTGCTTCAATACTTACACTTTCACGCGTGATAGCATTCCGTTCCACGTGAGTTTTGATCACATTGAATGACTTTGGCTTTTTGCTAGCCATTTATCGTGTGAGAAAGTAAAGGTTTCATGTGTAATTTGTCATACAGAACTAATGATAGTTTCTTATGTGTAAAACCATGTGTGAGAGTAAATGGTGCACTCGCAAGTTTTAGCACTCTGTTAGTATATTCATAAGTGCCAAACCACCTAAGAAAGCAATATAGTACCATGTGAGTTTTAGCACACAAAATTGAATAAATATTCATAAGTTCTACAACATGTAAGAGAGCAATATGGTACCACACAAGTTTTAGCACACAAAACTAAATGAATATTCATAAGTGCTAAACCACACAAGAGAGTAATATGGTACCACTTGAGTTTTGGTATGAAGAATTGGATGGTTATTCAGAAGTGCAAAATCACAAGTGAGAGGGCAAGGAGTTCATGCATGACTCATCACATTCAGTTTTTTGAAACTTCTTCAATGCAAAATCATGTGTGATTATACCAGTTACTCACAAGAAAATACACTAACAAATATAATCACTATTTTAATGGTCTGTCAACTTTCAAAAATTATATAAGTAATTCTTTTCAAACTACAACTAGAACTAATGATCCCTGAGCAAATAAATTATCATTTGTGCATTTAAAGAGTTTTTAAATTGTGCTTTTACATCTTGCATTCATTTATTATTCTTGAAAAGAATTGTAAAAAGCTCTCATAAGTTTATAAGTTTTTAATTGTATTCTTATCTACTCTTGAAGAGAGTTTTCTGCAAAAGCTTATTTTATTTTCTCAAAAATCTTGAAAAGAAATTTTTCCAGTGTTTGTAACAACTTGCTAGATTATAGCAAGGTTTGTTAAGTGAATTAAGACAAATTTAGTTTTGAGAGTTGTACTATGGTGGCAAACACTCAATTAAACTTGTGATTTTAGTTGAAAATCTCAAGTGTGATCTTGAAGACTAGATGTAGGCCAAGTTTATGACCAAACTAGTATAAATCTCATGTATTTTACTATCTTCCTTCATACTTCTATTCTTTCCTCTTTTTAAGTTTTAAAAAGTTTTTAGTGTCACCTAATTCACCCCCTCTTAAGTGCTAGCCTATCCTAACAAAATAAACCTAAAATGTTAACTTTTTAACACCGTTACTGTCCACAGAGGCTTGTCCTAAGGTTTATTTTCCTAAAAATTTAACCCTGACTGTTATAGTACTCATGTGGACAGTGATGGTGTTAAAAAAAGCTAACGGTCAAGGTTTATTTTACTATGAATTTAAAAGTTTAGGGTTTAGTTTGTATATTTTAAGAGTTTAGGGTCCAAGGCAATTTTCTAGTAATAGTTCAAGGTCTTATTTGCTCATCAACCCTTAATGAAAATATATTTTGATTGACAAATCAAGAGACTTATACACAAGTAAAGCCATCATTTCTTGCCCTCAGGATATTAGATCTCTCTTTTTTATTTTTTGGTTAGCCTTCTTTGGTTGCATCCCATTCCCCTTATCCTTTCTTTTTCAATGAATCAAACACAAAATTCAAGGGTTCTTAGATCCATCAATGGTTGCATATAATTATTGGGGAAAAAATAAATTCACAATCTCTTATATTATAACAAGTATACTCTAGATTTATCTTGTTGAGGTGGCTACCTAAAGTCCAAGCTCTTGAATTCCTTATCATAATTTCTTATAATAATGGAGTGTTGTCAACAAACTTAGTTAACTGCATAACAATAGTTTCAATTTTCTATCACTAAACTATTACTAATCATAAACTCAAAATCAAACTTGAATCTAGAAGATTGTTCCTTTACTCAGTAAATAATGTTATTACCACCATTAACATGATTTACACATAGCAAAAACCTATCACCTTATACTTATTATATGACATTTCATAATTAAATGAGAGTTAAGAATACCCTACTACATATCTACTATCCAAGACCATGAAATCAAAGATCAACCTATGTAAGATAATATCCACACATTTTGACAAATACCCTATACACAAAGAACAAAACATAGCCTTACTACTTCATATTAACCTTAGTGTGTTGGCTAATTTAAACAATAGAGAGTAATGAGATGATTGCAAACTATTCACCTTCATCTCTTAGACAAAATTTTGAGCACAATGAATAAAGCCTTTCCTTTTTAGTTACTTTATTCTTTTAACTAACAAATGCTAACCATGAAGATCCAATGCAAAGCTTTATCGCCCTTTTTTATCTTTTCAATAGAACCTTGACTTGATTTTTGTTATCATCTTTTACTAATTTTTGTTATCCCTCCTTCTCTTTTTGTTCCTCTCCATCATCTTGTTTATATATTTTTCCTTTTCCACCTCATCATTCTTCTCTTCCTCCTTCTCTCCCTCTTCCTCTTCATCATCTTGTTTTATATCTTCTTCCTTTTCCACTTCATCATTCTTAGCTCCTCTTCCTCCTTCTCTCCCTGTTCCTCTTCATCACCTTCTTTTGTCTCCTATGAACTTTCTCATCACCTCATTTTTTTTCTTCCTCCTTGTCTTCTTCTTTAGAATCTTCCTCATTATTTTCTTCTTTTGTGTCCATGTCTTCCTTATTATCTTCCTCATTTGTTTATTTGTCCTTACCTCCTCTTTTGGCCTCCTCTTCTTCCTTAGCTCCCCAATCCTCATCCTTTTCTTCTATAGCAACCCTCTTCACTTGAAGCTTTAGTAACTCCTCAACAACATAAATATGCATTTTCTTATTTTTTTTTAACTAAAGAAAGTGTTCATTCTCACATATATTTCATACTAACCTGGTCATGAAATGTTGTAATTAATTATGGCAGCTTATAGAACTGATTTCCTAACTAGTGGCTGGAGCATAAAGGACCTATGGTAGCTCTTCTTCTCTATATCCACTCTTTCAATCACTTTTTACTAATTCTAATGCTTAAGAGTATCATTTAAGGATGGCCTATCTCTATTCAAAGGGAAATTTTAAAGAAAACTATCTAAAAAATAGAGTTTATACTAATCCAAATGACTAATTATCATCTAAATAGTGATAAAAATAATAAAAGAAATTATTAGCAACTATACCAATAAGAAAAACACATAGCCTCTAACATTTTTAGATCCTTGGAGCTTTCCTTTCTTAATAAGCTGCTTATACTCTTCAATCTCCATTATTAGCTCATTGAAAATAAATATAGCCCAATTAAACTTCCTCATATAGTATTTGTGAAACTCATCACTTTCAACAGCTTGCCACTAGTACCAAAACTAGTGGTAGCACATAACAAGGTACCAAATCTGTATAATACAAATAAAAACTCAAAACAATCATCATGTTCTCTAAACATGATCTTCTTCATTTCATTGTAAGACAATGGTGAATATTATCTCTTCAATTTGTTAATGACCTCCCTATCAATTTCTATTTTCACTTGTACCATTTCATTAAGTAACCCAATCAAGAGTTGAACATCTAAATGAGTCATTTTAATAGTATTCCCTCTTATCATAATCTTTTTGTGGGTGAGTCATAAGCACAAATTATCTCTCCAATAAGCTATTAAGGGATTCTCTTGCAACCTATATTTAGCAATCTCCTAAAACCAATTTTTTTATCCCTTAACTTGTTATTCTCCTTCATAAATTTAATAACATCCTTGAACTTGCTTGGTGAACATCTTGTATGGAATGGTACAATATGCTTCCCATGGCCACTTTCAACTCTTCCTTCTAGGGACTTTTTGTAACCTCTCTGAGGTTAAATCACACATTAACTCCAATCTCATAATTATCTGAGGTGTTAAAAAGAATTTCATAAAAATTATTTTACAGGAATCCTAATTTTCCATTTCAAATCCTAAACATAAAATTTAAGAACTCCAAATCAAAGTTTTAAAAACAAAGCGAAAGCTTGAAAATCAATTGAGACCCAAATAATGAGTTTTAAAACTCAAAAACCATTTCTGTGCAGAAAATGATACGTGCGCCGCGGCTTATAGCTCGTGCGCCACAACACATCTTCTCTGTGCCATATGCCGCGACGTGAGGTACCATGCACCGTGGAGCATTGTATGAAATTTGACAGATTAGTGCTGTCATTTGATAGCACAAGGAGCAGACTTTCGACGCATCCCAAATCTCTGCCCGACGTCCGATTGAGGTGGTTTCAGTATCTACTCGGAGCTTTCTCCTAACTCTAGCTAATGGCATAGGTTTCACATTCAAACTCATTTCCTATAAAAAGTTGGACACCAAAACCCATTTCTACCACATTTTCACAAAATCTCCAAATGGAGTATCCCAACTCAACCATACGTGCCAATAGCTTACACAAACTATCCGACCACACTCAATGGACTCTTATGGACTCGTGCAACTTACCACACGTAATCAAACACACTTATTTCACAAAATCACCACTCAACCCCAAATTTTACAAAACATAGAGGGGGAGAAAAAGTTACACAAAATCAACCATTTCATTCATATTTCTCAAAAATACATATGTTCCTACTTGCACAAGTATTTTGGCCCTATCCACAGATTCACAATAAAAACTCACTAACCCAGGGCATAAAATACACTAGTTAAATACAGAATCATACTAGTAGTGCACCAAACATGACAATTAATCCTAGTTAGCAAAGGCATTAACAAATACACACGTAAATAGAAAAAAAGAGGCATATAGAGGATTTACTCCATCAATCCTAAGCTTCAGTATGTTTTTCCCGACTTAGATCCAATGAGCTAGGTCTTAAAAATAGTCAGAATTGAGAGGTGAGTACAACCACTCAGTAACCAAGTTTCACTTAACCCTTACAATTACATATTAATTGTAAATAGATGCAATTAGGCACAAATACACATATATTACATAGTATTAGCCCACAGTTCACAAAACTAACAACCATGTGACCGGGCTTGCCATAAAACACTATATCATGTTATCTTAAAAAAACATAGCTCAAGGTTGTAAAAATAACAACCAGACGCCCTTAACACATGCCGGACCACAAAACTAACAATCATATGGCCGAACTTATATGCATGATCATATGCTAATCTTATATCCTCCTGTTACCTCTGACACAAAACTGGTGGCTATCACGTGGCTACGTCCTTCATGGACTAACCCAGCCTTTCACTTATAAGGAGCTACCAGGTCGGGGTTAACTCACTCACTTATATAATTCGATTTCCCCCAATACTAATAACCATAAGCTATCGTACCCCTAATCTAGCCTCCTCATAAATTGGTGGAAACTAGTTAGGTTCGAGTCTCTCGTAGAACAAGTGAGATAGTCCCGAATCAACCATAGGACAAGGGCTACCTCCCGATTCCAACGGTCGGTGCCAAGGCTAGTTCCCAATTCCAACGGTCACTGTCAATACCACATGGATTTCAACCAATCTACTTCTCTCTCTAGGCAAACTCTCGCCAAATGATCATTCTATGCATATTTCACACATAATATGCATTTTAACAATCATTTTTCAACACAATGAACTCACATAACACATATACTCATAATTAACTCATATTTCATCACAATTCTCCACCTATACTAATAAATCACAAGTAATTTTATAAAACATCAAGGGTAGTAGAATCAAGGTTTTCTCTTCTCCAAAACCATTTCACAAACAAGTATTTGTCAATATGCATCATCAATTTAACTCACAAATCACATTTTATAATACAATTAACATTCAACTATAAAAATCAAGTTTCCCCCAATTACCTCAAACCTTTAAGAAATCAAAGATTTACCTCTCACTATATCAACTTTCCTAAGCTTCAATGAATTCGAATGGTGCCAGAAAAAAACCTCTCTATAACCATATCACAAGGATATAATCATTACTTAACTCTTGAACATAAAACTCCACAAACACTATTTTAACCGACTCATAATCACTATCCATTCATACCCAATGAGCTCATTAGATTTTATTAATGCACATTATCATTAATAACACCTTAAACCATCATTAATGTATATTAACCTCTCCTAACTACCTCATAAATACTAATTTTTGGACATTCATTGCTCCCATGGACCAACCACTTGCAAAATCATCAATTGTGGTGTTCCAATACATTAAATCACTCCCATTAATCTCATTTTAACTAATGAAATCGAACCCATACTCTTATAGACCAAAAATCCATCTCCCAACTCAAACCCTACCATAAATAATCATAAATGTAGGAGAGAAAGGAAGAAGAAGGCACCATGATCGTACCTTGAGTATTTAGGAGCTTTAATCTTTTAACAATGGGACCAAATGTCATTCCCCAATAGAGCCAAAACTAAGCTCTTCATTTTCCTTCTCTTTCTCTCTTATATTTTCACTCAATAACGAATCAGATATATTTGATTTTTGACCTTGCACCGCGTCGCACGCTGCCTTCCACCATGACACATGGCACAGAGGAACTCATTATATTTGAATTGTCATCGTGCGCCACAGTGGACCAACCACGCGCCACGGCATGTGGCACAAAGCACAACTGTTCACTTTTTTGTCCTTTCCTTGCCCAGGTGGCCCGCCATCGATCTGGACCCACTTTTAAGGCTGAAATCACATTAATTATGCCAAGTTAAGCCCCTTTAGTCACACATCTCATTAACTCACTAACTACCCTAACTAAGTTAATAAATCAAGGTTAAAATTTTTCGAATGTTACACTTTTATTTTAATTTATCATTTTCTTCTCCATTTAAGCTCTTCCATGCTTATCGAATAATATCCATTGCATCTTAAATGGTCATGTACTTTCCTTTTGTATCTCATAGAATTCTTTCTTGAATTGCTTAAATCCAATGATGTGTTCCCTCTTCTGTCCTTCTTTCTCAACCATTTTTAATCCTAGTAATTTTATTCAATCATACACTTGATTAAACACTAAATGCTCTTCAGATTTCCATATGGTTACTTATCAATGTTATAAAGGGACTTGTTTGAGTACAAGTTTTCATTATTCTACCCTGCACTTGTCAATAAAATAAGGGGACTTAATTCATGAATGGAAGTTGTTATTATAGTTCAACCACTTGTTAATCTTTAAAATCTTTTTTAAATATCAGGTAAGGCTGCAAATCAATTATTTAAAAACACATAAATGACATAACTCATCATAAATATTGAAATAAAAAAAGAAATTCAATTACCTACAAAGCTTCAGCTAAGATGGAGTTAAAAGATAATGAATACCTAAAGAAAACCATCTTATCATTTACTGAGCACCCTTCATGACCTTTAACAATGCTAACTAAAACTTTCTTTAACAATTAAGAATGACCCTTACAATTGAGTGCTCAACCTTTGCAATCACCAATACTGTTGTGATTAGAAAGACCTTTACAATGTACTACACAAATAAGGAGAGTCAATTTTGAGTTGGGAAGTTAGAGCTAAAAAATGCTTTGACCGTGAGAGTAGAAGGGGTTTATGAAGATGGGGTTCAACTTGACTTAGAAATAGGATGAATCATAAGGTTTCCCTCTCACACAAGTTTCTTTATTATTTTAAAATTTAGGGTTAATTAGGTCTTTATAAATAAAAACTTATTTTCAAATAAGTACCATGAGGTGCAATACAATATTAGAATCTTAAGATCCTCAGT